>NC_079520.1:1594163-1894163 GCF_003711565.1 Takifugu flavidus | reverse complement strand
TGGGGGTCGTGCGCTTCCTCCTGGATGCTTGCAGAGTGAACCCGGTACCCAAAGACAGGTGAGTCCACAGTTACTGGGACGTGTAAGTGATCTGAACATGGACCAGCGCTGTTGTCCTGGTCACAGATGGGGCAACACGCCGCTGGATGAAGCGCTGCACTTCCACCACCATGATGTGGTCGACGTCCTGCGGCAGTGCCAGGACACGTGCAGCCCACCCGCTGCTGACGACGCGCAGCAGCCCGGAGGGAGGAGCCTGGGAACCTTCTGATGACAGCAGAACGACCACCTCAAAGATCCAGAATGTCCAAAGATATTAGACAAAGATGCAAAATGCTACAACAACCACATCAAAACGTATTATTCAACATTTTCAGAAACAGAAGTATTGTTTCATACCATGACATACATCATTTCATTACATTACGGCAAATAAAACCTGATGTTAATATGTTTATGAAATATTAAACCCTAATCTCTCTATGCATTATTATAGTTTTCAGTGTTTACATCATTTATTTGCCAATATGGATGTAAAAATCTGTAATTACGTCATCTGAGGAGCTGTTATTGGAATAGTATTTTACAGGTGGCTGATATTTTCTTTAACTCTAGATTTGTATCATAGAATATAAATTGTCGTGTCTCATATCATTTTGTTCTGTTTTTGATGCTAAAAATGTCAAAGAATGTTTCCTGTATTGTTTAAAGTATCCAATCTGCAGTCTGCAAGTTTTGGAATGTGCAATTAAAGAATGTTACAAAATATTATCAATTATGTGTATTTTGTGCTGTATGAGCCAGAAATTAGGTTAAACCCTCAGATACCAAAACTTACTGTGATAGTGGCTTCAATGTTGTGTTTAATTTCTGTTAACTAAACTATAAAGTATGTTAATAGAGCATGTTCACTACAGTGTAGCGCACAGTATATTTTTAACCCCCAGTATTTTTTTTTAACCACTGTATCGCTCTGATGTGATGAATCTACATTACTTTAAGGTAGCATAGTTCGACACACACAAATGATTTATATATTCTATTATATATCTTTTTTCCCCTCAATTTCAC
The DNA here is from genome assembly GCF_003711565.1 of Takifugu flavidus. Classification (NCBI taxonomy): domain Eukaryota; kingdom Metazoa; phylum Chordata; class Actinopteri; order Tetraodontiformes; family Tetraodontidae; genus Takifugu; species Takifugu flavidus. Next base: position 1,893,092 of record NC_079520.1, on the reverse strand, counting down.
AAATGCATAGTAAAATCCTTTTGATCCTGGATTCCATCCTAAACAACATAAAGACTTTGGCCCATTTAGTCTAAATTTAAAGGATTTTATTTCAAAACCTGCAGCCAAAAGCAAAACCTGACGTAACCTTCTGCGTTTTATGAAGAATCACGTGGTGTGTCGGAACGATCTGTGCACTTCTGTATCCGGTTTTCCAAGTGAAAATAAGACGTAACGTACAGTAAATTCTGCTGCATACATTAACGGGGGGGCAGTTTAAACGCGGCCGACACGCAGAAATGTAAAAATTAAATCCCGGAAGATTTTGACACCAATTTTGACCCCATGTGGTGCAAACACAAGCGCTCTGTTTTTCAGGCGGAAGCTCAACCCACGTGGTCAACTATAAACTTGAGACGAGTCTCGGGAAGTCACGTGACCATAGAACACGCCCATGTGATCCATGAACACGCCCACTCGGTATATAACCCCCCTTCCCTCTCTGGTAGTTTTGATTTCCTTCGTCGTAGCAGTTTATGGAAAACAATAGTTAACTTTACTAACATCACTAACGAAGGGTAAGAAATTATTCTGCTATTATTAATTATCTAGTGACTGAAAAAGAGTCGATGTTCATTTTTATTGGAACGTCAGCATTTTCTCATCTCATCTTTTTATTTAGTAATTGTCTGTTAACATACTTATTTTGGGGGAAGATTTGAGATACATGTCACGAGCTTTTCCATTTTAACCTCGAAATACTGCAAACTTGAATACTGTCACATTATGAGCAGACTGCACTGTCACTTTGTAGAACTATTACTTCTATCACATCTATTTGCTTTGGTGTATTTTAAAGGCTGCCCACAGATCTAACGATCTTTTAGGCCTTTAGCCTGCTGCCATCCTTCATGATGTGACATGTAATGCTCGTCTCCTGCCTCCATAGATGGCTCAATGGCAGAAACTGCTGCGGTTGGATCGGGGGCTCCAGAGTCGTGTGATCCAGCTCTATGAGGGAAGGTTCCCCAGAGACATACGACATTGGCTGTGCTCTCAGATAGAGAGTCACAACTGGTAAGGTGGATAAATATCTGACCACTGGTCATCGCTGACGACTGGTCATCGGTGTTACTTTAGTAGGGAGGGGTGCCGGGACACCTTCAGAGGACTGCTGAGGTACCCTCGAGCAGGCGACTGTGTACCCTGCCTTCACTCATATGTGGCTCCCACATATGGCGCGTGACCCCTGACAGGGATAAAAAAAAGAGAAATGAATGTATGGATGATGCAGTAATGCAATATTAATATTAGCAAAATATGTAAACAATGTTCATGTCATTTAAAGCATTCATATATGTGTTATCAGGGGTTTAGTGTAAGCCCACACTGGTGACGAGCACCATTTCCTTTCATGTCAGGTGTTTGGCTGCAGTGGACGAAGGTGAAGCCAGAGCTTGTTTCCAGTCACTCCTGGAGTATTTGGAGGAACAGAGGGAGCGTTCGGCACGGGAAAACACCATGTTACTGGAACCTGACTATGCCGGGATGAGAGACTACCTGCTGGTAAGATGCACCATTCTGTGACCCTCCCATTTCCATAGGGTGACGTGGCCTCGGTGTGAGTTGATTTCTAGCTTTTTCCTATTTTATATTTTTAGAAAAACTTTCAAGATTGGCCAAAAAACTTGGCCTTGATCTTGTCTGAGTGCCTGAAAGAGGAAAAGAAAATTCTGAATTCTGCTTCTGAGGAACAGGTAGGATGACCAGAGGCTTGGTCAGTGTTTTATCAAGTGTGGAAATAGCTTTGTGTTCCTTTGTCCATATTTTAAACCAGCCTATGTTTTCTAATCAGGCTCAACCCAAAGGGACACATCTTGACAGTAAGATCAATCATCTGAAGAGTCTGACTTTGGTAAAAGCACTTTTTTAAATCACACCCTTGACTTTCAAAGATGCTGAATATTTAACACGTTTGAGGGATTGATGTTCATACAGGAGATAAAGAAACAAAATAAGTCTCTCGAGGACATATACGAAGGACTGGAATTCATACAAGACGCCTGCAGAGACCAAGGCGTCACAGAGGGCATGAAGAAGAGGGTTCCAGAGGAGCAGCACATTGGACTGGCCCGGTCTCTTGCTAACGTGGAGGAGAAATGTCAGAAACAGGCCAATATTATCACCCAAAAAAAACAGGTACACGACAGCACCAACTGGACAAGGACGTTATTTGGGGGCTGTGATGATCAGTGAAGGTGACCAGTGAAAATAAGCAGACTTGTTCTGCCTCCTGGATGTTTTTGCGATGCAGATGTTGCTGCAGTCCACAATGAACATTGTAAAAGTGGCAGAGGAGATTGTGCAGACCCTCACAGATGTGGAGCTGCCCGCGTGGAAGCGCAGGCAGCAGTTGTCCTGCATTGGGAGTCCAGTCAACACCTCTCTTGAGGATCTTCAGAGCTGGTATGAACCACAGTGACCTTTCAGGATGCTGAGGAGGCCTCATAGCACAGACGGGCTGATGTTGCACCTGCAGGTTCTCCTCTGTCATGGAAATGCTCCTGGAGCTGCGCGAACAGCTTCAGAAACTTCAGCAGCAGGACAGGAAGTACAACAGCGCAGAGGTCTCACAATTCTCTGCTCCCCTGGAGGAGATCGAGAAAGCTGCCTCCTCCTTGTGCATCAGGCTGCTTCAGAGGTGAGACGGCGACCTGAAACACGTTTGTGTGGATTTCTGAGGCCCGTTGTGTGCGTCTGATCTGTCGCCGTGTCTCTGCAGCGCTCTGGTGGTTGAGAAACAGCCGATCATGTCCAAGTTAGCTCAGCGCCCACTCATAGTCAAGACCGGAGTGCGATTCACCGTGTCAGTAAGGTGTGTGTTCCTGCGGTTCACCTTTGAAGGAAATGACAGAAATCTCTAAAAGGTTTGGAGGCTTCGGAACCCGATGAGGGACGTATTTTCTTGACTGTGTTTTTATCCCCTCAGGTTCTTGGCAAACCTTCCAAAATTCAAGTACCAGCTCAAAGTCAAACCTGTATTCGACAAGTAAGTTCATCTTGAAGAATCTTCTCTCTCACATCGCTGCTTCATAAGGAAATCGTGAAAAACATTTGTCATCGTTTTTCCTAAAATCAGGCACGTTGAAGAGGACAGCACCACTAAAGGGTGAGTAAAAGTGCTGTCAAAACGTTTCCGTTCATTCTTTTTTTTTTTTAGAACAAACTGTTGTTTCAGGTTCCGTCGATTTAGCGTCAGCAAGGACGACTTTAAGGTCCTGGACGAGGACACGCCGGGTGGAGGCTTGGTGGCAGAATTTTGTCACATGGTAGGAAACTGACCAACCAGCTGCACTGTTGCTGACGTGTCCTTTAAACCAGCCTCTGATTGGTGGAAGATCTCCTTATCAAATACAACCATTGTGTCTTTTTCAGTCACTTAAAGAAGCCAAAGTGAAGTCCAAAGGGTCTCCTGAGGTGAGAAGGCACATTCGTATGCAGCTGAATGTCAAATGAACTTCCACAAACAAGCTTTATGGAAACATTTGGTGTCTTTTAGCACCACAAACTCCTGTTGAACAGCCTCAGTTTTCTGAAAAGTCTATGCTATGAAAAGAGAAAAACTCTGCCTGTTTCTCCGTCATCAGACTCGTGTGGGGGTCACCGAAGAACTCCACCTGGTTAACTTTGTGACCGATTTCCGGCATGCTGGCCTGGAGTGCACCATCGAGGTGAGCGCCTGGGGAGGCAGCAGTGGCACGGCCACACGCAGCGCTGCAGTTCTGAGTGATTGTCTGCTCCTGTGTCGGTCCAGGCCAGCACCCTGCCCGTGGTGGTGATCTCCAGCAGTAATCAGGTGGGCAGCGCCTGGGCCTCCATCATGTGGTGCAGCGTGCTCTGCACCAGCGAACCAATGGTAAAGATACATGAACCTACACCCCAGTTCAGATGGAACATCCAGAAAAAGGCTAAAGCCTAAATAACAGAGCGTCCTTACGCCCCCTCCTCTGCTGTAGAACCTGTCACTGTTTGTGGACCCACCCCCCCTCAAATGGACAGAGCTGTCACAGGTTCTGAGCTGGCAGTTTTTGACCGTTGGCCAACGAGAGCTTGATGAAAACCAGCTCGCAGATCTCAAAGACAAACTCGCGGGTAAGAGGCTCTTACTGCCTGAGATATGAAATTATTAGACACGTGCTTCAAATTGGTCATAAAGGTGATTTTGAAGGGAAAAAGAATAATTGGAAAAGAAAATCCGCGAGAGGTTTTTAGCTGCTAATGCTAAATTAGCCTTCTAGCTGTCAGCATGAAAACTGTTCTAGACCCATAATCCCATACCCCGACAAGAGGATGGCACCTGAACGTCTCCCAATGAACTCAAACTGTGTCCATTCCTCACAGATCCTGATGATCTTGTTCACTGGACCAAGTTTTCCAAGGTGAGAATCTAGGTTCTGGTTGTTGCTTGTTTTCCGAACGGGCTTGATGGAGACGCAAGTGAATATTTGAAGGAGAAGAAAACGCAACTGTGCCCATGTTGTCATCTGTTCTTGTGTGTGTGTGTGTGTGTGTGTGTCCGTGTGTGTCCGTGTGTGTGTCCGTGTGTGTGTGTGTGTGTGTAGGATGACAATGCCTGGATTTGGATTGATGGCATCCTAGATTTGATCAAGAAACACTTGGTGGACCTTTGGAGGGATGGGTAAGACTGAATTTAGAAAATAAGACTTTCTTATTTACATTAACGCGTTAGAAATAGGCAGCAGGAAATCCTTCTCATTTTTTCCATCGCTCGTGTGTTGCAGCTTGATCATGGGGTTCGTGAGCAGGAAGAAAACACTGGCCCTTTTACGGGAGAAGCCCAACGGCACCTTTCTGCTCCGTTTCAGCGAGAGCAGCAAAGAAGGGGCCATCACCTTCAGCTGGGTGGAGCACATCAATGGCGGTATGTGGCCACAGGCATCTTCAGTTCTAAAAGGGCTCCTTCACCTTCACGCTGTGGCGTACCGAGTCAAAACTCTACTTTATCTTCCCGTCATCGTGCCTTCAAGAGTTTAACTAAATGGAAAATTCATGTGCATTTACACTTTTCTACCACTTTACAGTCACAGAGAAAATCTTTCAGATATTTGCTTTGTGTGTCTGTGTGGGTCCCTTGTAGACACGCACGTGCACGCTGTGCAGCCGTGCGTCAAAGAGGAGCTGTCAATAATATGTCTGGCGGACGTCATCAACCTCTACAGTCTGAGACCTCAGAACTGTGCGTCCAGTAACCCGCTGGTCTACCTTTACCCAGACATCCCTAAAGACCGCGCCTTTAAACGCTTCTACAGGATAACTGGTAAGGTCTGACACACACACACACACACACACACACACACACACACACACACACACACACACACACACACACACACACACACATCCCAGGCAGGTACCAGCATCCTGGAGTGTTACTCTCCTTCTGACCATGCAGAACACTTGAATAAGACCCTCAACGGTTACGTGTTGAGACCACTCGTCCCCATGTCCATGTAAGGCTGCAAATACAATAAATGCATCGACATCAGAGTTTAATGAGTTTATTGAGTGTGTTGTTGTTGTTTTTACAGGTGTCCTACGCCACCGCCGTCGCCTCCTCCCGAGACGATGGAAGTGGATGTAAACGTAACTGTGAGTTTGACATTTGAAATTCCTGATACACACTTACAAACTGCTGGTCCCAGCAGTCCTGTATTTATTCTTATTTATAGTTCTATACTGTTTTTACTTGTTTTCGATGGCATCTTTGTGCGGGACGGGTCGCGGCCATGTTCTAACTTTATTGACGTTTAAAACTAGCGGCGCTTTAGCTTCTGCTCTCGACCTCACCGCGTGTTTCTGTGTCCTTGTAGCCTGATGTCATTGACTTCTTAGAGGAACTCTTCCCTGAAATGTTCACTGCGGAACATCCTCCTGCACCCTGAACACGTCCACTTCTCCATTTTTATCAGGTTATTTCATCAGAATACAAAGATGAGGAGAGAATCCTAATGAATGTATTTATGATTTCTGCTGCCAAAACATCCGGGAGTTTACTGCACTGAAACGTCGTCCGCGGAGGACATTTGTTACGAAGAGTATCGCCCACCCACAGCAGACTCTGGCTTTAACTCCTTTTGCTCTGTATAGAGGACATCTAGGGCATCCATGTCAAGCATTTGTAAAGCTTTTGCACCTTTCACTTCCTCATTCTGGAGGGAGTTAAACTCTTTCTAATGTTGTCTTGATATTTTCGCTGAGTAACTGGTTACCATCAAGGTTCCACTTCACATGTATGTTCACTGCAGTGGAAACATGATTTCTTTTCTTTTTTTCTCTGAAAAAATGTTTTCAGTATTCTAATTATCTTTCAAACTGTGGAGAATTAAAGGAAAGGGAACATTTTTGTGCATGTGGCTGAATAAACAAGGTGTGTTTGACAACAACAGACCACAACTGCTTCATAACCACTGCCCATCATGACTTCTCAGCACTTTACAAGAAGAAATTTAAAGGCTGCTTAGAGAAGAACCACAACTTTATTATTGGTGTGAAGGTCACAACAACGTGTCTGTTCATCCTTCTCATTTATCTCAACGTTTCTGTAAAGAGGGCGACAATATTCGCTGTGGTAAAGCTGCGGGCGACACCCAACGGGACTGAACGGGACAGAAACAGACAGGCCGGAACAGTAAAGCAGCACAGATCTTCAGATCAAACTCAGCTTATTTTATATACATTCAAAAAAAACCTTTAGACAAAATCAAACTGTTAAAATACAAAAGTACAACACCACGCTTGTCAAACAATAATGGAGATAGAAAAAGTAGAATAAATCCTGCTCTGAATTTAACAAGCCAAACATGATATTTCCATCAATTAAACACAGCGAAGGCTTTGGTTGTTATGGTGACAGGAAAGAGGAACATCTGTCGCCTCTTTACTCTGAATATGGAGGACTCATCTGGAAAACGAACACAGGAACATCCCATTAGCAGCAGAACATGAGTCAGAATTAGCATCAAACTAACATTAAGATATAATGTTGATAAGGGATTACACATAATATTAATTAGATTTAATTAACCATCAGTAACCAGTCTGAGGGGAAACTGGAGAAGCACACAAACAGCTGACCGGACCCTCGATGATGCCACTAATATTGGGGGGGGCAGAACATAACTATTTGAGGAGAGTGTGTGAAAACTTACGGTGTCGAGATCAAAACACAGCTGCTCGCGGAGCAAGTCGAACTCCCCGAGAGTCATCGGCAGCTCTGGAGACTGATTGGAAGCTGGCGTGGTGCTCGAGTTCTCACTGGGAGGATCAAGACAGAAATCCGTGAGCTTCAACGTTCACGTCCTTCATAACGACAGTTAGCCGTGTTGCTACATCCTTAAGGAGATTAAATGAGACGACAAACTCCTCTTTCTGGTCCAGATCGAGAATCCAGAACCAGATAGAAAATCTATTCCAGTCAGGATCTGTGATTCCTGGTGTTCCTCGCTACCGTTCTACCGTGTTTCAGCATTTCAGCAGTTGTTGTCTCTATCATTTATTCCCAAGAGGAAAATCTGCAAATTCTAAAATAATTCCTAGAGAGAACTCACCGCACTGAGATGGGGATCAGCGTAGACGGGATGTACGGGTAAACTGGGGGTGTGAAAATAGAAAAATGCTTCAGCAGAGTCAGCAAACGGGTGCTGAAACCCATCAGAGTTTCAAACTGTTGTTCCACTCTTGCCTTTGCTTCTCTGGCTGTTGTACAGCCGACCGAAGGCCTCGTCCTTGGGGATGTCGGGGTAGAGGAACTTGAGCGGGTTCTCCGGGACCACGCCGTCCGAGATCACCTTGTAGTCTCGGATGATGTCGACAAAGGGCAGAGCGCTGAGGCGGTTTTTGGTGTAGGGCTCCACGGAGTTGAACTTCACTTCTCCTGTTGGACAGGATCACAGTTAGCGATGCAGCAGGCGGACAAATCCTCCCCCGTGTCTGCAGCCACCGGCAGCCCTGCACTCCTGACCCGTCTGTCGGGTAGCCTGACAGGGAGCTCACCGTTGTCCTTGTGCTCCACCCAGGTGAAGGTGATTCCTCCGAGGTGGCTCTCGCTGAAGCGCAGCAGGAACGTTCCGGGTTCTCTGTCCTTGAGCAGATTCCGTTCCATCTCTTTACTCACGAACCCCATGATGTAGCTGCCGGGAGAACACGGAAGCTTGTTTGTTGTGGTAGAAACATGCATCTATTGAACATGGAGCCCTGAACGTCATCAGCCCCCACCCCCCAGAGAGGCGTGAGACATCGTGATGGACTCACTTGGCATTCCAGACTGGCAGCAGGTGCTTTTTAATGAGCTCCAGGATGGAGTCCAGCCACATCCAGAAACTGAAGGGCTTTCCTGGAATGTTCTCCTGGAGTAATGATGGAATAACGGAGGACAGGTTCATCTCTGGGGCATTTGCAGGAGCTTCAGGCAGGATCAGCGATGCAGGACGAGCCTCTCGCTGACGTCTCACCTACCTTAGCAAACTTTGACCAGGACACATGATACTCGCTGCAGGAGGCGTGCTGACCTGCGCAGACATGAAACGTCCCCAACTTAGAGGGAATGGTGGAGAAAGGTACTTGACCAAACATCCACTCAGGTCATCAGGCTACAGTTTAATGAAACCTGATTATCTTCCTAGAACATGATGATTTTAAATGCAGCTGAAGTAACCAGCAGATAAATAAAAAGCCAAATAAATATGAATGGTCCCACACATCTCAGACGACAGTCTAAAATACCCAAAAACGTACCGAGGAGTTTTTCTCCGAGCGTGCTCAGCTGCTCCTTGGTTAGGCCTTGACCAGCGAGGGTGGAGAACTGCCAGCTGAGGACCTCGGAGAGCTGGCTCCAGGTGGCCCGAGGCGGGTTGCAGAAGAAGGCCAGGTTCTGAGGGTCATAGCGAACGGGAAGATTGGACTGAAGCTACTGATACGCTCACACATGCACACCAGCCCGGGGTACTATTATCATTTATACTGTGATAATAATATTCCTTAAGCAGCCGGGGCGGCGGCTCACCCTGGGTTCATCAGTCAGGAGGTTGTACCACACGACGGACGCCCAGCCTCCAGGCAGCTGGCTCACATTAGAGATGACCACCAATGGTAGAGAAGAAGTCTGGAAGGATTCGCACACATTGTGAGTGAACAACTGGCAACAACAGCACCAGCAGCCATGACAGCAGAGGGAGACTCTGACCTCCAGGTCGATGGTGAGGCCCTGCACCGTGAAACAAGCCTCGAAACTGAGGGAGTGAAGCTCCTCGGTCACAGACAGCAGGCCCTGAAACACACGAAAACACGTCCAGACGAACATTCCCACACAAAATCGCTTCTTTATTCGTTTGGCTTTGTCAAACGACAACAGAGAGTTTGAGCTTGTTGTGTTCTGCGTCTCGCCACACAATTCCTGATGAAGAACCACCAAAAGTATCACTCTTGTGAGACATGAGTGCTCATTTTTACTGCGTTTCTCACCTCGTTGCCCTTTGTTCCGTTAATATATTTCTTCTCTTTTAGTTGCTGTAAGGCAAAAAAAAAGTCATTTGACTGATTTGGACACAGTTGACAGGAACTTCCAAATATCGCCATTTCAGAGGGAGCTATATAACTCAGGTACCAAGTGTCTGAACTCCACGGAGAGGCAGCCGTTGGAATAATCCTCAATGTCCATGACTTTAGTGTTGTTGGTCAGGATGAAAAACTGACGACTTCTGAAATTTCAGAAGAAAAACATTTTAGCCGTTGAGGTCAGACGCACGAAACGCTGTTACCGTTGGACTCAAAGCCGCGTCAAACAACCTTAGATGCTGAGAAACAAAGAGGTCGCCTCACAAATTGAGCCCAGATTATTTCATCCTTCTCGTTCTTTATTTAACATGAAGATAAATTATTGACATGCAGGATTTAGGAGGCACATAAGTGATAATTTAGGGCTAATCAGCAGAATTCCTGGTGGTTTTTACTCACACTCTTCCTGGAGGGAGGTCCCTAGACACACACACACACACAGAGAAATATTTTAAGTGGAAAGCACATTCCTATATATTTGCACATGAATGTGACGTAATAAAACTCACTTGTCAAATATTGTTTTGACTTTGAGCTGATAATCAACTTCTGGAAGTTTAACCAGGAGCCTAGGATGAGAAATAAATCCTGAAAGGATCTTTTGACATCAGGCTGAGCAGGAAGTGAGGTCATGGTAGATACCTGACTTTGGTGGTGAACTGCACGCCGGTCTTGATGATCAGGGGTTTCTGCGGATGCGGGGGCATGCACGGCTGCTTCTCCACCACAAAGGAGCTGCGAACACACCACGCCTCTTAGAAAAGTGTTGATGACGCCTGTCACAGGCCTGAAACAGGCCCCTTCTACACTGCAGGGTGGCTGCGGTTGACATTCAAATGTGGCCTCGTTTAAACTGTGGTGTGATGCGTTCAGTGTAGCCCGGGGGAATTTTTAATTGTTCAAAAGCAGCAGCAGGGGGTCCAGTTCGTACCTCTTGATGAGGTGGTAGAGCAGGTACTTGACTCGCTCCTCCAGTTGGGGCTTTTGCAGGGGGATCGGGTCGCATTCGTAGGTGACCTTTATGACCAGTTCCCCCAGTTTGTCCAGCTGCCGTTTGATCTGGAAGAGGCTCTGGGCGGTCAGAGTGAACCTGAGGAGAAGAAGGCAGACGTCACCCAATCATTACCCAAGTGTTCTGGATTAAAACCTCCTTTAACTTGCTTCAGTGGATTTAATAGTCTGAATACCAGTTCTGCAGCTGGTCGAGACCAGTCAGCAGTGGACCGCCGATGGCGGCAATCTGCTGGCGCCTCTTCCAGTCCTGCAGCTCCGGGCTGAGCTGAGAGGTCATCAGGTCTTCGATCTCCTTGACAGCGACGTCCATTTTTGACAGAATCTCCTGATGGGAGTGAGAACAACAGATCATGGAGCGAGTTGATTACTTCTTCTGCTGCCCCTTCTGATGACACCCACCTTCCTCTTGAAGTCCAGTCTGTTGAGCATGTCCTGCAGTCGCGTCACTTCCTGTTTTATGCAGTCAGCGTTCCGATCTGTGGAGTCTGACAAAGACACATGAAACCACCAACGCGGGATTTTTCTTTTCGCTGATCTCGCTCTGTTCACCTCGAGACTGAAGAGTCTTGTATCGGAAATCAAAATCTTCTTGCATGTCCTCTATGTATTTCACAGCCTGGTCCATCAACTAGACGCAGAGAATTCTGTTTAATGTTTTTCCTGATATTTTCTATACGTTCCCACCTGACGTGTGTTTCCGTTACCTGCACGGTGCCTCTGATGATTCCGACTCTGTTATCCATGTTCTTCTGCCTCTCAAAGGCCACAGAGTTCTGTAAGGATTTCTCCAGTGGACCCTGTTGGTAAAACCAAAGATAAAGAAGGATAAAAAGCAGCTTTTCCCAGTCATAAGCAGGAAGTTATCCCGTTTGTGGTAAAACAGGAACAATAAATCTGAGTTCAGGAGATCAGATGGATGAAACCAGGCGGGGAGCCGGCAGGGGAAGGGTCAGACAGGGGTCAGACAGGAACGAGGTGATTACAGGGACACAGGTGAACAAGGCAGGTCAACAATGGGAAAAGAGTCCAGCCGGGAAAGTCTGGCTGTGAGCTCAAAACAATCTAGCACAAACTGTGACCTGATGACGGTGATGGAATGGGGTCAAAGTGCTTCTCTCTGTCCCAGATATACACAATAATAAATCGTTATCATTTTTTAAAGTGGACATTGAATCTGGTTGCATATTTAATTACATGATAAGTACCAAAATGATAACACAAACCTCTATATTAGATTATTATACACACTATATTAGATTAGCGCTCCTCCAACTAAGCGTCGTAAACAGATTCTTTTGCCTCCTGCTACACTGGCCCTCAACGCAGCACTGACATCTTCACAAATACTCAACCTTAGACTTTAATCTTTGTTTAATAAACTCCCTTCTGTCACCGACGATACTCAAAGGCTGGGTTAAAGGCTAACATGAAGGCTAACATGAAGGCTAACGTACCAACAGGCAGCAGCTCAGTGCCGTTAGGACACAGTCTGGTACGACTCTTTAGTTTTCCATTCCATCAGTGTTTCTTAAACTGACTGAGTAATTTGTTATGATTGCGTGCGTGTGCATGTGTGTGTGTGTGTGTGTGTGTGTGTGCATGGGTGCAAGTGTGTTTCTTCCTGATAGTCGCCCTGGTTTACAGGCAGCAGCTGTTCCGATGCCGGGAAATCCCTCAGAGGAGACAAACCTGTTCTTGCATGCAGACGCTGGAGAGGATACGACGTTCTTCTCTCAGGCACGTAGAAATAACCCTGGCCATATTGACAGGGCTGCTGGAGTATTTCACCTGAGAAGCAGCACACACACACACACACACACACACACACACACACACACACACACACACACATACACAGTAAGGGAGGGACACCTGTTATATTAGGATGAGGAAATAAGATGTGAAATATGTCGGTGCAGGTCTCCACATGTTAGCAGGTATTTATGGGAACCAGGAGAGGTGGTGTAGGAACGACAGTTTCAAAAGTGTCATCACTGTCAACCTTCCTTTAACCAGGCAAAATAACCTGCTTGGAGGCAAAGACAGATCTCATACGGGCTAATGGGGGCAAACGGTAGTGTGAGTTTAGCTACATAGTTGTTCGAGAGTAAATTTGGGAGGAAACGATCTTCAACCCGGCGCTGCTGTGTGTCAACTTCTATCTTCATTTAAAGTTCGATGACGTCCCTGTGAACATCTGGGAACAGAGGGGACGTCTGTCGAAGAGAGAATGTGGCTCATGTAGATGGAAGAACGCCACAAACCTTCCCTCCTCTTCATCATTCAGCAGCTCAGAGGGAAAATAAAGACGCTGAGTGAAGAGGAATCTTCTCCACCCACCTCTGAACCTCCGTGCGCGACCACGGCTGCCAGGCTGTTGGTCGAGGACGCATCAACACACACCCACACTCTCGTTTTTGCTGTCATCAACAGCCGTTATGAAACCGTTGTGATATCTGCGCCCACTTGGCTGTCTGATGATGAAAAGGCCAAATGCATCATGTTCAAAGCCGGAGGGGCTTTCCTGACGCGTCCCGCTTGACTTTGGTCAAGGAGTTGAATCATGGCGCGTTCAGACGGCGCGTCTGGTGGAGGAGCTCGTTGCAACCCAAAACACTCGCTGCTGTAGAGCGACAGAGCAGCGACTTCCTTTGTTGGAACGTGCACGCGCAGTGAGGAAACTGCGGTCAGAACCTCGCGGGTTTGTTCTGTAAAAGGCAGGTGTCGTTCCAGGATACGTGTTTGTGCTGCGGCTTTGACCTTAGCCAGACACCATGCTCGTTCTGGCACTCACGGTCTCCATGGTGACGCCCAGGATAATGTGACACGGTCGCTGTTTTTGGGTTACTTCCCTCTCACCTTCGCTGCACCAATACTACTAAACCACTTCTCTTTTTCGCAGATTAAAATGTGAATGTTCACAGCTCAGCGGTTGAGTAAAACTGTTTTATTCAATATTTTCGGATTTGTAACGATACTTATGTATATTTTTGGCATTACGTTGGAGGTTTTTAGAGGTTGCTAAACCTTCCAGGACAACAGTTTTTGGTAAAGGTGCCTTCTCGGTCACCTCTGCTCCTGCACGACCTACTCAAAGAGAGCAGGTTTATACTGCAGCCCTCCACCAGGGGGCTGCAGCTGCGGGGAGCTTGAATCAGTCCAGCTCAGATCCACTCAAAGGGACCCAGAACACATAAAACATGTTTTAGCTCTTACTTCCTTATTGAAGCAACAAAACCAAACTATAAAAATGAATGATCTCCTGGGTAATCTCATTGTCACCTTTGTGTTGCTACTTCCTTTATGAAACTGGATAGCTTGTTTTCTCAAACGCAGAATTCTAACACTTGTGGGCTTCTGCTTATGAAAAGGAGCTCAGTGATGTTTATCAGTCGGTACAGAGGCGTGGGCTAAAGTGGGGCGGGTTATTCTTCTGTCATGTAGCACCAGAACATTGAGGTTCCTGTTGGTTCTGTAGCACCAGAACATTGAGGTTCCTGTTGGTTCTGGACTCACCTGCAGCTGCTGTTGGATCATTTTCATGTTGTGTCTTTGCAGGAAGTTCAACTCGTGCGCGCGGACCCGGTCCAGCTGCGAAAGCAGATTGTTGAAGAGCACAGCTGACAGGGATTCATCACTGGCAGCTGTGTCCCTGACAGAACACACACATCCACATCTGGATCTTCAACATTTGCCAAGAACAACGCGAACGCCATCATTCACGATTCACCTTCGTTGCAGCTATTTGATATAAATGTCAAAGTTTTCACAGACGGAAATAATGATGTCACACTGCATCTGCCCCATAGGTATTTACCTATGGTCCCTGTCCATACTGCACCCCTGACCTCTACACCACATCGTCATGTCACAACCCTAACAAATTGGTGTTTCTATCTTTAACTAGATTCTATATTCTTGTGGGGACGTTCGGGGTTGGGACTCACCAATCCTGAGACTCCAGCCAGCTGGCCAGAACCTGCCTGATGTCCATGGGGAAGTTGTCATCATACAAATAGTCCACATGTTCTAGGAGTCTGATCTCCAGATTCTGGATCTGCTTCCACTGGCTCATGCTACATAAAATAAAAATAGAATACTAAAAAGGATTCCAATCTTAAATGATAGCCATGTTGTGTTGCAGTTTATTGTCGTCTCTCCCGCAGTTCTGCCCCTCTCGTGTCTTACCTGAATCGTTTGGTTGCTTTTCACCATGTGCGTTTACTTCCCCGTCTCACTTTGGGGTTTTTTTTTTAACATGCAGACTCTCTCTCTCTCTCTCTCTCTCTCACACACACACACACACACACACGCACGCACGCACACGAGCACGCTCACGCCCACAACGAAGTAATGAGGACCTTTGACTGGTGCGTCATCTAAACAATATGTAAACATTGAAAGGTGACCTAATTCTCTTCGTCCTGGGTATTAAAAAGTTAAATGTGTGTGGGGTTTTTTTGTTAAGGTTTGTGTTGACAGTTACCATCACTACTGAGGTGAATGGTGTGAAGGACCACTTGTTGATCCAAATGCATCAATAACAATAATTTCAGTAAGAAAAAAACTACTTCAAGTGGTAACATTTTAATTTAATTTAATTTATTCGAAAATGATGCAAGTTCTGTTTCTCTCACTCGGTACAGTATTGACAAGATATCTAAAGAATATTGAGCAGTGAAAATGCTGAAGAGGAGCTCTGGTGTATCCATTTACTCTAACATTTATTCAGATTCAGATTCAGATTCAGATTCAAATTCCTTTATTTGTCCCACAACATGGAAATTTAAGGCGCAACAGCAGCAAAAACACACAGAGGAAAAGACATTCAGAAATGCAAGGATAGAAAAAGAAAAAGAAGTAATAATAATAAATATATAATACAAAAAATGTATTTTATTTGTTATAATAAAAGGACATTATCCCATTCCAAGATACAATTTTTTATGTGACAACAAACGTTTGAATATTGAATTCGAAATATATGGATTGCTCTTTAATATGGTCTTCTTCTGCCGCCTCCTTCCGTTAACCCCCACTTAGTTTGAGAGAAGATGAAAATGTCATGTCCCTCTCATGTCCCTCTCATGTCCCCCTCATGTCCCCCTCATGTCCCTCTCATGTCCCCCTCATGTCCCCCTCATGTCCCCCTTATGTCCCCCTCATGTCCCCCTCATGTCCCTCTCATGTCCCTCTCATGTCCCTCTCATGCCCCCCTCATGTCCCTCTCATGTCCCTCTCATGTCCCCCTCATGTCCCCCTTATGTCCCCCTCATGTCCCTGTTATGTCTCTCTCATGCCCCCCTCATGTCCCCCTTATGTCCCCCTCATGTCCCTCTCATGCCCCTCTCATGTCCCCCTCATGTCCCTCTCATGCCCCCCTTATGTCCCTCTCATGTCCCTCTCATGCCCCCCTCATATCCCCCTCATGTCCCCCTCATGTCCCTCACATGTCCCCCACATGTCCCTCTCATGCCCCCCTCATGTCCCTCTCATGCCCCCCTCATGTCCCTCTCATGTCCCTCTCATGCCCCCCTCATGTCCCTCTCATGTCCCTCTCATGTCCCCCTCATGTCCCCCTCATGTCCCCTTCATGTCCCTGTTATGTCCCTCTCATGCCCCCCTCATATCCCCCTCATGTCCCTCTCATGCCCCCCTCATGTCCCTCTCAGGACAAGGTGGGAGACGGTATTAGTAGTAGCCAGCTGTGGCCACAGGGGGTCAGTGTGGCATCTATCAACCGCAGAAGAAAAGACAGAAGAAGAACGAGCCGAGGTCAAAGTTGAATTTACCAAAAACATGGGAGAACACGCCGGCATCCGCGTGGTCCACCGAAGTGGCAGTAAATTAAACTTCAGGCCACCTGTCATCACTAATGACTCAAAGTGAGTGCTCGCCGTAATGCAGATGATGGCCGATGCTATTTCAGTGTGTTGCCGAGACGTGTTGGAGAAGCAAGCCTTGTGTTAGCGGTTAGCCTTAGCCGTGCACGCTGATACCTGGACCTTCGTGATGTTTACGCTGGCGTTGAAGTGCTCGTTTCACATTTCTGTACTTTTCCTGAAAGTCACACTAGGCCGGGTGCCATCTGAAATAACTGACTGGCTTATGCGCGTGTTTTGTGGGTGCAGGTTCCTGTTGTGTGCTTCGGGAGAATGCGTAAAAGTGTTCAGCACCTCCACCGAGGAGTGCATTCACAACCTCCGGGGACACACAGACCTGGTGACCGGTGTTCACCTCAACCCCTGTAACCACCTGCAGGTACACTCACCACAGTCTCGAGCAAAAACAGTTCATAGTTGACACATGTCCCGTGCAGAAGCAGTTTTTCTTTATAAGCTATAAGTCGCATCCTTTTAGTCATATGAAATGAACTGCTAACAAAATGAGTTTGGGAAAATAATGTCAAATATGTTCCTGTTTATTGCAGGCATACTCTTGCTCAACAGATGGCACTCTTAGACTCTGGGACTTTATGGATGGCATTCTGATCAAGGTAGTGGATAATTCTGGCTGGGCATGACAACAGTTTTCAAATAACACAAGTGGTAGAATTTGAACTCAAGAGAACAACATAATATACATGTGTGCTGTGTTTTAACAATTTTTTCAGACCTATCTCATCAAATACAAGATTTATTCTATGTACACATCTGCATACCACAAAGGAGTCATCTTCATCATCGCTCCTGTGCAAGACAGCAAAGGATCTGGTAGGTTATTATGACATTTGTTCAAATCTTGCACTGTCAGCATCATTGTAGCAAAATCCATGCTGATATTATGGATACGATGTCCTCTTAGGCACCAGATGCATATAGTTTCTTGCGGTTGTGTCCTCCCTGAATAAAACCCACGCTGGTAATATACTCATGTGCTCATGTCTTCTGCTGCGGTTTTATCTATGGCAGGCTGATGATATTGTCAAAAGACCAGGCTTTTATCATTGCAGCATAATGATGAAAAGTAACTAAAGTCGTAGTTTGTATGTTGTTCAGTTGAGTTTTTGTACGCATCGGATGTAGCCACTAGGTGGCTGTATTGAATTAAATATGTGCGTGTTCATATA
The DNA here is from genome assembly GCF_003711565.1 of Takifugu flavidus. Lineage (NCBI taxonomy): Eukaryota > Metazoa > Chordata > Actinopteri > Tetraodontiformes > Tetraodontidae > Takifugu > Takifugu flavidus. The sequence goes on along the minus strand of NC_079520.1, from coordinate 1,875,397 downwards.
TACACACACTGATATGTCTATATGTATATATATGCATATCTGAAATATGTATTTCAGATTCTTATATATATACACGTATAAAACTGTGTGTATGCATATATATGTACAGTATAAATTTTTGGCCACATTCCCATAATAAGGAGTCAAATTAATCTGGAGATGATGCTTCATACTCACACCTGAGGTGTCAGGGATATATTCTTGTGCTCAGATGTCACCCAAAACTGGTCATAACTGGAATTGAAAGGTGAGAAGTGGGGCTAATTGCCCAGTAAAACTGGGTGAGAGGTCGCTTGCAGAGAATGTGTAATGGCTCCGTGTGTGTCTGCACAGAAGTGTTCCAGCTGCTCGCGCTGCATCTGCCACAGAGTGGAGATCAGATGGTGGAGGCCAGCCAGCTTTCCGTTGTGCTTGAAGATGTCAGCTCCAACCCTGCGGCCGTCTCCCTGGGCAGAGGGGTTGGTTCTTCAGTTAGACTCACACACCTGACACCTTTTCACAGACACACATGAACAACTACTGGCTACACTTTTACTCCAGCTCTAATTAGGTTTTGTCTAAGTGAAATAAAGGATTTTATGTGACAACCTGAGTATTGCCTGAACGTCACGGACAATGTTGCTCATGGTCATAAACTGAACTCCATTGTTTCTCCTTGCAGGGTGAATATATTGCTTCAATTAAGTGTTTGCAACTAGAGGTCTTCTTCTTCAAGAAGCAGAAATCCTACAGGTGAGCGCTGACGTGGCCGTCGGAAGCGACCGTCGCACTTTTTGGTCAATATTGACTTGAAACAAAAGTAAAAATCCATCTTTTCATAAAGGCAAAGGAGGATTTGTCACGTGTGAAATAAAGTCTTTGGATTTTAATAGGTTGTTCCTCAAAGTCGACAACAAGAAGGGGGCCAAGAACACGTTCACGTGTGTCACGTGTCACCCAAAAGATGACTGCATCGCCACGGGACACGAAGACGGCAAGATTCGCCTGTGGTGAGTTTCTGAATGTGACTCAGCGTTTTCCTGCATTTACAGCTTTTGGGGTGGCGGCAGGCCACACAGGTTGACCATTAACTCTGCCTGCCTCTCCAATATTATTATTGTTAGTATAACAGTATATATACGTAGTGGCTTTGCATGAATTAGCTCTCAGGCCATTCCTGTTTCTTTTCCCGGGCTTTTTTAGACTTCTATGGTCACATTTTCTTTTTTACCACCACACTCGGGGTAGCAGCGCAGCAACTCTGACGGTGCTTTCTATTGGTGGTGTTAGAGTTGGAACAGCAGCTCAGACACACGGGTGACCTGGCACGGGAGAACGAGCAGCAGTTCACTGTGGAACACCCTCCGTCGCTCCGCTGCTCCGCTGCAAACCTCCGTTTATTCACATCAGCTTGTTATTTGTGGTATTTCACCCCCTCCCGAGACGCTCTCAAGGTTTCAGATAAGCAGTTTCACAATAAATCTGGTATTCTGGACAAGTGTATTAATATAAAGAAAAGTGAAAATCACTCTGTTCCTCCTTCATCTGCTTAGGTGCTAAACATACAGATGCATTTAAGCGATAATAATAGAATAATTATTCTCACAGTGGAAAGAGCCACAATCTCGTAACGACGTCTCGATGGTCAATGAGAAGCTTTGACAGCCCCTTTTAATTCTTGTTTCTCCTACGGACATGAAAGGACTTAATTACGTTACATTACTCTAATACCAGGGTGAGTTTCAGACCTGTCCTGTGAAAAGTAAAACTCTTAGTGAGAGACATCTAAAGAGAACACAGGGGAGTTGGAAGCAACCAGGATTCCAGGAGGAATAAGGCTCAGAGTGGCCCAACTAGAGACAGAAGGACAAGGGACATGGAAGCGTCCCACTGTCACCTGGACGGTCCTGTTCCTGAGTGGGAGGAAGAGTGGCTCCAGAGGTCCTCGAACTGGGTTTGGCACAACAGTGTGTGGGGCAGGACTGCATGTGGTCCTGGAGAGAAGAAAAGACGTGAACGTGCTCCTCCACGAGTCCAAACGTCTAAATCTGAGGACGGATGTCTGAAGATTGTCATGATGAGCAGACGTAAAAGAACCAGCAGTGTTCCTGATGGCTCACAGCCTGTTTCAGAGGCCTGTGAGGGACACTGTGAGGGAACCGTCCAACAGCTGGACAGAGGAGAGACGCCGTCCCTCATCAAAGGTGAGGTCTACAGGACAACAGCTGAGGACTCTGCAGAGGACCATGCAAAGGCAGGAAGGGACCCGCTGGAGGCCGGCCACCAGAATCTGCTCTTGGAAAAGAAGATTTCAGAGTTGCAGCAGTTTAGTGAAGAAGTGCTGAAGCCAGAGGAAGAAGACAAAATGCTGGGAGACGTGAACGCCCTCAACTCCAGCTGGGATGGAGATCACCATCTGGCTGAGACGGTCCAGAGTTCAGTCCTGAGACGTGATGATCTGACCCAGCAGATCACAGAAGGGACAGATAAACGCTCCGGATTATTGTGAGCTTGTGAGGAAAAAGAAGAAACGTGGGTTCTTCAGGTTCTTCGGAAATCTGAAGAAGAATTCAAAGAAGAAAACGAAGGAAAACTGTCCGCAAATGTGCGGGGAAGAGACGCAGACGTCCAGCTGAGATGGAGCCGGTCCCTCCGCTCTGCTTACTGTCTCCTTTGACTCCTGTTTGACCATTAATAACCTTTAAAAGAAACATGGTTTTCTCCTCTATTCACACACACACACATATATAAAAATATATGTATAGCATCCATATCTGAATCTCGTACTAAACATTGACCTCAACTTATATTGGATTTAAGAATGATTTAAGATGTTGATGCTTATTAAGTGTGATGGCGTTCTCTCTGTCCATGTGGCTTCATCAGGTCGAATCCCAGCAGGTGGTCTTCCCCTGAAGGCCTCCGCAGTTTTGAGCCGTTATACCTTTTCCTGTCGTCTGTCATCGGGTGTTTTGATCAGGAGGACGACCTTTAACACGACCTTTCAAATTTAGAAAATAATGTTCAGTGGTCTATTTCCACCCAGCGCCACCTGCCCTCAGCGGCTGGAGGATGTTTGAAATTCCTCCAGCGCTCCAACGGCCCCGGAGGTTGTGCACATTCTAGGCTACTCTTCTGTCAGAAGTCAGAATAGAACGAGTCCTGTAATCATTTCCTTCTCCATCGGTTCCTGCTGAGTCACGTCTCTCCTCCTCTCAGATCATCTCAATACTCACTTCCTTTACCAGAGTTATTGTTTATCAGTGGAAAAAACACATCCTTCCTCTCAGAGGCATCCTTGTCCATTTCATGAAGCAACACCGATCCCAAATCCCCCTGAAACCTATTTCCTGTTGTCTGGTTGGTCTTTATTTTCAGGAGAAACTTTAACCATAAAAAGGAGTACACGTACACCACCCTGCACTGGCACCACAGCGCAGTCGCCTCGCTGTGCTTCACCCCGGAAGGTAAAGACCCGCATCCACGTTCTTCAGGGCTCAGATTTCTGCTTCGCCTCCGATCGTGAGCGGGTTTGGTTTTTCCCGCCCAGGCACCAACCTGCTGAGCGGAGGTGTGGAGTCTGTCCTCGTCCAGTGGAAATACCGAGAGAACCAGCGCGACTTCCTGCCCCGCCTGGGAGCTGCCATCACTCACGTGGCCGTCTCGCCAGACGGAGCGCTGTTCTGCTGCTCGCACAGCGACAACAGTAAGCGCTGACCCGTTCCCACCACACGTTACTCCCTCTTTACTGGTTCCCACCGTTGAAGTACGGAATAGGCTACTGAATTTATCACCTTTGACCACAGTAGCACAAACTCCTGTATTGAGAAACTCCCTTTTCCGTTCTCCTTTGTGACAGAAGTGTCTTTAGCTGCGTCGTGATTGGTAGATTTGTCTCTTCGAAACCTCCGACGTGTTTTGTGCTTTTTGAAAATGCTGTGGTCATTTTTAAACGAGCGCTCTGACCTCTTGTGCTAACTGACTCTCTGTTGTCACCTCAGAAATCACAATCATCCAGAACTGTGTGAACGTGTCGGCGGTTATTCAGGGCCTGGTCAGAGGTGGGTACAACAGCACAAACGCCCGAAAGAAACACACAGACGTGTGGAGAATTAAAAAATCTTGCTTTTCGTGAGATTCTGTTGCAGTTTTAGGTTTGAAACCAACTATGTGTGAACTTAGTCCAGGAAAATATGCAACGAAAAGGCTAAAGACAAATACAGCGCTGTGTTTTAGAGGAGACTGATTGGAATAAACAAACGGCAGCAGTGATGACATGAAGAACAAGCCAAACTGGCCGACCCTGCTCTCAACAATCAGATTTTTGGCAGCTTAACATCCGTTTCCAAACTCCTAATCTGTTGGAGACATTTGACTGAGTTCTGGTAACTCGCTGCTTCATGTGCCGTTGCAGGAGAAAGTGCCAGGACGGACTTGATGGTGGACCCACGCACCAAATGCCTGGTGCTGAATGGGAATCCAGGTCACCTGCAGTTTTACTCCCTCCAGAGAGACAAACTGCTGTACAACGTAAGGCTGAGGAAGAACCCTTCCTCCGTTTAAATTAGCCTTCCTTTGGACTTCAGCTGAAAGTGGCCTTCTCTCTTCCCCACAGCTGGACATCGTTCAGCAGGAGTTCATTCATGAGTTGGGGCTGCAGCAGTTTGAGGTGGTCAACGCAGCCTTCGATGGTCCTGGCAACTGGCTGGCGACCGTGGAGGAACGGAGACGGAAAGCTGCCGAGCTGGAGCTCAACTTGAAACTCTGGGCTTTTGATGAGCAAACGCAAAGGTACAGATGTCTGAGCGCGACAGTAGAGATGATCCGGACTCATTGGGCAGAGGTTACCGGTCCTCAATGCAACGCTTGTTGTCCTCACAGCTTTGTGCTCAACACCACCATCGTGGCCCCGCATGATTCACAAGTTACAGACTTGTGCTTCTGCCGGGCCTCAGACAGCCAGACCACCCTGCTGGTCTCAGCCAGCAAGGACGGCCACTTCAAAGCCTGGCAGCTCGCCGCACAGACCGAGGGTAAGGCCTCCCCTTGGGTTTCTGACAGCTTACCCAGCTGAAAGGGAATCTGGCTCAGTGGCGTCGAAGTATGTTAATAGTTTCTCTTCTCTTAAATTTTTCTATTTTGTGGCTGAAGTAAATGGTTCTGACAATCAGAGTTTCCCCGTCCGTGGTCCCCTCCTGCTGGGCTCTGGACAGCCCCTGTTTTACAAGGCGTGCTACGTCCTGGACCGGTCGCTCAGCTCGTCAGAGCCCTCAGTTCACCTGTCCCCCGGTTCACCTGTCCCCTGGTTCACCTGTTCCCCGGTTCACCTGTCCCCCATATGCATGTGTGTAGCCTATGGAATGGCCTGCTTCCACGTGTACCCAGAGCAAACCCATGCAGACATGGGCAGAACATGCAAACTCCACAAAGAGAAGAACCTAACGTGCTACTCCGGAAGGGCTTTCCTGCTAGCTTGCTAATTCCAGAGAGAACTGCGAACATTAACTGCCAGCTATCCCTTATTCCCCTTTGATCCCTCCATCATCACACTCATCTCTGCCGGGTGATTTGGTCAAACCGGGACTCTCGGTTCCTTCTTCGTGCCAGCCACATTTCGGCTTAGCAACTGTCAGCGATAAGCAAAGTTAGGCTGCATTTCTCACTAATCCTGCACCCTCCCACCCTCACGCCAGCCGACGGAGGTCCCTCCTGGTCCTGTGATTTCGTCGGGGCCTATCGGGGACTGGTACCCGAGTGCTGCTGTTTCTCAGCTGATGGTTCCCTGTTGGCCGTCAGCTTCCAGGAGGTGGTGACCGTGTGGAGCCCCGGCTCCTGGGAGCTCCTGACCACGCTCTCACAGCCCCCAAAATCCATCAGGTCAGAACATCGACGTGCGCTCCAATAGTTTGCTTGACTGTGCAGAATATCGCTCAGAGCAACACCCTGATCACGCAGATAAAAGTGTTCTTGTTTGTCGCCCTTTGTAGAATGATTTCAGCTCATATAGATATATATTAAGAATAAGACATGTGAATAATGGAGGGAAAACAGCATCACTGTTGAGCATCTTGGATAAGGAACCTAAAGCATATCGGGCAAAATGAAGACGTCCTCTTATGAAAGTGATTAAAGTGTAGTTCACCCTGGCCCAGAGCGACCGTGCAACTGTCAACAAACGGTTAAAACGCACACACAGCGTCACTGAGCGAGCCTTTGTCTTGAGTTTAGCTGATTAGTGTGTGGGACGGTTATTCAGCAGTTACACGTTGGCAGCGGCGCCGTTATTCCTGCAGGGGGGTGTGAGCGCTTGACAGTTTCACAGTGTTTCTGCAGCCTCACAAATGTTTCACGCGGGTCAACAAGGACACAAATGCAGAAGTAGAAAAAAAAACAGAACCAACTTGCATTTACTTCCCATTTGAAATCGTTTCTCAGGCTCAAAAGCAACATTTGCTGTTTTAAAAAAAAATGAAAGTGGAAAAAAGCCCATGCTTGAAAGTTGGAGATGTTATGCTCAGCTGTTTTGACAGCTGTCTGGTTCCCTTTACATAATGACCACCTATAGATGTTTGAGCTGGGTCCTCACCAACCTCAGGCTCTTTTCTGGAAATCCTTTTTTAAATATTTTAATAGAACAGAATCCAAAACACATTAGAAAGTGCACCTGACTCAAACCTTCCAGGTGTTGAGACCATTTGTAGCTCCAAAGGGCTTGAGTGCTAATCCTGTGAAATATGCAGAGTGTGAGGAACTGTTTCCTCTGAGGGTGCATTTTAAACAAAAAGGCCTTTTTTCCCCTCTTCTGTCAGGAACCTGTGTTTTGGCCGTTTGAGCTGTTCCAAGTATCTGGTGGGAACCGCCGGCAACAACCTGCTGTGCTGCTGGAACCTCCTCACCTGCTCCTGTGAGGCTGCATCTTCAGAGTCAGTTTGAGGTCACAGGAAGTTGCCAGTGCGTTCTTAACTGTTTCCTGCCTCCAACAGTGGAGTGGAGCACATCCATGGAGGTCACGCTGCTGCTGGCAGACCCCCACTCTGACAACATGGCGGCCTTCTGCTGGCAGGACAAATGCACAGACCGTAAGAGCCATGGTTCGGTACCTTTCCTGCTCTCGCCTGTAACATTAGATAAAGATAACAACATATCACTCCTGCTTTTGGAGTGTGTTTGCATTGATCAGCTCTGGTTAAAGGCGGGTATCATTTCTGAAGGTTCCCGTGGAATAAACATGTCCTTGACACACCAAATCCGGTTTTCTCTCTTGTCCTCAGTGTTTGTGTTCAAGCCCAGCGAACCTCGGCCGCTCTTCTCCCACAAGGCCGTGTGCTCGGGGAAGGTGTCTCGCGCTGTCTTCGCCCCCAGAGAGGAGATGCTGGAGAGCTGTGAGGAGAGCAGCCAGTGGCTCAACCGCTCCCAGCTGTGCTTCCTCACTCAGAACATGGTAAACATGAACTCATATCTCCCTGATCAGTGTCTTTTTTTCCTATCAGTGTGCAGTCGGTGGCCCGTGGTTGAATTCAAAATGAGTGGATATGAATTCTTCCTCGTTGCAGGACCTCATGACCTTCACCACCGAGACCGAGGAAGAAAAACTGATGGCGTCCAGCAAACAGGTAGGACACGACCGGCCCTGGACGAGCATTCCCAGCCTTACAAAGAGGAGTGTGTTTCCACAGTCATCTGTTCTGGGCAGCCCGGCGACCGGCTGTAGATGAAGATGGATGACGGCAGAGCCGCCACAATGTTTATTTAAAAGTTTAAAAGTTAAACTGCCCCCAAACTACATCACTGGCGTCCTTTTAGACGTGTTTATCCATCCACATTGATTGATGCCTTCTGTTCTTCCTCACCCCCTTTAAGCTGGTCATCGATGACAGCGTTGCCATGACGCCTTTCTACCTGTTGCTGGGGAAACACCGCTGTCAAACACTGGAAATGAGAGACAAGGAGAGCAGCTGGGGGTCAGCTGAGAGGACGCCGCTGCCAAAGGGCTCCGTGGCTGTGAAGGAGGTCAGCCAAAGATCCATTTCGTTTCTGGCTCGTCTGATTGGTGGAAATTTAAAAGAATTGTTGCCTTTGGAGGTTTATTGATCCAAACTTGAGTTCTCATCACACGTTTAAAGCGGAGATGAGTGTTTGACATCTGGTCCAAGGTTCATGTCACGGATTATTTCTCCTCTGTCAGCTTCTCCAGACCCCCGCCCACGTGCTGCCCCCCACCTCCGTCCTGTGCGCCATGTTCGTCGAGTCTCTGCTGGTCTCGGTCACAGACTCCAGGTCAGTTTCACCATGAAACAGCACATCTGAACTTGCTGAGTCAGCGACTTCAGATTCCTCATTTCACCCCTGCTTCTGAAAACATGTGAACGTCATGTTGATCTTTTCCCCCCCTCCCCCCCGCTTGGTCTCAGGGAGGAAGACGAGCCAGAAGAGGAAGAAATGGAAGGTGAGAGCGAGGAGGATTCGGAGGAGAATGTGGCGCTGAGAGCGGAGCCGGCGCCGCTGGGCAGGGAGATGGTGGACTCTGCCCCTCTGACCAAAGCCCAGACCAGAGAACTGAGGAGGCTGGTGAAACTGGACCACGGCTGGTTCTCCGACCTGCTGGACTCCTGAAGATCTACAGAGATGAACAGTTACAGATGCAGCAGCCACACAAAGTTTTCATCTTTGCTCTTTTTTTATTGTTTTTTTAAAACCTCCTGCCTCGTCTTGTTTAAAAAAGATCCAACTATTAATAAATATTCGTTCAGATGTGCACTGGTTTTTAGCTCCACGAGCGACTGGAAGCTGCCAGCAGCCGTGGCTTCCTGCTGGCTTTGCTGCTCTCTCACTGCAGGTCTCCACCAACGACCTGATGGAGCAGCTGAACAAACCTTCCCGTTGTCACTCACCCAGGAGAGCGGAGCACCACGGGACATCGGAACAGGTGGAAAACTGAAGAGCTCAGTTTTGAAATCTGCGATGTGAGAGACTTTACGTGGTGTCTTGGGTGGGGAAGGAAGAGGAAGATTATCATGAGTCCCAGTTCCCCTTCCTCTGGTCATATGGTCCAAACATGTTCAGCATCATTTTGAGGAACAGCAACTTTGAAAATGTACATTTAAGAGAAGATGCTGATTATTAAATGTTTTTCTCCATCATCACTATTGCGCCTTCATCAGCTGCTATTTGGAGTTCAGGTTAGCTCTTAAAGTGGCACCAACTCCTCACGACAACGGGACAGATGGAGCAGGTTTGGTCTGACGGTGCTGAAATGACGAACAGTGTCAGAGCCCAGACTGAGCTCTTTTGTCCTGCCAGAACCAGGTCACACACACACACACACTTGAGCTGGTGTTCAAGTCCAGATCATCCAGCTCAGCATTAAAGCACAGTTAAAGACCGTCTGTCTGAAAGAACAGACCGAGGAAGAAATTAGCAGCTAATTCTACTGTGGTATGTGACCTCACACAGCAGCCGACCCACCCCCCCGAACACACACACACACCGCAGTATCCCAACCACGAGAGAAACCTCAGCACACGTTTGACAGTGAAAGTTTCTTTATTTAAGATGCCATGTAACACAATCTGTACCATGGAGTGTGATTACAAAATGTCTTGAAGTGCAACTAAAAATATTCTGTATAAGTATTTACAGACAGGGATGTAATAAACAGGCACTCAGTATATATATCTTAATAAACGGCAGCTACTTCACCAACAGAACAGTTATGGCGGCGTGCGATATTCCTGAATCAGCAGATTGGCTGGTTTAAGAGCGGGATCTGAGGTTGGCTTTAACCTGAGTGGAATAAGATTTTCCTGCCTGCGCACATCAAGCAACACCTGGAAAAACCCTGACTCAACCTCTGGCGGGCTGAGAAGGAGCCTTCTGTTCTCCTCTGCTACGTCTGCTTCTGTTTCCAACCTAAACAAAGTGTTTCGCCCTGCTCACCAAAAACTGAGGGGGTTGTCGTGGTCGGGGAGGGTCAGACCGCCGCCGTGGTGCGGCCGCGTGTGTGCACACCGCTTTTCAAGGCTTCACTACAATAAGGCGGTTTATGCTACATGAGCTCTGAATTTGGGTGGATTTGCTCAGTTCGTTAGCCTTGAGGCTGGTAGGGACATGACTAAGATCTGCTGACTAAGCTGACGTGTGTATCCATGTTTGACTTGTTTATTTAGCTTAAATAGTTGCATTATGTGCCTTCTAAAGTCCCCCTCCCCAACTCTCACACCGAAAAGGAGGCAAAGTGGTGTGAATAAAATCAAGTAAAGGTTTACTGGGGGGGGGTTGCAAAATCACTTATCGTGCAGTTAAATCGCCTCAAACGCTCATGTAACAATCGTGATTGGAAAATTAATCCAAAGAACAATATAAACTAGTAGAAAATAAAATTTTAGTACATTCTAGAACAGCTTTTTATGAACGCAAAACTAAATCTACACCTCTATTGTCACCTGATGTAAAAATATATATATTTGGAATGCTTCAGATCTCTGGATTCCCTCACTTCCTTTTTGATGCTATAGATGGATTAAGACTTTGGTAACTGAATCTGTGGGGCACAAATGTGCACATGCAACAAAACACCGATGATACAGATATCATGAAAGCCAACTTTCCTGAATAAATAGCACAACCCTCAAGATTAAAGAGACTTGATCCCAGTTTGGTAAAGAGGATCTGGAAGACGCCCACCGTGCACGTCTAGGGGAACAGCTAGCTTACACAGCTGTAGCACCAATGCTTCTGGGGTCTTTTCTGCAACATCTAAACCCCCGATTCCAGCCTCGGTGCCAGATTCCCTGCAAGATTTCCTACTTGCCTCTGAGTGAGTAAAGGAGACTCCTATGGCATCTCATCCCCTGGGTATTGAGTAGCACCGACACTGGGGCAAAAGCTGAGAAGGCCTCGATCCACGTCTGACAGTACGCACGTTTCACAGGAGGATCTGTACGTGATCGACTGACTCCCAGAAGGCAGAAACCATATTTACAGGTCGGTGGGGATTAGTCGTCTATATCTGTAAGCTGCTGCTAACGAGTCATACATTTTAATGGCAATATCCTGCAAAGCATGTTATGGTACTCATATTAGCATTAGCATTCTTTCAGCTACAAAGCAAGATGTTAGCTACGGGGGTAGGGTAGAGCTCGCGCGCTGAAGACAGAGTCTCTTTAATCGGGTTACACGGTGGTCGGAGGTGAGGGGGTCTCAACTGCCTCCACCTTCTGCTCTGGGGAGCAGCAGAGGAACAGGTGGTTTCCCAGGTTCTTGAAGGCAAACCTAAAGTACATCATGTGACCCATGGCCACGAAGGAGACCGAGATGATGACCAGCAGGCCGAAAGCTTCTGGATTTGGAGCCAGAATCACCATGATGAAGTGCAGCAGGTCCAAGAGGTAATTCATGGAGTTCTGGACTCCGTTGATCACGCCGCGCTCGGACTCGATCACATTTTCCTGGATGAGCTGGGTCACTGTCAGGTCAAAGGACCACAGACCTGCAGGACAGAGATCACCGTTAAACATAAACGATTTCTTCGTTTTCAATTTACAGCTGCCATAAAGCCAACATAGAAGCCTGCACGTATCAACGGAAACAAAGGTTGCTGCTGACGTGGGCAGCACAGTCCCGAGGTCAGATGCTGGCGACTTATGAAAGCGTTCGACCTGAAGACTGCCGAGTCACCTCCGGAAGGTCGTAAACGGAACTGTAACACTTCGTTAAACGGCGCTAATAAAGCAACAATAACAAGAAAAGCGCATCAGCACCCGTGACGAGTGAACAGAGGATCTTCGTTTCCGGCAATTATCTCATTTCCGTTGCAACTGCGGGAAAGGGGCGGGGCTTCCATCTCAAACGCCGCGCTTCTTACCGACTCGAGCAGCGATGACGCCAGCGAAGAGCAGACTAACAGACAGCAGGGACGGCGGGTGTGAGGGCTCCGGAGAGGGTGCGGCAGTGGTGAGGTTTCCAGCCCGGACGAGGCCGGTCAGCGTGTGGTCGGCCTCTGGCAGCGTCGGCTCCCCCATCAGGTGGGTGTAAAGGTCCTGGAAGGGCGAGACGCTGAGGTCGAACGGGCTCCCCGGGGCGAAGACCGACACAACGCAGAGCATGAGGCAGGACAGCTGGGCGATGCCCGAGATGAAGCCCGTGCGGATCAGGCCGCACTTCTTGCGAATCCAGGTGAAAGCGACGGTTCCACAGATGCCCATCACGGCCGACGCCCCCATCAGCAGGCTGAGGATGGAGCCGTTGAGGCCCTGCGTGTAGGCGTAGCCGGTGGTGATGCAGTCGAATCCCAGCACCGTCATGTAGAGGAAGGCCAGGGACATGCCGGCGAAGAAGATGTTCTGGTTGTAGTAGGCCACCCAGCCCGACTTAACGGTGCGCAGGGGTTCGGTCATCTGGTAGAAACAGCCGTGCTTCTGGGGGGAGTCGGCGTCGTTGGGGACGGAGATTTCGTTCATCAGCGGCTGAGACGACTCCTCGGGACTCTGGCCGCCCTCCAGGTCTGAGCAGGAGAGACGCAAACACAGGTTGAGCTACATCTAGCCTCATCGCACTCCAAACGCTGGCGAGCTGGCCGCTACCTTTGGGGACGTTGAGCTGTTTGAGCTCCTGCTGCTGCGGCTCCTTCTGCCCGGCCTTCACGGCCAAGGCCGGCGTCATCTTATACACCTTCCAGAGCAGCGTGTACTCCACAAACATGGAGCACAGGTTCCAGCCGGAGATGAAGCCGCAGCCGATGAAATGGGAGCCGAAGGCCATGATCTGGCCTACCAGCATGGGGGCGAGGATGTTGGTCAGCTGGTCGATGATCCGCACCGTGGCGTTCATGTCTGCCAAGAAAGGGGGGGGGGGGGGGGGTCAGTGCTGACACCAACACAAAAAACTACAAGAAGTTTGTTAAGTCGCCTGATAGTACGCAGCTAATTTTCTCTTAATTATCAGCTCATTAAACTGCGTGTGGGAACCAGTCCAAGGAGGCAGGATGCCAGCTTCCTGTCCCACTTCAGCCATCTAAGTGAGCTCTGTTGCCTTGGCGACGGACCGATGAGTACAGAACCTCACAGAGCGATAGTGGAAGACGACAGGCCGCGGTTTAAAAGTATTTATGGCCTTTGTTGCCATCGAGAAGCAAAACACTCAGCAAGCAAAACAATATTTACTGGAGACGATCAAAGTCAAATCAGAGAAGAACGTCGAGAGGACGAGGATAAGACAAAGTTCGTCGTGTTCACAGTATTCCACCACGTCAGCCAACCTTTAAAATAGCACATAAAAGCTGAAAATGAGAGTGGGGCCACATCCTGGGCCAAAGTCTTAGCACGGAGCCGATAAGGGATCACGTGAAGCCCACGCCGGGCGATAACGCAGCAGCTGATAAGGAAACACTGACCTGCCAACTTGTTGCTGTCCTGACCCGCCACAACCACCACCCAGTCCCTCTGGATGGTGATGGACGTGGCCGTGCTAGCCAGGTTAGCGATGTTGGCGATGCTGATCACCAGGATGTAGCAGGTGGTCTAAAGACAGGAGGAACAAAAAAAAGGAACATTGACTCCCCAGAAGTTTGAGGGGACCGAAAAAGTTCTTTTCCTCTGACTAAAAGGATCAAACCAACCGAATGATTCATTTTTCTGTCGCTTATGTTTTGGGCCGTATTTGAATGTGTTTGAACGTGAACGTGACCTGAACAAACGAAACCAGGGCAGAAAAAAATGCCGCAAACAGAGGCCAGTAATGGCAGGAGGAGGTTTGTTGATCTTCCTGAGCTCTCAAACACAGCTGCAGCAGTCAGAACGGGCCTGGCTGATTTCCTTCTCTCCCTCCATCACGTGACGCAACCTTGGAGAACCTGCTGACTGTGCAGCCTGTAACAGGACTCCACCGCTGGCCGGAATGGCCGGGACGCCGAGCGGCGCCCTTTTCAGCCCCTGGCTGACCCGTCTGGAAGCGGACTGTTTCGTAAAAGCCCTCCGGCGCCTCAACAAGTGGCGACAGGCAGCAAATCACCAACATCAATCTTCTTTTCTTTCTCTTTTGCAACACAGGAATCTGCGTTTTCCTCCAAGAGCTAAAATGTGTTTCTAGATTTAGTGTGTTTGAGCCTCCAAAGCACACGAAAGAACATCCCAACATTTTATTAAATCAAGATGGGGGAGTTGTTTATCGCTCTCGTCCCAGGAGCTGGTGAAACACGCCGATTGGACACATTATCAGCAATCAATGCCAAAGTAATGATTCAGGTTAAAAGGTTGCACTTGATAAACAAAGAAGAGCCCAACTGTGTGTGTGTGTGGGGGGGGGGGGCTCTGAAGGGTCCCCAATGAGAGATCTTACCAGAATCCAGCCGTTGTAAAGCTCCACCAGCTGAGATTTGAACTGGAAAACCACCATGAGGAGGATCCCGCACAGGATGACGCAAGTGTTCTGGACGACCAGCGAGGTCTGGGCCACTGCGGACAGGCGGCGAGGAAGATTAGCGACGCAGACGCGGTCAGAAACAAGAGATTTCGGTTCCAATCAGGCCGCTCCTGATCCAACAGCGTGACAGCCAAATTCCTCTGGGAAGACAACCAGGAGGGGCATTTGCCTGCAGTGCGTTGGATCCTTACCTTTGAGCCTGGGGTTCCGGTCCACCCAGTCCCCGATGATGGCCCCCAGCAGCAGCACGGAGCCTGCCACCACCAGCCCGTACACGGCCGTGAGCAGCAGGCTGTTCCCGTACAGCTCCACCAGGAAAACGGCCACGGCAAAGTTCCACATTCGGTCCCCCTGACATTTGATAACCAGAATTACAGGTCAAGCTGGTGGGGAATTCCTGCACTCACAACCTGACTGGACTCTTGAGAGGGGGGGGGGGGCACTTAGGAACTACCAGGTGCTGAGATATAGGGGGGAACCCTGCTGTTCCATTGTAATGACAAATGTAATAACACACCAGGGGTTATTCTCTGAGGGATCTAATCTGTCATTGAGCACCATGTGAGGATGGGAGGACCTCACTTACCCACGTTGACATCGCATGTCCCACGTAAATAAGGAATTTTGCAGAGGTGAAGAAATCTCGGACTGACACTGAAAAGGGAAGATTGAACTGTTAGTGCTCCGTTTCCATTTCCATCAAGGATCGCGTTAATCACACAAGCGACGGCTGCGGGTGACCACCTACCACAACAGCCCTTCTTGGGTCCAGAACTCTCCATGTTAGTCAGTCCAAATGGCACCGATAGTCGATGGAAAGCGTCGCTGTTTTGTCTTTGTACTGGCGCCGATAATAAAGCGGGTCAGCCCCCGGCCGCAGCTGCACGCACACAAAAGAGGGGAAAGACACCGCGTTGCTCCCGTTTTCCTCCTCTCCAAACTTAGCTAACACTGTAGCTGAAGTTGGAAAGAAATGCTTTTATAGCCTTCGGAGCTGGTAGGTCATAAAAATGACAGGAAAAGGACGCTTGGAGCTGCGCGCAACCCCGCTCCGACGACGGTCTACTCGCGGTGTGTTTACGTTCAGCTCGGATATATAGATATCTCAGGTCACGTGACCAGTATGGCCCCTGTCAAAACAAGGGTGCCCCTCCTCCCTCCCCTCCCCTCCCGCTACCGCTGGAAAACACATCTGCACAGATGAACCACAGAATTAATCATAAATGTGCGAGTTATTTGCCTGTCGGTTTTTATTAATTTATGTGTGACAGGAAAGGAATGATCGTTATGTTTTGCAAATATGTGTTTTCTAACCTTTAGACGATACTGTGGTTGGCCGATAGAGGGCGCTATCTCGGGATCAGACCGACATCTTTCCTGCTGCTTTATTCATTATAGAGCATTAAACCTTAAAATTGTGTGTTATTATACTTTGCATTAGTGTCACCACTGCCGAAGGTGGGTGAGGATTTAATTATTGTTTTCTGCCCTGTTGAGTATAATCCACAATAACAATAATAGAATCTTAGGTCAGCGACGCCAAAACTGTGTAGATATTCAAAATATGTTGATTGTCTGATATTTTCCTCTCTCTTATTTAACGACGTTGGTCCCTTTAAATTGTCATGACCTCTTTTTCAAGGAAAGCCGACTAGATTTCTCAATGTTGTTACAGTTAATGACAAATAAAACCAACACTTAGGCCAGGGACATATTTTGCTTAATCAATAAAGATAAAATGTTTCAATATTGTACCAGCTTGATATGTTTAAATATGGCTTTTGATTTTTATATATGTTGGATCTGGGAATCAGTTAAGTACATAAAATAAGTAGAGCAAATAACGGGAAAGAGAAAACACTAATGTTAATATTTAACTAAGATGGCATGCATAGTTGATGATGTGTTGTAAACTTCAATTAAACCTCAGCATTTGTGAGAAGACACATATATATATATAGCACACGTGTGGATGAGTTATATTTGTCCACCGCGTGAATGCCAACACAAAATAATCTGCAATTAAGGTATAAAGATGGGCCATAAATGCAGCAAACACTGAGTAAGTGAGCACATGGCAAATAAAACTCTTTAACTGTACCCGGAAGAGAGTTATCAGATGGGTCAGACTGGAGTCATGTGATGAAGGAAAACAAAAGGTTGGATTAGGTGCTGCAGCTGTAGGTGCCACTCACGTTAGCTCACCAGTGTTGATGGTTTAGAAGAATATGTCTTCCATCCATCCCCTGACAACCAGTAACCATTGCTGTGGGGGTCTTCTCCTGGGAGTGCAGGAACCCCCTATGGTAACATTAATGCCCCCTAACCCGCTCTGCTGCCCCGATGAGCAAAGCAGCTGCCAAATTGTTGCTGTCTACGTCCTGCTGCAGGTGGGTTTGCAGCAGGAAGAGCGGCTCGAAAGAGCGGCTCAAAATGGGGCTATGAGATGGTCTCAAACGTGAGCATAACTTATCAATCTAATGAATATAATTGATAAACTAAAGCAAACTGCATTGGAGACCACATTCTGATGATACCTACATCTGCAGCTGTTGTTGCCAAGTGCACATTGTGGTCTGAACGATGACAATCAGAATAGCTTTGACTTTGTCATGTATATGAGGATCAAAGTGCTTTGAAAGGCTGCTGGTAGAAAACAGAGTGGCCACTATGCTATTAGTGGTTTGGGTATGTTTGCCCAGCTCAGGTACTTGTTATTGGTGGTCAGAAAGCTGCTGTGTCATCTCACCACCATCTAAGCAGCAGGAATGTCCGGATCCGTTTCAACGCCATGCTGCTGTGAAACAACAACATGTGTTTACGTGGGTTGTATTTGGAGTCGTGGGACAAAAACATGCGTATGAGTTGCGTTCTGCGGCCATGGCAATCGCGAGCCATAGGTAAAGAAAAGACAGAAGTGGGAGAAAGGAGGAAGGACGACGTCTCACCCGAGTGACCTGAGCACATGTGAGGCTGGATCTGTTTTTTCCGCTTTTTCAACTTCTCCCCTGACGCCTATCATTCAGGTTTTCACTTCTTTTAAACATTTCAGGCGATACAGGACATCTCAGGCTTATTGTTTCTGCTGCTCACGTTTGCCCTGACAGCCCAGAGAACAATAAACATTAAAGGCCACTGTCTGGACATCTTTCCAAAAAGTTTCCAGGGACCACAACGGTAAACATCCCCCAGCTGTTTCAGATCAATATTACATTTCAGTTCATTGGGTTGAAGGCCAGACCTCACACAGGTGTGTTTACATTAAAGGTAGTTTACTGGCTGACCGAGCAAGGTCAGCATTTGTGTCATCACTTTCTCTGGCTGTTAGCCACTGTGAGATCAGCAAAATTCAGATCAAAGAATTTTGATGTATCATGAGTGCCTGAATGTATCAACACCTAACAACACCTTGCAATTATCAACAAACAGGTAACATTGTTGGTTACAATCCTGTTTAGAAAAGACCAATTCCATAACCCTGTGTACAGAATGGTAACCAGTGGAAATATGATATGGTTATACAACCCGCCCACCACCAGGGGGCAGTAACGCCAGAGCGCGTCCACCACTTCTGACCCGGAACAACGCTAAACCCCCCTAACGTGTTCACCGTGAGGGGACCGAGCTGTTTGGAGTGGTATATTTTTGTTAGAAATGGCTTTCAACGATCATTTCGATGAACAATCTACACTCAAGGAGGAGCTGAACAGAAAGGTATCGGATTCTACCACTACGCAGTCTAATTAGCTTTAGCGACGCATGCTAGCCACGTTTTAAATGGTGTTTGGTGTTTACGGCACATTTATGGCGTTATTGATAATATCTAAACATCAAACGTCCACCTAAAACTGCTATAAAGCCATTTTAACCACGTTCCTGGAATGTGTATCTTGTAGTTAAAGGAGCAGAAGGTGGTGGTGGATGAGCTCTCCAATCTGAAGAAAAACAGGGTGAGAAGAAATAAAAGAAATCTGCACGACACAACTAATCCCGTGCCTAAGGATGTTGTATTTTCTGTATTAATTTTTATATCTTTATCTTCTTTTAAACAGAAAGTTTATACCCAGCAAAGGAACAGCAACATATTCTTCCTGGCAGACAGAGCGGAGACACTCAGTTCAAACAAAAGTATGAGTATTTGTTTTAAGATTAGGATGTACTTTATTCATCCCCGTGGGGAAATTGTTTTTACAGTAAGAAAAATGCTAACGATGTATGTAAAGTTGGGTGAATAATAATCAAAGTCTAAGAATATAATATAGTCAGGTTTATAGCAACTTGTTGATCGTTATGTCTGATCTTTCCCCTTTTCAGAGAAGCTCGATTTCATGAAGAAAGAAGTGCAGAATATGAAGGACTGACTGCCGTCACAAACATGTGCGGCATCTTTTGTCATCTGAGCCCGTCTCCAGCTGCGTTCGAGTGGGAGCAAACGACTCGTGAACATCTGAAAAGACGAGGGCCTGACTTCAGTCGGGACCTCCGTGTTAGGGGTCCCTGCCACCAGTGCCTATTCTCTGCTAGCGTCCTTCACATGAGAGGTCTTCTTACGCAGCAGCCGGTTCAAGACGATGCTGGAAACATCTTCCAGTGGAACGGGGAGATTTTTGGGGGTCTCCCAGTGAGCCCAGAAGAAAACGACACGTCTGTGTTCTCTCAGCATCTGTCATCCTGCAGCAGCCCCTCAGAGATTCTTTCTGTCCTGACCACCATTCAGGGACCTTGGGCGTTCGTTTACTATCAGAAGGCTGGACATTATCTCTGGTTTGGCAGAGACTTCTTCGGTAGGCGTAGTTTGTTGTGGAAATTCGATGTTGAGTTCAACACGTTGACCCTGTCGTCTGTGGCATCTCTCACGTCTGAGCCGGATCGAGCACCTTGGCTGGAGGTCCCGGCTCTGGGTGTGTTCAGGGTCGACCTGAAATCATTCGGAACAGATGTGGTGATTGATGTTTTTCCCTGGGCTCACAGACAGAAAGATCTTTTCTCAAACGGTAGCGAAACATTGAGTTCCATCCCCAGTGGCTGCACCGTGGTGATGAACCAGCCAGGCCTCGTGCTCGCCTCTCCAGTCTCTCCACTGAACACAGCCACTCCGGACACGGTAGAGGAGACAGAAGCTGCTCTCCACTCACGTCCATGTCCGAAGGATTTAGAGCAGCTGCTTCTTAGCAAAAGCCAAACTGATGCAGCGACGCGTCTGATTGATGTTCTGAGCGAAGCAGTGAGGCGCCGTGTTCAGTCTTTGCCTCTTCGAGCAGATTCCCCTCCTGCGTGGAGTCGGGCTAACGTTGCTATACTTTTCTCAGGAGGTGTTGACTCCATGATCCTGGCTGCCTTAGCTGACCGCCACATACCTGCTCACGAACCCATAGACCTTCTCAACGTTGCATTTAAGCTGCAGGAGCCGAAACAGCCCGCAAAGAAATCTAGAACCCCCCCAAATAAACCTGCAGACATCAAAAGCTCCAGCTCCTTTGATGTTCCAGACAGAATCACTGGAAGAGCAGGACTCAAGGAATTAGAGGACCTAAACCCTGGCAGAAGATGGAACTTTGTTGAAATCGACGTGACGCAGGAGGAGCTGCAGCGAATGCGCAGGGAGCGCGTGTGTCACCTGGTGCACCCGCTGGAGACGGTCCTCGATGACAGCATCGGGTGTGCGGTGTGGTTCGCAGCACGGGGGACCGGGTCCGTCGTGGAGGATGGGGAGAAGAAGCCCTTCAGCTCATCGGCAAAGGTGATTTATTTCAATTGAATTAGCAATTGGGCTCACATAATTCATTTCAGAATTGTAGATAAATGTTTTTATTTTTATAGATTAGAGTTTAGCTCTTACTGATGGAGAAATTTGGGTTTGCTATGAATCCAAGTGTCCCTCAAAGTTTCCTCACATTTTTGTGTCGTTGCTTGGTAACCGCAGGTCGTTCTGACAGGAATCGGAGCAGATGAACAGCTGGCTGGTTATTCTAGACACAGAGTCCGATTCACAACATCAGGGCATGAGGGGCTGATCCAGGAACTGGCCATGGAACTGGGCAGGATCGCCTCCAGGAATCTGGGTCGAGATGACAGAGTAATCGGGGACCATGCGAAAGAGGCTCGGTAAGAGTTGTCAAACAGCCCTCGCGCTCTTTTCAATGCCAAGAGACTCAGAGAGGAGCGAATTTATCAAGGATACAGCCGATATATAAGATTAAAGTACATCTTAATATTAATATTATCGCAGTTCGACACTGCGGCCTAGCGGCGGGACTTTGAACTACACAACTGAGACTTGTTTTCCCTTGGAAAAATAGACTGAATAAGTGAAAATACCTATACTACTCCAATTTGGATGAAAAATTGGCTTCCAAATGCAAATTATTTCAATTTTAACCATCCTAATTTTCCCTTGTCACCAACAGATTTCCCTATCTGGATGAGGATGTGGTGAGCTACTTGAATTCTCTACCCGTGTGGGAGAAGGCAGATCTTTCTCTCCCCAGGGGAGTTGGGGAGAAACTCCTCCTGAGGCTGGTGGCGAGGCAGCTCGGCCTGGGCCCGTCGGCCCTCCTGCCCAAGAGAGCCATGCAGTTCGGCTCACGCATCGCAAAGATGGAGGACAGGCACGAGAAGGCCTCAGACAGATGCACAAGACTCCTCACAGTGTAGACAAGTGGATCCTGTCGCTGCCAAATGGTTTTTAATGATCATGGATTTTAGGAATCACTTGGAATTAAAAGACATCTTTATTGTTTAAACGCTTATGTGGCAGAAATTCACTTGTAGCTTTTAATTATTACGGCTCGAGATGTGGCTTCATCGTTGTTTCCTCTAGACCATGTAAGAGTCGACATTCTGGAGCTTTTCTCTGAAGTAAAGATCACATTCGATGTACGACGGCAAGTTTCCAACATCGAAACGCCCTGAAATCTCATGGATGTAAACTGGCTTCCTGAAGGAGAAGAAAGCAGGTTTTTGAAGATCAGGTCGTTGTGTTTGTAGACAAAAGACCATCAAAGCTGCTGAAATCACCTCTGAATGAGCCAGGACACAAAGTTTCCTGGAGCGTCTCTCGCCTCGATCGGAGCCTCCTGCAGAATCGTGAGCATCACGATGACTTCTAACACCATTCACACGTTTGCACATCTCAAATCTTAACGTCACCTTTTTTTCCTCCATAAACGTGTCCAAGAGCGGAAGGCTTTTCCTCGAAAGCACGTAGAAACACGGACACTGAAAGACAGCACGATTTGCACCGTTTAGTCTTGATCCAATCAGTCAGCGTGTAATTAACATTCAGGTGGAGTCACAACAGATTACGTTTTAATCTAAAGTTACTTTCCTGCCATTTCTGCTCTCTGTTCTAATAAACACGCTCGTTTGTCACTCAGGCCCCACCTGGAACTCTTTGCTCACCCTTTAGACTTTACTTAGTGATGATGTAAGATTTTCAAGTCACTTTTGATGGATTGAGGGAATCTTTAAATCCAGTTAATCCCCAGTGGGTTTGCAGGAACCTGCTCTTTAGTTCAGCTGTCTTTTATACAGCTGTGGTTTTTCATTGCACTTCAAGTGGCCATAGAGGCATAATATCTGTGTTTGCAGGATTTACTGCGGTTATTGCAAACTCACCGCTCTCCTCGATGTGGTTTCAGATTGATGAGGTTTCTCTTTCATACAGAGGACGCGATGATCACCGTCTACTTCCAGTATCCCGTATTTGTGGGTTTCTGTACATAAATAGTGCCAACTGTGAGTTTCTCTTCCCTCGACACGTACAGAGGTGGTCTTCTGTCTTCACCTTCATCTTTACACTGGTACGAAAGCAGCAAACAGCTGTCCTCACATTTTGCTTGGAGCTCAGAGAACCTCTGTTTGACTTTGGTCAGGCTGAAGTCCTCTTTGAAGAGGGTGTCGCTGGTGACGGTAGAAAGGAAAGATCAGTTCTTAGCGGCGTCCACTTTGCTTGGTGACAATGGATAGGAAACGTACCCTCCTATAACCAGGATGTGGTCATCAATATTGAAGTGTTTCACTGCAAGCTGCAGGCAGGCCACAGCACCAAGACGACCCTGAAGCAGACGGAGTGTGACGCCGATCCTCTCAGATCCACGGGTCAAAGAGGTCAACCTGCTTTTATATTTACCTCATTGCTTGTAGTTTGGTCACTGAGGATTTTGACGTTTGTTAAATTTGATGCCCACTCCTCAAATGCAGAGCTATAAAGAGCATTTGTCTGCAGAGAGTAGTGCGGATCATTAACTTTCATTAACATACATTAATTTTCATGCTCTCTCAATCTAAGGAATTAAACCGTTAAACCAAATAGCTCCACCTTCTTAGTAATACCTAAAATATGTTAATGTTAAGCATTTAAAGATAAAAAACAGTGTGTCGTTCTTCTGATTCTATTTCTAATATTTGATGCAACATTTTTGGGTGAAAAATATCGATGCATGTATGGAACTATTTTTTTTTAACAGAATGGGTCAAACAACGACCTCTAGCGGCGCAACACAGCAGCGCTCTGCTCAAAGGTAAACCAGTTAGCGTGCTAACAGCTACACTATGACGATTTAAAAACCCTACAACGAAGGCCTTACGATGACAAAAATGGAGTCCACGCAGCCAGAGGCGGTCAGAGAATGGACCCAGTGGGATATGAGGGCACAGCGCCCCACCGGCAGCAGCGGCTTGGCAGCACCGACCAGGTGAGCAAATCTGCCGCTTGTGTCAGCAGCCGCGTCCCTCTGGAGTCTGGTCCCGTAACCAGCTGCGAGAATAACCGCTTTCATTTCTTCTACGCAGCGGGGCGACGACGATCATGTATGTGGACCGCAACTCGGATTCCCTATCATGAGTAAAACTCCACAAACCAGCGCCAGGCGGAAAACTCAAAGTTCCTTACCTAGAGCCACGCCCACCTTTAACATTCAGGCTTCTGATTGGTTGACGCTCGTCCAGCCCACCAAAGATTTGATCCAATCGTTGATCAGTGCTTGATAACGTACAGATGAAGGGGCGTTTCTTGTAGCTACATCAATACCTCAATAATTGTATATACTGTATCTTTAAATGCAAACAGCAAGAGCATATCAAAAATGTTTATTTGGGACTCCGTGTTTCACAGCCAGTAAAGTTGCCAGTACAAATGAAAATACGAATTTTTGCACAAACGTCCGTGTTCAACTAGGTTTATTCCTATATTCCTTTATGTTTGATCAGTGGGTCTGCTGGACAGGATAGAGGGTTGAAATGGTGATGTTCATTCAACAGTTTCTTTTTCACTTTCAGCCTCGGGCTCATTAGAAGCAGCCTCAACGTCCTTTTCAGGCTCCTGGGGTGGCGATGCTTCAGGCTGGGACGTCTCCATCAGCTCCTCAGGCGACTCCCGCTCAGGTGACATTGTTGATTCTTCAGCTACATCCACCTGAACACAAACAACATTGAGGTTACGGGACAAAACAATAATAGTAGTAACGTTTATCTCAATTTTTAATATACAACAATTTTGCTAATAAAAACAACTAGTAACATCTTTTAAGACCGGATGTTTTAGGATTGTTAAAGAGGATAATGCTGCTTCAGTCCGTTTCACTAATCTTATCTGGTCATTATGTAAGAAATCCGAACAGCCATTGTGTGAAGGTTAAAAAGATAAATAGCAGCAAATGTTTCATTTAGTTGCAGTTAACACACAGCTCAGCCTTTCCTACTACAAAAACTCCTTATTCTGCATCCTGAATATTCCCGTTCTGATGCAACAGTGCATAGATAGTCCTTCACGTTATTAAACCCCCAATTTAAATGTTGAAACATATATTCAGGTAGAGAAAAGGAGCAGGTTCACACATAATTAGTTCGCTGAAGTACAAAGAAAAGGAGGTGAACTGTAACCTTTGGGGTCTCTTGGGAAACGGGGTCACTTTCTTCCTGTATGACTGGAGTCGATTCTTCCTGCTCCATCGGTTCTTCATCCTCCTTCACGTCGGTCACCTGCTGGACTGACGTCTCCTGAGAGGGCGAGTCAGGAACCTGCTCTTCAACTGCTGCAGACAGTGGTTCCAACTGTGTTTACAGGCGAAAGGAGACACGGTCATAACGACGCTAAAATCAAGGCCCACCCAACCGACACAGTGGGTTGCACTTCACATCCAAGGCTCTTCATATATCATCCGGCAATACCTCGCTCTCCATGACAGGCTCGTCTGGCTTCTTTTCTCCTTCCAGCACCGTCATGATGGAGGTAGGTATGTGAGCTTGCTGCTCCCCAGGACAAACAACACAGAAGCCGTTAGCAGCAAACTGAAATCCAGTCGTAGGACGTTTGACGTGAGGTTACCTGGTGGGGCGTGAGCGAGTGCACGTGCTGCAGCAGAGGCTCCCTCATTTCTGGGCAGCGCTCAAACATGCTGGTGAGCTGAGCGGAGGGGAGCTGCAGGAGGACGCTGTACGACTGAGGCTTCGTCCTCTGGCAGCACTTCACAAACCCTTCCCACACCTTGGGATACTTCCACACCTGCACGGGAGTCCGGAGTGACGAGTGTGAGACCAGGGAAAGTGGTTGCTATAGAAACCAGGAATATTTGGGCTGGGGGTTTAATGCAGACCTGCTTCATGATGAGGCGGGACAGGATGTTCATGACGAAGCCCCCTAGTCGGGGATACATGGTGAGGGACTGGATGACGGTCCGCATGAGCAGCATGGGGAGAGGGTTCTGGTCCATCAGCTGCTGCATCACCACCGCCAACACCTCCGACGTGTATACGTTCTTCTCGCCAAAGCAAAGGTTGGTAGCTGGGGTGAAGAACACGACCACAGTTCACAAACACCTCTGTTGTGTATAACGTGCTCACAATCATTGTACTGTATATTATTAAAATAACGTGGCTCCAATTCTTTACCTTTATTTCAATGCCTTAATATTATATGGAATGATTCATTGAAAGAACTATATACAAATCAAGTCAGAACCTGACCTTTAATGATCGACTTCATGTCGCACTTGTTGGAGTCGATGTTGTGTAGAGCGATCAGCAGGTCTCCCGGGGTGAGCGGAGACACAGTCGAGCTTCCCTCGCCTGAAAAACAGCCCACGGTCGGGAGTTTAGAGCCCCTCTGCTGAATAAAGCCAGCCAGCGCACGTGGCCATGCACGAGGCTGATGGCCATTCATCACTTACTGTGCTGAGTCCCCAGCAGACGGTTGAACACCTCCTTCACCACGATGGGGTTGAGTTTGATTAGCTTGGGGAGAGCTTGAATGACTTCACTCTATACAGGGAAACAATAGACCAAACCACGATTTTCAGTCATTTAATAATTAGTTATTGAGATTGGAACTCTTCCAATCAAAGATCTGAATATAAAGCAGCTTTTCCGTCTCGTTAGCTGCGTTGGATATTCTGAACTTATCAAAAGCAGAACACGTCTGCCACATGCGTGTACGATGTTTACCTCAACCTAATTTTACAACACTGATGGAGGGTTAGCAAGCATTAGGGTGATAAGTCAAAAAGGGTTTTTACCTTCTCCAGGCCATTTATGACTGGAATTAAGAAGCGAACATCAGGCACCCGTTTGTGGTAAAGGTCTCTCACTCTCTCCACCAGCTCTGGAGACGGAGGCACTGAAAGCAAGATAGAAACTAGTTTTACACGCCATGATCTTTTTACAGCACTCGTGTCCACGTGGGTTGTCATTCATCAAGTCATAACATGTTTTGTCTGCTGTAGGAATCAGAACGTGTCATTACATTCTCTGGCTTTCTTACCTTTATCTGTCAAAATGTGA
Organism: Takifugu flavidus; assembly: GCF_003711565.1. Classification (NCBI taxonomy): domain Eukaryota; kingdom Metazoa; phylum Chordata; class Actinopteri; order Tetraodontiformes; family Tetraodontidae; genus Takifugu; species Takifugu flavidus. The sequence continues at coordinate 1,849,222 of NC_079520.1, read as the reverse complement.
AGACATCTGGTGACCAACGTCTCTGCTCCTTTAGGACAGTTTTCCACCAACAGCAGCAGCTCAGGGGAGTTCATCCCCATTCCACGAATCTGCAACCAACAAAATTCAACACATTTTAAACCAAGAAACCCAGTAGGGGCAACACACGCATTAAAACTAACCCCAGTTGCTAGGAAACAGACATCAGCACCCAAAAACAATCCTGACAGTTGAGGATTTAGAAGGGGAAAAAAAGGATTCCCGTAGTTTAATAATGAATAATGAATGCGTGTGCAGGAGTGAGAAGAGACTTACAGGTTGCTCTATCGCTCGCAGCACGCTGCGTTTGATGTCAGCAATGGCTTCCGTGTAGACAGAAGCCAGTTCGTGCACCAGCTGGTGGTTTAAAGGCAGCAAGGACAGATAGAGGAAGAGACATTGTCTGACTGTGTCCTCAGTCCAGGGAGCAGCAACCTCTGTGTCACACACAAAACACTCTGAGGTGAACAACGATGGCGCTTTAAATACAGCTTGTTTCTAAAAACACTGCTAACAATGCAGGGAAAAATGCTAGCTGTCACATCACAGAAGTTATCTAAGATGTTTTTATCCTCAAAGGTTGTCCTTCACCTGTGTCCTTGTCAGCCCCAAACAGCAGAGAGGGAGGGTTGGGATGGACAAGCAACTGCATGTAGTTAAGGGCAAACTTCTCAATATAGTCCCTGAGATGATCTTTCTCATACATTCTCTTAAGAAAAGCCAGGGCAGTGGTCCTGACCTGGGAAAAATACAACACACAACACAAGAGATGAAGAAATAACAAGACTAAAGACATAATTCGCCATGAATACAGTCTAACGGTTATCACCTTCTCTTTCTCGTGTGAGCTGAGATCCAAAAGGACGTGCAGGTACTGAAACTGCCTGGAAGGTCGCTTGACGATGAGCTCCTTCAGAGTCGTCATGCCCAAATACACACGGGACTGAAATGAAGGTTTCATCAGTGAAACGGCTACGAGAGGCACGACCAGCATTACCTGGTAAACCCCAAAATTGACCTGCACTTGTGTGTTTAAGTACAGTATGTTATATTTTTATTCCCCTCCGGTAGATGTACATCATGCTGATCTTTTAAATGAAAGACAATTGACCTGAGTGAGGGATCATCGTGATGTGCAGGTTTGGGCGTCCCTTACCTCATCCTCACAGTAACGTCGTATTACTTCCAGTGCTGATTCTGTTATAACAGGAGCTTCTAAGACCAGCTTTGTAAAAAGTCTGGAAGAAACGGGACAGGACCCCAAATGTGCCTCAGCTTCAGCAGACAGATACAAGGTCCATGTAAGGTCAGGTTTAAATAATCGTCTTTGTTCTTACCCGTCTTTCTGCTCTGGTTTCTCCTGCAGGCCTGACAGAAGAGTGTAGAGACAGTGGTCGTAGCTGTCCAGCAGCCCGGATGGCAGCTGGCTGAGATAAGTGTTGTACTCTTGGTAGAGGAGAGAAAAAGCCAGGTCGCTCCTCGCCCTGATGTCCTCCAGGACAAACTTGAGCACGTCGTCTTTCATCATCCCATCAAACTGTGTCACGAGCCTGGTGAGCAGCTTCACTCGAACCTGCAGCACATATTCAATTGAGGTTCTCACCTTTACAGATTTTACTTGGTGGCACTCCAGCCACGCAAAATGGCTTCTTTTGACTACACCGGCAGGCTCACTTACATGGGACATGCCACTTTGAGCGATGGCCTTCTCTGAATGCAGGATACGTTTGATTGCTTTGGAGGTCAAGGCTTCGATCTGGCTCTCTGATAAAGGCTGGATGACATCAGACAGTCTGAACACTTTTTTCCTTCCGCTAGTTCCAGCCAGTCTGCAACAGGACAAGATTACGGAGCGTTAGAGGTTAAAACTACGGCCACAGCAGAGGGCTGCCAGAAGTTTTAACGGCTGACTTGGTTTGTGTTGTAGGAAGGATGGGTTCAGGGAGCCTCTTCACTGCTGCGGGCGCCGTCTCCTCAGCCTTTTCTGTGTAACCTCCCACCACAGAAATTGCTTGTCCCATCATCACAGTTGGGATTTTACGCTTGATGAGGTGGTCTTTAGAACCAGACTCATCGTCGACGTCCTCTCTGCCCGCGTCGTTCTCTCTGGCTTTGCACTGCTCCAGTCCTAAAAAAAAAAACCCAAAACATTAATATATAAAAATGTTTTCCCCAAGAGTGACAACATTTTAATGCCAACTGTCTTGGTGATTAACCTGGACCCATTCCTGCTGCAGTAATCTGTGTAGCCATTAGCCTAGCCAGATGTTTAATTTGGGCGTCGGTGCCTGCGGACTCCACCGGAGTGTATGTGGCCTGGAAGGATGCTGGCATGACATCCGGTAGATACACCATACTGATGAGAACCTGAAATAAGACAGGAACGAGTGACGAGGTCCTTTCTGATACAGACATTTGAAGAAGATCAGGTGGCTCTGCCGCTCACCAGGTTGGCCACATTTTCGGGGTTGAGCAGCGGGTGCAGGAATTCTGCAGTCAGATCGATCGCAGACTGGGCCACTGGAACAGTGGTGGGTTTAGGGACTGCCAGGGGGGCCGGCTCCTCTTTATCATCGTCATCTTCCATCAAGGCTGGCTCTGCATTAAGTGTTTTTAAAATCAGGCAGAATGCGCTGCATCCAAAAAAGTTGCTAAATATCAATAATTGGACCTAAGTGTCTGACAACAGTCAGGACTCACCCATCTTGACCTTCTTTCCCTCTGTGTATTGCTCATGGCGAGTTCTTTTGCGCGGTTCACGTGGAGCCGGGGTGGAACGCGTTATCTCGCTCTGCGGCATCCCCAGGTCCAGCAGCAGAGTGCTGATCTGGCCCTGGAATTCAAGGCTGCAGGGGTGCTTGAGGACTGACACCAAGTGCAGCTTCAGGTTCTTTCTTACGCTGCTGACCTGAGACTTGGCCAGAGTGGGAGGAAGGTTTGCTGCAAGGGGTGAAACATACAAGCATTTTAGTAGTTCTGACATTATTTATTGGAAGGAGGGCAACTGGTGGTGGACTGGGAGTGACATTTTCAATAATGAGTCATTTTAAAAATATATTCTGGCCAAATATGTTTTTTTGGAACTCAGTGCTGCGTTAGATCACCCACCGTGTAATGTCTCATAAGCCTGCACCACCTCTGACATGAACATTGGCCTCTGACGAGCCACAGTGGCCAGAGAGCCCAGCACGGTGGTGAGGTTGATGCTGGAAATGGCCGGATGAATCATGAACTTCAGCAGCTTTTCCAGTGCCAACTTCCCCTCCTCAGATAAAACATCTGCCGATACACATCCAACAGTCTCAGCAGATGAAAGACCGTGTCAACACTCTCTTCACAGCTGTTATTTTAATCATCCATACCATAACGAATGTACGAGTGATCTTTGGGAACTTTATCCAAACTGATGTCACTCTCCTGACGCTTCGGAATGTCCGAATCTGATGTCCGTGCTGACAGAGTGATGATTAACGATTCTGTGAATTTGATGGCATGAGTGCGAATGCCATCGTTTTCAGAATCCAACAAGGCAAGGACGTCCCCTTTCATTTGCGTGACAAGATCCCAGCATGCCTCCTGCCTCTCCGACACCGTTTTAGAGCGAACCAACCACTGGCAGGGAGAAAACGGAGTGGGGGGGAGACAAGAGACGTCAGTGATAACTTATCTCTGCGAAGAACTGAACCAGTTAGAAGTGTATTTACCTGAAGAGTAACTTTGTACAGCTGAGTGAGTGTGAGGATGGCTTTCTTCACCACATTCACACCTTCATCCTTCAGCAACATGTTCAGATTGGCAATCAGGCGAAGGAGGAGTTCGTTGTCCCTCTTACTGGATAAGATGAAACCAGGTGAAAGGTTAAACAGCGGCCTATATTCATTAACCTAAGTGAAACTTTGACTCTAGTAACTCACCATGCTTCTTCTATGAAGCCAATGACAAATTTTCTTATTTCAATAGATTTGTCAGTTTGAAAGGCAATCATTTCCTATAGAGATATGAATGAAATATTTCATTCATGACATGAAATCAGCATAAAAATACAGATCAGACGCACACAAAAAACACAAGCATTTTTTCCCTCGAGGATTTAAACACAATGGTTTGATTGTTTTGTCCAGAAACCCAACTAACATGACCATTCACTCATTTTTAATGTATTCATTCATTAGTTAGTTGGGAAAAAATCAGCATACGGGTTTACTTACATCCAAGAAATTATCGAGAAGGGAGGGGTCCTTATTGATGATTAGCTCCTGGACCTAGAAATAATAAACTTTATTCCACACATTTATCTCATCCAGACTGGACAACAGCATCTATGGCCTTCCTTCCACTCCCTCAATATGCTCCAGTCTACATGCTCAATTCGTTTTGAAGTATCAAATGTTTGACTTTACAAAAAAAAAATCACAACAATAAGTAATGGCTTTGAAGCAACTACAAACCTGTTTAAGAATGGTTAGTTTTTCATCTGCAGAAATCAGGGCAGCCTGATTAAGAAGATCAACCACCTGAAATGGAAATGCAGACTTAAGGTGCGATCTGACGCTAATTGCTAACCCAGATCTAATACTTAAATGTTAGTGCATACCCTTTCACTCGTCGTCATATCGATGTCACTAGGAGTCGCCTCCTCTTGAGTAGGCATGTCCATTGTGCTGCAAGGTTTCTCTTACAATATAGGCATAATCTTCAGACTCCAAAATACACTGTAAACAAGTGAGCATGATTATCACTTAGCAATGATAGGTTAGTCTGGTCCAGAAGAACCGGGCATTTACATGGTGAGGTATGTGGAGGATTTTAGCTTTTAGTTAAATGTTTAGTCATATTTACATGACTTTAGGCTGTTTCGCCTATAGATTCTTTGTGGCGCGCTACTAACATGCTAGCGTTCTGCTAACCTCAGGAGCTCTGTGCACATTATAGTCCAACTGAGATATATACTTACCGTTACAATGATTCTTTACTTCGGCTTAGAAACAGTGAATGAATGTGATTTAATATAGGACATTACAATTTGTACAATACGTTTTGTAAGAATAACAGCTTATCTAACTTATTATGGAAGCTGCCTGTCGGTACCCAATCTGCATCCGGAACCAGACCTGCGCCATATCGCTTTCGCGCATGCGCAAACAATCTTTTCTTCTTCTAGTTCTAGTTCTTCTTCGTCGCAGTTTTCTACATATTTCAAGCAGCAATATCACCACCTACCGAGTCGGATTTAGGATAGATAGAACCGTTAAACACTATAATCTTTGAACAACCAACATTGTTGTTGGAGTTAATACTACTAATTCCTTTACCTCCTAAGTAGATTTTCTATCTTCCACACATCATCTTTGGAATCTTTGGAAGATCAAAGACCCTCCGGAATTCGGAACATCTCCAAAATTTAATCAGCTCTTTCTTGGCCCTTTATCAACAATTATGTCACTAAAATCCGTTTATAACGTTTTGAGTTAATTTGCTAACAAGGCAGACAAACATTAATGAAAAGTCATCATTAAGACTACAAATCCCAGCAGCATCAGCACCACGTGGGTGATGTCACCTGATCATGAAGAGGGCAGGGTGTGCTAATGTTTACAAGCGCTGGGACGTCAATCGCTCTGCTGTAAATTTATACTTTGCTAGTCAATATTTTAGCTTTAAACGATGACGCAATTTAGTACTAAGACAAAGTAAATGAAGGACGTTGCGTTATCAGGTGAGAACGTGTGATCGAACCTTTAAACTGGCTTATTCAACCAACTTCTCAGCAATAAGCTGGTCATCGCAAGTTAGCCAGTCAATGATCGCTATTTGCTAACGTTAGCTCCAATATTTTAACTTGAAGCATCTACTAACTGCGTAAACGTGCAGCCGACTTTATGGGTTTCTTTTATTTAAGAATAATTCACATGCAAGACTTTCAACTAGCGCTCAGCTGCCGGACGCAGACTTCGAAAAGCAGAGACATATGTTACCCACGCTAACAATATGTATAAACACTGCAGCTCGAGTTTTCAGTGCAGTTTATAGTTAAATATAAATACAGCTCAAACAGCTATGTGACACTGATATGCAGCATGAATAGCGTTGCTGATTGCATTTGTTGTTTGTCGGTTTATTTCACATTTCACAACATGGTCTTTGTTTGAGAATAACTTTTCGGACTGTCACACTTCCAGGTAAATGGGTCTATTATATCACAATTAGGTGTAATGTAAGCATTGTAATTACAGACTTTACCTTTTATTTTCCAGGTTGCTTTCATTTCATATTTCTAGATCTTTGTTCAAGCTTGTCCTTAGGTGGTGTAAATGAGTCTGAAGTTGAATGTTGTAATGGAAGAAAGTTGACAATAGTGATGAGCCCATTAAAAACCTTGGGGGGCTTCTATTATTTACAATGAATCTGCTTTAATTTTCTGAATATCAACATTTAACCTAACAAATATTTAAGAAAATTATCTTCTTAAACTGCTGGTTCAAGACAAGAGGTTCTGTTAGTTATTATGTTTTATAACCATTTTCATTGCTAGTGGTTGGTAGCACTGAACTGATTTGATATGTAAGTTTTATTTATCCTGGGAATAACTAGTGGATGATAGTAATGAATGAACTGATCCACACATTTGTCTGTGTATTACATGCCAGCCACCTGATGGAGTGGGTGTTCGTCATGAACCGGAAGAGCTCCCAGAGTGGTCCTGCGGCACAGCGCAGACGGATGCTTCTTGGCCTACTGATCCTCCTGCTGGTTGATGTCATCTGGGTCGCCTCCTCTGAGCTGACCTCAGTAAGCACGGCAGCAGCACGAGATGACAATTTATCCATACAAACACTCACTGAGGAATAAATCGACTTAAAAATGCAGATGTTGCACTTAGTCAGACCTATTTTGCAAAAAATGCCCACATCAACAATGAAAACATTAAATTTCAGCCTCCTAGTGATTATACATCAGCAAATGAGGCTGCTGATTGACAGCATCAGAAAATTCTAGAAATATTAGCAGATATAAGGCACACGAGCCCTTTAAACAGTACTGCACTCATTTAAAATGGTATAAGTCTCACAATTCTTTTTTGATAAACTTGAAATCCAAATTAATAAGGCTCTCCAGCCGTGTCCTTACTGTATCTCCCTGTGGATTCTTCCTTTAGTACATTTTCAAGCAGCAGGAATACAACAAACCCTTCTTCAGCACCTTTACCAAGACCTCCATGTTTGTGCTGTATTTGCTGGGTTTCCTGCTGTGGCGTCCCTGGAGGCAGCAGTGCACCGGCTCTCTGAAGCGTCGCCACGTTGCATTTGTAAGTGGTTACCCATTAATACACTGCTGGGGGGAGGGGGGGGCAGTGTGTGCTTCTACAGGTCTGTGTTGAAATGTCCATTTTATGACATTTTGAAATTGTGGTTGTTTGTCACCAAGATGACGATTTGAATCACTTGTTCTTGCAGTTTGCTGATGCTGAGGCTTATTTTGCACCGTGCGCCACTGACAGTACTGTAAATAATTGTTTGGTATGTAATTATTCTGTTTTCTGACATAAATCTCTCACGTTTTGGTTGTTTTTTTTGGCGCGAACTAGAGGACAGTATTTTTAGATCTTTGCTTTGAGATCTAATATTTTGAAGATTTATTTTTTTTATCATCACTGTAGTTTGTAGTTTTTTATTTTTCATGACTTTGTCACAAGTTATGTTTTAGTTTGACATCAAATCCAGTACTAAAAGCTTGTTTCACTGTTTTGTGGAACTGTTATCTTCCGGTTGTCTGGGTGATGATGGTGCTCTGGTTTGACTGAACATCACTGAACAGACATCTGTAGCTTGCTGATTCTTTTAAAAGTCTTCAGCAGCATCACTGGTTGTGAAACTTAAAGTATAAAATATCTTAAGCAGCTCTTAGATGTTCATTTAATCAATCATTCAATCAATCAATCAATCTTTATTTATGTAGCGTCTGTTACAATCAAAATTGTTTCTAGGCGCTTTCCAGAATCCCAGAGCCTGACCCCCCAACAAGCAACAGTGGCAGGAAAAACTCCCCTTTAACAGGAAGAAACCTTGAGCAGGACCAGGCTCATGTAGGGGGACCCTCCTGCTGATGGGGGGGCTGGGTAGAGAGAGAGGAGAAGGGGGGAGGAGAGGAGAGGGAGAGAAGGGAGAGGAGAGAATAGGTAGAGACCATAGAGATACATTATATTAATTAGAATAAGCTGCCGGTAGAGTCGAGTTGAGTGGGTCAGCGGGGTCGGAGGTCAATAGGTCAGCATACAACTATGAAGGTGGTGATACCTGTTGCTGAATACAGAAGGCGGGGGGGGGGGGCAGAAAAACTACACCAGAAATAACAACGCTGGTCTACTTGGTGAGGAGGAGGTCACTTCCTTGTCTGGGGTGCAGCTAATGTTGCAGCTAGTAGGGAAAAGATACAAGTTAAAGTGGAAATGTTTTACCTACCGGTATTTTACCAGGGAGACATTTCTAGGCTGTGTGGATAACAAAAATATCCTTATGTTGAATGTTATAATGTCCGTTTGTCTGTCCATCTTAGAAGAGAAACAGAGCAGATTGAAAGGTGACACAAAGGTCCTGCAGAACGGAGCTTCCCCCGTTTGTGATTCACTTCTGTTGTTTCAGAGTGAGCCGCTGTACGTTCCCCTGAAGGTCCAGGACGTTCCTGCTGATCATTCCGAACCCTTAAAGGGCGACTGTGAAGCTTGTGAGTACGTTGCTGTTGTGTTTGGTTGGTTTATCAGCAGAATCAGAGATCAACTTTTGGCTGACCTCATTTTCACATCACTGTGCCTGAAAGAGCAAATAAATGCAGCCAAATCTTCTGTCTGTTGATCAATTTCTCTCTCTCCCTCCCTCTCTCTCTCTCTCCTCTCTCTCCCTCTCCTCCCTCCCTCTCTCTCTCCTCCCTCCCTCCCTCTCTCTCTCTCTCTCCCTCCCTCTCTCTCTCCTCCTCTCTCTCTCCTCTCTCTCTCTCTACCTCCCTCTCTCTCTCTCCTCCCTCTCCTCCCTCCCTCTCTCCTCTCCCTCCCTCCTCTCTCTCTCCTCCTCTCTCTCTCTCTCTCCCTCCCTCTCTCCTCTCTCCCTCTCCTACCTCCCTCTCTCTCCCTCCCTCTCTCCCTCTCCTACCTCCCTCTCTCCCTCCCTCTCTCCCTCCCTCCTCTCTCTCCCTCTCTCTCTCCCTCCCTCTCTCTCTCCCTCTCTCTCCCTCCCTCTCTCCCTCCCTCCCTCCCTCTCTCCTCCCTCTCCTCTCTCTCTCTCCCTCTCTCTCTCCCCCCTCTCTCTCTCTCTCCCTCCCTCTCTCTCTCTCTCCCTCCCTCTCTCTCCCTCTCCTACCTCCCTCCCTCTCCTTCTCCAAGCAGCTTCCAAAAAGCATCGGGTGCGTTTTAGTAACGTCATGGAGGTGCGTCAGCTTCCTTCTACTCAAGCCCTGGAGGCCAAACTGTCCCGAATGTCCTACCCAGCGGCCAAAGACCACGAGGCCATGTTGCGAACTGTAGGAAAGCTCACCGTCACCGATGTGGCCAAGATCAGCTTTTTCTTCTGCTTCGTGGTGAGTGAACCTCAGAGGAGATCTCAGCTTTTGGCCCTGTTTTCATGTGAAAACGCTAAACTTGTATCTAGTTCCACTGCTCTTTTTGAAGTTCCACTGCTCCAGGATGCTGTTTTTGTTTCAGAAAGCGTTTTTTTTTTTTTAAACCAACACATTTGGTGGAATAAATTGTAGAAATGAGGCCTGAGCAGTAGGGGGCTCAACAAGCAAGGTGTTGTACACGTCTTAGCAGATCACTTCCTGTTTCTCTTCCAGTGGTTCCTGGCTAACCTGTCTTATCAGGAGGCCCTGTCGGACACGCAGGTCGCCATCGTCAACATCCTGTCATCCACCTCAGGTGAACGCTCTTAACGAAACTGCTTAATGAAGGAAATAGACGCTGTTGTGAGCACTGGGGTTGATTGTTCTCCCTTTCAGGCCTGTTTACGCTCATCCTCGCAGCCATATTCCCCAGCAACAGCAACGACCGCTTCACCTTGTCCAAACTGTTAGCTGTGGTTCTGAGGTAAGTGCTGACGGCTGTCAGAGCTCGGCGGATACAGTCAGGGTGAAGAAGCTTATGTAGTTTTGCCAACGAAGCTCATAAATCATTTGCTACTTAAATGAGAATCTTTCATCTGTCACAGTTTCATGTTCTTCTCCAGCATAGGAGGCGTCGCCCTCGTGAGCATCTCCAGCATGGACAACGACAAGGGCGTCACAGGTAACCACGGATTTAGTGAGTTATCCGTCAGTGCCTCTTCCTGAATCTAACGGACTTCTGGGTGATTATAGGCTCCTTATGGTCGCTGGTCGGGGCGATGCTGTACGCCGTCTACATCGTAATGATCAAAAGACGGGTGGATCGGGAGGATAAGCTTGATATCCCAATGTTCTTTGGTGAGGAAACCCTCAGTATCGACACAAGCTCCAGCATGTTGGTCCATGAAGTCGTTGGCATCGTGACCGACGGAAGGTTTCTTCCCTTTAGGGTTTGTGGGTCTGTTCAACCTGCTGTTCCTTTGGCCCGGCTTCCTCCTGCTCCATTACACGGGCTTCGAGGCCTTTGAGCTTCCCAGCCAGATGGTGTGGCCTTACATCCTCATTAATGGTCTCATTGGAACAGTCCTCTCAGAGTTCCTCTGGCTTTGGTGAGCACGTGGCCACGCGGCCGTATATTCAAAAATCTATCGTTCAATTTTCTTATATTTTAGTTATGTCATTAAGTCTTGATCAAAAGAAAACCAAAGATCAGTCGACCTCTTCACTTACTTCACATAAGTTACACAGTCAGTCAGGAGGTATAATCCGTGTTTAAATGAAGATGCTGGTTCCACTTCCTACGTGTCTCCCATGCATCAAACAAATGAGAAGCATCAGGATGAGAAACAAGTAGCTCCTGAATAACTCGGCTTATAAACCACAGGGGGGTGGTGTGTCCACACCAAACGTCTGCCAGGACCCAACGTCTGCTCAATCGCAGTTGTTTCAGAAAAAAAAAAAGACTACGTTCTTATAGTTCTCTGTTAGTTCTAATGCAGTAGCTAAAATTCACATTCTCTCATCCGTTGAAGGGATCTTTTCTAAAATGTTGGCGTGTTTTTGTCTTCACAGGGGCTGTTTCCTCACGTCGTCCCTGATTGGAACTCTGGCGTTGAGCTTGACCATTCCTCTGTCAGTCTTGGCAGATATTTGCATGCAAAAGGTGATTTGCACTAATCGGTTCTTTGGTTCTTCACCAAATTCCAAGTGGTGAAAATGTGCAACTTTGAGTCGGTGTTGTTGAAATGAAGCTGGAACACGTCTCTTGTCGATAGGTGCGTTTCTCTTGGCTCTTTTTTGCCGGGGCCGTTCCCGTCTTCCTCTCGTTCTTCATCGCCACGCTCTTGTGCCATTACAACAACTGGGATCCCGTCCTGGTGGCGCTGCGGAGAGTTTACGTCTTTATTAGCAGGAAACATCGCATCCATAGGTACGTGATCCTGCAGACGCAGGCGTAGGTGATCCTTTTCCATGCAGTAGATCTTCACAAAATAACTCCTGTCAAAACATCTCCTGCCTTCAGGAAGTTGAGAAAACGAGCTCTAGATCAGCCCGATGCACTTTGGCTAAAGTGACAAGGTTAAAATATAACTCTGGCTGGCATCGGCAGAGGTTTGTTCGCCTGTGCCAAATTTCAGGATGAGAACATCTGCCCAGCTGTTCAGCCAATGTGGAGCCGCAGCCGATGGGGATCGTTTCAAGGGTGGAGGGAAAAATGGATTCAAATCAAGTCCAACACAACAGAGGCGCAAATGAAAAAGGAGCTGGCTGCTACCACTGGAAAGTGATTGTAAACCCATCTCGAAATCCACCGTGGATCATGTGATCTTCTCTTGGACTGATCACATCTGCTGCCCCAACAGTTGAGGCCGCGCTCATGGAGGATTTCAGCCACCTTATTAGACCGATAGAGGCGTAAATGTACCTGGGCAACATTTAGGAGACTCTTATTTGGTTCTGTTTGATTAATCAACCGTAAGAGCATCGAATGTGGTTGCCATGGCATCAACGACAGACACAGCAGCAGTGTGTAAACAGACGTGCTCCTGACGGCTGAACACGCTGCTCCAGTGATCTCCACTCTGGGAGCAAATGGAAGTTTGTTGACACGCGACTAGGCTGGAAATTCTTTTACACTTAAATAACTTTGTGACAGACAAAAATGTCCTTCGCTTTTGTGGCATATTAACTATAAATTGACCTTAACACTTAGGAGTCCTTTTCTTCTCTGATGTTCTCATGAGGACAATGGAGGCAGTTTGTCACTCAGCCTCGCTCGGTTAGCTCTCTTATCGGATGTATCCGCTCCACTGACTGTCCTCCATTCTTCTGTAAACGCTTGCTGAGGGATGGAAATTAAAGTAATGGTTGTCATGATGATGACTGTGATGATGATTGACGCGCCGCTCCCCCTGCCTGCAGACTACCGGAAGACAGCGAGCAGTGTGAGAGCCTTATTCCTCTGAACACCATCTCCCCCAGCGACGGGGGCTTCCGTTAACCATCTAAAATCAAACGTAAGTGATTCAGCACTTCAATTTTTATCTAAATTTAACTGTACTGCAATATCTTCCATTTTCTTTCCCTAAACTAATCAGCAACGTACGTAAGTGAGAATTCTCCACCATGTTTGAATATGAGTACCATGTAAATGATCTCACCTTGTCTCCCCAGGCTTGGATCTCCGAGCGGACAATTTGGGATCCAGAGTGGTCGAACCACCCCAGTGCCTCATAAGAAATCTATTTATTTTTTACAGCGTTGCGACGGCAACATTTTTTCCTGCCTTTTTTTGCTCACATCCCAGACTGACCTGGTCATGTTTTCAAGCCGGCGCTCGGGCTGCTGGACGCCGTCAGTGATGACTGTAGCGCCACCACATGAGCAGATGTAACGGTACAACACTAAGAGACGGAGCAGCTGTGGGGCAAACCTCGCTCTTTAGGGTCCATGTTAGGGGGCAGATACACCACACTAACCTCTCTGATGTGTCCAGGCATTCCATTTTCCTGTTGTGTTGCACAGCGTTTGAAAGTTCACATAAATACATACACAAAACAGACACCAGATCACTCTGAACTGTTCACTGGCAGCAAATTGGCCTAAAAAAGTTAAATGGAAACGGATTTAATTCCTACTGGTTACCGATGATACCCAAAGTGCCGCTCCACGCTGGTGTGGAGGGTTAGCGCCCGACCCTCCCCACGATACTGTACCCTGACATTTGAAGGCCTCTACGGGAGGTGGACCTCACCAAAAATAGAAAAACACTACGATTGAAGGAGGAAGCGTCTCGGGAGCAGCTAGCTTGTTGCTCTGACACAGCATTCCTGTTTAAATGTGAATCAATTACACCTTTCCCCCTAAGCTAAAACACCCAGCGCTGTAATTAACATTTCCTTTTTAAAAATGAGTGTAATTACTGTGGTTGGTGACGCGTTTTGATGTGAAATTCCTCGGAACACTACGGTTTCCTGTTCTGGACGTGTTCCGTTCTGTGAGTTTGTGGACCGACCAGCGTATTTCTTTTGTATTCTCTGTACTTCGACGAGCATCCGTTTGATCAGCCTGCCTCTGGATGTTGTCCAGGGTGCACGTGTTCCAGGCTGGAGTGCAACGTAAATGTTATTCCTCTCCTCCTTTTAGAGACGTCCTGTTTTATTGGGTGTTTTAACTGCACTCGCTCTTGTAACGGTGGAGGAAGTGATCACTGAGTCGTGAACGGACTGAGCACTTTAAGAGACACATGTTAACGTTGTTCATTATTGCCAATCAACCAACTTTAAAAAAAAAAAAAAGGTTTTCAACTCTTGTTCATCTTATGTCACTGGTGTTTTTTGAAACTAAATTATATTTTTATCTGGTTTTATTTGTTTTTCCTCCTCAGGTTCTTTTTCTTGTGAATCTATCTGCAACAACTATTGAGTTTCTTCTCTTTTTATTTTACCAGCCTCTTTTCATACTTACACTGCACTATTAAAATGATCTTTTTAAAGATTTGTGTCCAGGTATTAAGCTTGAACAGTCATAAGCATCTTTTATATGTCAAATTTGCAAAAAAAAAATAAAAAAAATAAAAATGCTTGTTTATAGGATTCCACTACATTTTAAAATATTTCCAAGGAAAACTCGTAAATCAAAGTGGAAATTTTCAAATGTGGTTTTGTCTCAGGCCTACAAGTCAAAACCACATTAAACACTTAGTTCCAGAACTTATAGAAGAATTTATTGCAGTACATAATGAAGAGAATATTAGCATTTTTGGCCTGTGAATGTTTATCTATTACTAAACCTTATCAGTCCAGGGGCTGATGGGTCCGGTCTCGACAGCCTCCCGTCCTGATGCACGTTTCCTGTTTAATGTTCGCTCAGTGTGAGTTAATGACTCAACACTATTGCTCTTTATTTCACTGACCGCTGAAACAGGCGTCCGCACGTTGTAGCCATCGGCCTTTATTTGTCCTGGTCGCTTCATGTTCTGCTGCACTGGGATTGGGATTCGAAGCACATTCACCTGATTTCTGGCATAGAAATTCAGGCACAATTAAAATGAGCTGAGGCCCAAATGAAGAGGTTCTGCTACGCGAAGCAGTCGGCCCTTCAGCCGTGTCTCAATTAAAACATCTCGCGGCTTTTTTTGGGAGCTCTGTGAGGTTTTCTCCACCCAACGGTGACTCAGTCCTGTTTCTGTAGGACTCGCCGTGTGTTTCGCTAACATCAACACTGCCGACAGGCCTGCTTCATATGAGCGCGGAGAAAAATGACTTCTTCACCTCCGCCTGCCTGGACTCCTTCAAACTGAACTTTTCAACTTGGCTGAAAAGCCTCCTCATCCATTTTCCCTGTCACCGCATTCATTCCGCTGAGGTGAGGCGACGTCCTCCACGGCTCTACCTTCACCACCCTCTCCACTCCAGAAGCACAGATGGTTCCTCCCAAGGAAATCTGATTCTGCAGCGTTCAGAGGCCTGATTAATGGTTAACTGCCCTGCCCTAATAGGTGGGCGGGGGAAACATGTGTGAGTTGTGTGTTGGCTGATACTTTGCTCAGACGGGGGCAAAACCGGCAGATGAGATCCCACAACCCTCGGAGGATTCCGAAGGAATGGGACGCGGACCTGTTTCTGGGCTACGTGCTGCACGTTTGGGGACGCTGAATACTTTGATCAAGGCCCTGAGGATTCCTGCATCTGGCGTTCTAAAGTGAAACACCTTTTGTGTTTGGAATAGCACTCCGTGGAGAGGATATTAATCTCTGCTGTTATCTTGGAAAACGGCTCACCTCTGACTCGTGTCTCCGTCTTGGGGACAGCGCCCAGCAGAGCCGATAAGCTCAAGGAAAACAAGAGTCTGAGCTATGAGTGAGGAAGTGGAGATACCAGATGAGAAGGATTGGAGGAAGCTCGAACCCAACTACCCCATCAAAATCTTCCTGACCATCCTTTACAGCCTCATGCTGGTGACGGGTATTGTGGGTAATTCAGTCACTATCAGAGTGACCCAAGTGCTTAAGCAGAACGGCTACCTGCAGAAGCACGTCACCGACCACATGGTCAGTCTGGCGTGCTCAGACCTTCTGGTGCTGCTCATCGGTATGCCGGTGGAGCTCTACAGCGCCATCTGGTTCCCGTTCACGTCAGCGTCAGGCAACGTCTCCTGTAAGATATACAACTTCCTGTTTGAGGCCTGCAGCTATGCCACCATCGTAAACATAGCCACGCTTAGCTTTGAACGCTACATGGCCATCTGCCACCCATTCCGCTACAAAGCCCTCAGTGGAAAACGTACCAGCGCCCTCATCGCCTTTGCCTGGCTGGTGTCCTTTCTCGTGGCTCTGCCGCTGCTCATCGCCACGGGAACGCAAGGCCACATTCCCCTCCGAGCGAACGCCCCCGTCCAGAACCTGACGTTCTGCACTAACCTGAGGGAGCACTGGGTGATGTACAGGTGCAGCATCTTCGGGGCCTTCATCCTCTACATGGCCGTGCTGATCTGCGTGGCCTTCATGTGTCGCGCCATGATCCTTGTCCTCCGGAACCCAATGGGATCTGCGGACGGTGGCACCAACGGGACCCAGAGAGCCTCCAAGCATGAAAGTTCAAGGGTGAAGATGGCCAGGAAGCAAACCATCATTTTCCTTGGTAGGGTTATTCATTCTATATCTTTAAAGCTGATATCTTTTGCTGTTTGCTGTTGCTCTCGGCTCAGCGTCGACTCTGTCGTGTGATGGCGGATTATTTTACACCGTGGTACAGTTACGTTTCTCTTGTTTTCGGTGTTATGAACATCCATATGACAGCTCATGTAGCATTCAGGCTCCTGCAGGTTGGGCTGTGGATGGAACAGACAGGCGTTCCAACAGAGAGGATCCCCAGAGTTTATGCTCAACCTTCCTGCAAATGTCCTGCAGCACTTGTGTTTGTTAGTGGGAGCACTATTTATTTATTTATAGACGAGCTGATCACCGCTTGAACACAAACAGGGTCAGAAAGGCACCTTTTCCTGGAGCCTCGATCCCACCAGGGTCACCACAGACTGACCCCAAGAACAAATGAGAGGAAGAACTGAATATTTTTTCTTCTGTGGTGGTTGAGTGCTTCTCTTACCTGTTGGCGACTGGGACAAACCCCAGCATTCCCAACCCAGCATTCCCAACCCAGCATTCCCAACGCCCCCGAATGGAGGTGGGCGTGAACATGTTTAGAGCAGCACACAGGATGGATGCTTCAGGTTGTTGGCCAGGGTCCACTGCTGCACTCTGACCCCCACCTTCTCCTCTATCCTATTTTTATTTATACTGTGTCAATATAATGCCCCAAAATCCATGATTTTATGTGTTTATAAGCAGCGTTATTACATTCAGGAAGTGGCTCCCTCTACACCCCAGCTGCAACACACATAAGAGTGTTTCTCTCATTCACACACACACATACACACACACACACGGGAATTTCTGTCAACCAGGATCTGTAGTTTGCTACTGACAGGTTAGCTTCCCTGTTAGCCACAGGTATATGAGCATATTATGGAATTATTGCCCTCATTGTCTTAAACTAGATATTGTGTGTATGTTGTACAGATGGTTTTCCTTAACGTGCACATGCCGTCCATATATATGTTAACTGACTGAGGATATGATGTGTTCCCAACATTAATATTAATCTAAACAGAAACCCACATTAGCTCAATATTACATGTAATTGTATTTCTCCCACACGGCCGCGTTAGCATGTATAATGCAGCTGCTGTAAAATTCATGAGGTCTCAGCGCCCCTAAACAAAAACTAAAGATGGAATGAGCTGCCAGCTGGACACCGGCAGCAGAATATTAAATCTGACTGCAGATAACGAGCGGGGTCGTTACAGAGCGCGTCACACTCCCCTGGGAGACGCCGGGAATTCGATTTGAACTGTTGCGTTTGGCAGGCGGAAACAACAACTGGATCCACTTAAACCTTGTTGATGTTCCCAAAAAAGTGGCTTCCTGTTGTAGACGAGGCGACCACGTCGCCGCTCTCCTGGAAGCAGCTGTTAATCCTGGAGGGGCTCTGTGACCTTGGAGAGTGATTAAAAGGAGAGAACATCCTCATTAAGTTGCCCACACATCACGTCCGGGACAGAGGGTTAATTACTTTGGAGAGTTATTTTCAATCTGTGGGTGCAGCATTTGGGAGATGAATATTAATTTGGGTTTTCTGCCTCTGAATTTGACCTCTGACCTTTCAGGTTTTTTTTCTTTCACTCTTGTGATAAAAGATGATAAAAGTTTGTTTATTTGCGTGTTAACGTGACCTTTAACCTTTAAGACAGCAGAACTTTATTTATAGATTTATCTTATGTGTTTTAAAAGAAAATCAGATAAATCTCCATACAATTATTCAGCATAAAAAACACAGTAAAAACACAAAACAGATCCAAAATATCGAAGATATCATGTTTTATTCTCACATTTAGGAACATTTGGCTTCATTTCACATTGGAGAAAACATGGGGCTCCATCCACCCATCCATCCATCCATCCACCCATCCATCCATCCTCCATCCATCCATCCATCCTCCATCCATCCACCATCCATCCATCCACCCATCCATCCATCCATCCATCCATCCTCCATCCATCCATCCATCCATCCACCCATCCATCCATCCACCATCCATCCATCCTCCATCCATCCATCCATCCATCCATCCATCCACCCATCCATCCATCCATCCATCCATCCATCCATCCATCCATCCATCCACCCATCCATCCATCCATCAATCCATCCATCCATCCATCCATCCACCCACCCACCCACCCATCCATCCATCCATCATCCATCCATCCATCATCCATCCATCCATCCATCCATCATCCATCCATCCATCCATCCATCCATCCATCCATCCATCCATCCATCCATCCATCCATCCATCCATCCATCCATCCATATTCCAATGGCCGACTCCTTTAGCAGTTTTTAACAGTGGATAAACTCATCTTCCTCCCCCTCCTTCTCCTCCTTCTCCTCCTCCTGCTGCTTCTCCTCCTTCTCCTTCTCCTCCTCCCCCTTCTCCTCCACCTGCTGCTCCTCCTTCTCCTCCTCCTTCTCCTCCTCCTCCTGTTCCTCCTCCTCATGCTCCTCCTTCTCCTCCTGCTGCTCCTCCTCCTTCTCCTGCTGCTGCTGCTGCTCCTCCTTCTCCTGTTCCTCCTCCCCCTTCTCCTCCACCTGCTGCTCCTCCTTCTCCTCCTTCTCCTCCTGTTCCTCCTCCTCCTTCTCCTCCTCCTCCTGCTGCTCCTCCTCCTCCTGTGAACGTTTCTCTTGCAGATCTGATTTATTTGACCAGATTAAAATCCCCCGGCAGCTTGTTTACGTTACCCTGCTGCCCTCCTTCACCTCCTCCCACCTCCTTCCACCTCCTTCCCCGTCACATCAGAAATCAACCTCAGGTAGGAATTGTTAAGCCTCTTTGCTGCAGCTCGATAACTGTGCTTCAGTCTGGCTGTTGCCCCGGTGACAGATAGCACGCTAATCGGCTCCGGAGACCCGTGCGTTCCCCTGGCACGCAGCACAGTTAACGGCTGGACCCTCCCTCCGAGTGACGGGCTTTTAATCCAAACCTGGAGAGTGTAGAAGATACACCCCTTACAATTGTGTCCACTGGTTTTACTGGTTTACTACAGTCTGCACGTTTGCTCCGTGCTGTAGAGGACCTGAAGAGGTCCTGGGGCAAACATCTCAGTTTATTGCAGTTTCAATCCTCTGTCAGATGGAGTTTGAAAATAACATCAAATTTATTCACGAACAGATAAAAACAAAAATGTTCCCCTGAATAGTGATGAGGAGAGGGAACGGGGCCCATGTGTTCACTACTCTTACTTTTAATTTCTGAAGAAATATCATGAATATTCCTTTTCTGCTGGTAACATTTAAAGAGCATTTAAAACGAACTCGGGTTCATTTGAGATCCAGATGCAATAAAAATGGCCTGGTTTTTTTTCTTAGTTTGTGATGTAACTTTGCACGAATCCCCAGATAAAGAGTTGTTAGTCTCTGAATGTTAGGCTCTGTCTGTCCGAACAAATAAAAATAGCTTGTTTGTTTGTTGATTCGTTTATTCCTCCGTGTCTGGATAGAGGGCACAAACCTGACCACATCAGCTCATCCAGCGTGTGATGGATTCATTAATTACTCTCATGATTTATGAATTTATTAGACTAACAGCCACACAGAGGCTCACTTCCTGTTTGGACACGTTTACAAGGCGAAAGGTTAAAGGTCACGATTGGCTGTCAGTTACCAGCATTTCTCTGTATCCTCTCTTTGCTCCGATGAGACTTTAATCCCACCCAAAACTGTCCTGTGGGATTTATTACAAGCGACTTTCAAGTGCTGCTCCTGGTCACCTTTGGAGCGCCGTTTCACAGGCTCAACGCCGTTGATGGGCTCCAGAAATTAGGATTTTGGGCCGTATAAACGCGGTTTAGGCGGCGCCGGCGTGGGTGAAATCAATAAGTGATTTTCCAGCTGTAGACCTGCAGACAGATGTTCCAGATCACCCCCTCAGGTGTTGTTTGGTGATGCAGGAACGCTTCCTCCTGGTTGTAGGAGACATCTGATTTCTGTAATCTGATAACGTTGCAGGATTATGATTACGTCATGGTGCCACGTTGATGCGACGGACAAACGCCGACAGCGGTTTGATTCTAAAGTCCACGCCAGAGGTTAGATAAACGTTCATGTTCGTTTAGCCTCACCGTGACTTCATTTTCATTTTTTCCCCTTTGGATCACACATGAACAAGACTCCTCCTTTCTGACTCAGACTTTCTGGTGAATAAATTCCAAATTATGAATGTAGAAGATCTCTTATGTAGCTGTTTAGACAGGTCTAAAATGTTGCTGTTGCTTGTCATTAACCTCACCCTGATGCCGCCACAGTTAGTTAGTTTAAATCAGTGTCTTTAACAGCTCAAAACAACTTATTATGCAAATAATGAGCCCAAATTCCAGCCTACAGAAGACTCCTTTGTTCTCTCAGTGGCTTCCAGTCATCAGCAGCGCTTCTGTGTACTCTCTAGTGGAGTTTCTGGGTTCAAGGCATGTTTGTACTCCCCACCAGGGCTTTGATAATATTTGCCTTGATCACAGGTTGCTCATTATCTAAAGGATCCACATTCTGCACTTCTTCCAACGGCTGATGAAAAACAGATCAAATAATGCAGCTGCTGCCCTCCCTCATTCTGGATCCTGTTTTAGTTTTCTTCTTCGGGGACCTCATCTTCACAAAATCCTCTAATGAGTGTACTGGTGTGACAGGCTACCAAGAGAGGGGGCAAAACTCTGTTTAATTTTACTAACCCATCCTTCCTTGGATTTGCTGATCCAGTAAAACCAGCATGTACTGGTACACTAAATCAATATGGAGCAAAACCAAATACAGTCAGACTGATGTTATAATTCTTTTATTTCTCTTTGTTGGCTATCTATTTCCAATAGATTTAACATCTCCATATATCCAGCAAGTCTTAAATATGACACTTATACAGTCATTTATGAACATTCGAATGGTCATTTATGCATTTATCACCTAAACACATCTGTCATCCGTCGATCATCTACCACTTTAGGGCGGCAGTGTTGTTGTTGTTGTTGTTGTTGTTGACAGCCTATCCCAGTATTTACATGTTTTATAACTACTTTATACACACAAGCATCTCAGGTCTAATGTCAGCATCACTCTGATATTCTGCCAATTGAAACATCAAAATGCTTAATGCTACTATCTTTACATAACATTAAAATAATTCCAGTTTTGCATTAAGCTGCTGGTTTATGTGAAGTCGTTTGTGAAACGAGTGTGTCGCAGTTTGCAGTTTTACCGCCTGTTGACCTGATACTTTGAACTAGCGTCACATTTGTCCACGATGAAGAAGAGAAAGAGGGAGAGAAATGAAAAGAAGGATCAGGACAGAAGAAGAGAAGGTGTTTGGACTGGTGGGTGATTATAACACTGACGCATCTCAACCCAACAAACTGTGATTCTAACACAGCAGCAGCATATAAACATACACTAGTCGTTACATTATACTATAGACATTATGGCCTTAGTGATTTTGTTTAGCCATTTGTGGCACTTTTATTTTTTTTAAATTGGGAGATGTGTTTTGTCCAGTTTCCTCCCAGAGCCACAGTCAGCTTGTTCCGAGTCTTCCCCAGGTGTGAGTGAGTGATGTGTGGGTCCTGTGATGGACGAGGGAATCGGATGGATTAGCTATGAAGCTCAACGCCAATGTTACCTGCAGCCCCTCAGGAATCTAGTGGATCCTAACCACAACAATATGTCATGATCAACTCAGCCGATCATGTCTTCAGCTTCATTAACACTCTTTTAAATTCTACTGAAATTGATGCCAAGTTATTCATTTTCCTATGGGTCCAACAAGCACGTTTAAAAGGACTACAGAATAGTTCTGTTCTCATTTGGTTCTGTTCCAGGTTTTTACTTTCATGTAAGTGGAGTTACCAGAACTAGCTAGTCTGGACCAGAACTTTTGAGCTTTAGAGAGCTCTAAACCCTTCTGTCCTAGTGTGTTGATAGTTTGGAACATAGGATTTAAACCAAAATGTGTGTGTGTGTGTGGTGTGTGGTGTGTGTGTGTGTGTGTGTGTGTGTGTGTGTGTGTGTGTGGAGGTTTAACTGCTGCAGATGCTCTCCCTTACACACTATTAGTCCATAGAAATCAAAAGACAGTCAATTAATTCTTAGATAATCTTGTTTAATTCCCTTTAATTAGCAGTTTACCCTTTTCCCATCATCTGAGTCGGGGAGCTTTGGGACCATCGCTGATGAGACTTTCAGATTCTACATCCACATTTACAAAGAGAAGACTGGAAAGATGACGTTAATGACCACTGAGACACACACACACATGCGCGCACACACAGTTCTCTCTGCTGGGATGCATCTAATTTCACTGGTAATTTTCCAGTTGAATGGATTGGCTGCAATAGCGAAGGTGACAGCAGCACCAATCCAAAACAAATCCATTAAAAGGATCCTGATATTTCCAGACATCAAAGTGAGACCACGAATGAAAAAGCCAGAACTCCGATTTAAGGCGTGTGAAGCTTCCCATAAACTCCCAAAATGCACCGAGATCCATCCAAGTGTTCCTGGGCTGGGCTCTCATAGCAAGAAAACCACTACAAAAAGGAAAAATTACTGCTGACCACAACTGGCCAGATGTGAATAAAACCAGCATATCCAGGTGGGACTTGGAGGGAATTGGGGGATCTATTCGAACAGGGAGGGGCAGAGAGGCCAGTGTCAGTCTCTAAGCAACAGCATGCAGCACTGTTGTGCAACTCTTGATCTAAATCTCCTGGTGGTGGCGCGGCTGGTGTCACATGCACACGGTTAATGGAATGGCCTCTGGCTCATGTCATGTAGCTGCATTTGCAGGCGCTGTCATGTAGCCGCGCTGCATCGTGAAAAATGAGTGCTGGAAGTGCTGCCACCATTCCACGGCTCCCTCAGACGGCACACGGATGCTGAGCTGCTCCACGGTGTCTCTGTCTGTGTATAAAGGCGCCGCAGAAGGTGTGGGACGACGAAAAGACGCCACGCATGCGGCTTGCTCCCTCGTATGAAGATGCAACTTTAGGAAACCGGCTCTGCTCTGTCTGCCAGAAAGAGAATAAGTCTTTTCATTCCCTGACCGTCACTGAGGAAAAATTGCCGGTTTTTCCATCCCGGACTCGCAGCGAGCGAAGAATCCGAGTCGCAGCTTTAACCGTGACCCCAGAGCCGAACTCCTTCTATCACGGACAATAAACGTTCAGCTGTGTAACCTGTTCACAGGAAGAGGGACCCGTAGAGAGGCGTGTAAAGCTACGTCTGCCCCCCCCTTCCCCCCGGCCACGGTGGAATCCGTGAGCACATTTATCTGTATTCTGCAGCAGGATATGACATCGCAGCACAGATACCTGTGTGAATGCTAAAAGGCTGTTTGAGCACACTTTTAGTCCCATTAACACGCTGAGGGGGGAAATGGATAAACGGCAGATTAGAAAACAAGGATGTGTTGGTGCCTCCGAAGAGCGAGCGCATGACTCCGGCGTGACAGGTGAGATTAGCGAGCTGGTGGGTTTAGCAGAAACACCATCCTGGAGGTCAGCCGCTGGGCCTCACGTGCACGCTGGCGCCCTGGGTGGAGGAAAACGCCGATCGGTCGCGCCTCACAGCCGTCGTTATCCTCTCATTTGGCCACGCGTGCATGTGAAACTATGGAGTTACTCCAACGTATGTCGTGGTGTTTGTTGATTTACTGATTACCGTTTGATTTAAGTTTTATTGGCAATTATCTTCCGACTTTGGCTTTTTAAGAGTCATTGCCAAGGGCTACAGGAGGCTTGTTGCCAGGGTGACGGTGTCGACAACTTTGCCAAGAATGTGCCTGTCAAACACAAGAAGTAATGACCACATTTGTGAACTTTGTCATCATGGCTATTTTAATTTGACATTTCTTCCAGGGCTCATTGTTGCCTCCTTGATGCTGTGCTGGCTCCCCACCCAGATCCGCCGCGTTATGATGGCAGCGCTGCCCAAGTCCAGCTGGACCTCCAATTTTTTTCGGAGCTATGTGACGCTCTCCCCCGTGGCTGACACCTTCTTCTACCTCAGCTCAGTCATCAACCCGTTCCTGTACAACCTGTCCTCCAGACAGTTCAGGGAGGTGTTTGTCCAGGTCCTGCGGTGCCGCCTCACCATCGAACACGCCAACAAACGCACCCTTGCCAACGCCCCGGCCTCCCGCATCTCCGCGCGCTCCCTTCAGCCGCTGCTGAGATCGCTGCGTCGCAACAAGGACGGCAGGTCAGCCAAGGCCCAGACGAAGCCGTTCCAAAGGTTCAGGTGGAGAACGATTCAGGAATAGCTTCTCTTAGCAAGACCGAAGAATCCAATGTAATTCCCAGTGAAGCAGATATGCCATCAGAGAGTGAAGTTTAAGGTAACCCTCACACCACTCTGGGCCCATTCTTCAACGTCCATCATCTTATTCTTGATTCCTCTACTCAGGACGAGCTGATACACATCATGTGGTCCACCTGGGCTGCCTTGGAGTCCTCCTGACCCCCATGAGATCTTTAAAACTAGATTTTTTAAAACCTCCTAAAGGTTATTTCCAATCAGAGCACTGGGCAGTTTAGGTACATCCATCTTTAATCAGTATGCAGAATAAAAGTCACGGTTGACGCTATGAGGTTGCTCTCAGGTCTAAAAACGCCAGGTTGAACAGACCACATCACCCCCATACTGGCCTCCCCCACCTTCTGACAGTTCACATTAGAACTGATTTTAATATTTTACACTTTCACTTTTAAATAAAGGTTTTGGGATCAGATGTTAAAAGGGAGAAGAGAGATTATGTGATTGGCTAAGGTACGAGGGGATCACCCGGGTGGTTCGTTAGCTAAATAAGAAATGAAATACTCAAACATTTTAAGTTTCTCTGACTCCATTTTGACCCAGTAATCACACAATGACACTAAAATGTTGGACAAACTGTTTCTGACAACCATAAACACTCCAGGATCTCGATTTATGTCACCTTGAACTGCATAAATGATTCTGCTGGGCCAGCAGCGGGACAGAAACACGGATGGAAAAAAACCAAATGGGAACAAATGGTTGCCTAGCGATGGAGCGCAGATGTTAACAATGGGTAAAAGTGTTTAGCAAATACATTTTTTAATAAATGGATTCTCTCCTTCTGTTTCCCTGTGTTTCTACAAGAGTAGCGACAGTGGATGTCTGTGGATGGTTGGACTGGTTATACTGGGATTTGTACAAATGAAACATTATTCTACTTATTGTTGATGTTTCCAGGCTTCATTTCACTGCTGCAAAAATATCAGACCGTCAACATGATGCGGCGAGTTTGGGTTCATGAGTTTGGAGACCTGTACCTTGGTTCGCTCATGATGGTTTTCTAGAGCCCAAATTTACGGAGGCGCCGTAAACGCCTCACCGACTTACCCGCCACTTACGCTCCTCCCACAACTGAATACACCTGAAACAGGTGAGACAGTTGAGAGGGCGGATTGTAAGAGATAACGCGACTTCCTCACGTGTTCCACCTGCCGGTTCTGTCCGGTCAGCCTCAACTGACGAACCAGGTGAGTCAACGCGCTGAACTCGGACGTTTTCCAGGACCGTAATGTGCGGGACGCAATCACGCCTGTGCGGGACGCATTCACGCCTGTGCGGGACGCATTCACGCCTGTGCGGGACGCAATCACGCCTGCGCGTCCCCGCAGTTATTCCTTAGTCAAAATGGATGTTTGGCGTTGAGTAACGTGCCGGTTTGAAGCTGTTTCCCTCACTGTGCTGCGGAAACACATCGACTTTAAATAAACAGAGACGTCATAATCCCTTTCATCAAATTTAGTTCCATATTTTCAATCTACTTATTCAATCTAAGTTTAAGTTATGGTTTTAGTTTTTATTCACCTTATTTGAACATCACGTAGGAGAGAAGAACATTATAATATGATGCATTTTACAGTGTCAGTTTTCCAGATTTTCTTAAATTGCGACGTTAAAGTTTTGTCCTTACATTATTATATTAAGTGCCACTTTGTCCGAGCAGCGTTTAAATCTACCTTAATGATTATTTATCAAAACTGTAAATGTGCTAATGCAGCGATAACTCATGAGAAACGGAACTGATTGGATCCCGTTATCCATTCGGCATTATTTCTTATTCCAGGACATACAGAGTTATATTTGTAATAAGGCCAAAAATAATGTGGCGCTATATTATCATGTGCACGTAAATGTGTTTCTGGGATATTTGTTTATTGTGTTTGGACAAGAGGCCGAGCGGGCAGGAGGGCGTGTGGGTGTAGAGCCTGAATCTGAGGATGGAAGTGAACCTTTGACCTCCTGCAGGGCGTAAACACACCACGCATGAATGAGCCGTCCTCTGTCCTCTGAAATGGCCTGAAGCTGCTCCGTCCTCCCTGACGTCCTCCACATCACCTCAAACACGTGAATGTGACAAACGTGATGGCGAAATCTTCCCTCGGCTCGGCAAACAGTTCGAAAGGCTTCCAGAACCCGGTCCAGATGTCTGTTTTTATAGACTTCCAGTTCGCCGAACCGACATTTCCTTGCGGACGGTGGTCTGTCAGCAGAGGACGGAGGAAAGAAGAGCGACCACGAGGGGCCACGGCGAGCTCGCTGCGACGCCAGCTGATGACTGTGGGCGTTTCTTCTGGCGGGGCCCGTTACAGAGCGGCGTGTTGCAGCATGTGATGCAAACCGAGTTGAGCTTGCCGGTGCAGAACTGCTGGTAGCCAGAGGAGGCGATAAGACAGGCTCCCGAAGAGGCGCAGGACTTGCGGTAGTGCACCCCTGAAATGAGGACAGGAGAATGGACGCATTAGGCTCATAATGAGAGGATTAGTGGCTGAGAGAGGGAGATGAACCACGGGCAGAAACAATGAGAGGAGGGCTTGTAATTAAGAATAAATTGGATCCATTATTTCATCAAAGGGAACATCCTGAATCCGAGTATAATGCTGTACTGCTCATTTGAAGTCAGGACACTTGACTCTCCTCTGTGTCTCTGGAAGCTCAAACTCAGGCTTTCTGCTCACATAATCATGGCTAAATGAGCGAGTCGATTTGTTGATGCTGATGTCTATGACACTATTTTGCATCATCGATGCAAACACGATGGACAGCGGGGGCTGTTCCCCCCCCCCTCAGACATAGCTGCTTCTATCCACCGAGACCGTCTGGGATGCGTTTATGGTGTGAAGCACGTGTTGGTCCTGTATGAGCAGGAAAAAAAGGTGCTGGTCAGCCACACCTGGCTAACACCAGCTAACCTGGTGATGCTAGTGCTAATGCTGGTGTTGTGAGGATTAAAACACTCCCCTCAGAGGAAACCTGGAGGTTCCCCCCGCTGTCTTTATTCACCTCTGAACAAGGTTTGGGAAGGGAATTAAAGCATGACATTAGCTCGCTGTCCTGGACGCATTTAGCGTTGTAAATTAATTTATAAGCTTAAAGAAAAATGTCAACAATGTTTGCGAGGTTGGCGGCGAGAGGACTTAACATTTACCTGACATTTAACTTCAGAAGAGTTTAGATACGAGAGCGTAAACTTCCAATAACCCTCCGAACCCTTGATACCTCCCCCCAGCCGAGTGTGTCAAACAACTTAAGTGCTGTACATTCATTTAAATTGTGCATCCTGCTGTGTCTTCGACGCTGTAAATATCAGTGGGGGGGACCAGACGGCGTTGGAGGATAATCCAGTGGAAGCACAGCGTGAAAGGCTCCAAAGGCCTGCGGGGGAAACGTGTCCACAAAGGCTGCAGTTTAAAATCACTGCGTTTAGAAAACAGCTTCATCTTGGGGGGGGGTCACTGCTTTTGTTCCTGCAGTTTGTTGGGAAAATGCCCAAAGCTGATGAAACAGTCAGTCAGTGGGAGAATGAGTTTGGAATTTGGGGCTTTTTATTGGCGATCTCATCGACAGTAGGGGGCGCCCTTGTTTTTCCAGCTTCTGCTTTGTAACGGTCCAAACTTCGCTAACTTCAGGGCGCCTTCGCAGCCAGAGCCAGACTGTAGCAGAACGCTGGCTCGTTGGGTCGGACCGTGTCAAAGCTCATCTGGTGAAGCTAAAAGAGTGAACTCTGGTCCTCAGAAGCGTCTGCAGCCTTCGGTACGTCAGGTGAGGCTGCACTTTTAGCTGCTAGCTTAAGTTAAACACGTTATTAAGGAATGCGTCTTGTGATTTCAGCCTCTCCTGACTTTTCTCTTAACTTGTTTATGAAATTGAACGGCGGTTTAAGGAATTGGGGGAAGTTTTGATCTATTAAAACAAAACGAAGAGGCTTTGTTTCTTCCGCGAATGTCCTGGAAATCCAGTCCGACCTGGTGGATCTCCACTGGATCACGATTAGTCCTGAGTCACCAGCGAACAAGAATCTCCAAAATCCAAAACAGCGAGAGGCACCGACGGCCTTCGGGGGAGAATTTAATTTTCTCTATCCGTGGGAACGAGATCCGGCACTTCAGTCCAAATTATAACGTTGAGTTAATTTATGGTGGAAAAGGGGAGAAAAGTCTTATCAGCTGCGAGAGAAGTGGAACACTTGAGTCTAATGAGAATCGTCATGGTCAGCTACCCTGAATGAGGACGTGTCCAGCAGTCTGGAGAACTTTAGATTGCTCCTCCAAATGAGATCTTTTATCAAATAACGAGTGGTGGACGCTGTGGGCGCAGAGCCGGGTTGACAGGAGACCTTATATGAACGGGAGTGTGGTGAAGAGTCAACTGTTTCCCCAATCGGGTGTCAGTCTGCCGCGTGCACTTTATTATCCAGCTCCATCAAACTGACGGAGCTGAGAATAGATGGCACTCGCTTGATGAAGCGGCATAAAGATGTCGCCTAGATTAATGGCTGTTTGGCAGCGGCGATTAAAACGAACGAAGTTGTCGTTTCTTTTTTTAAAATTTTTTTTTTCTTTGTTCTCGTTGAGGTATCGACAACAACCTGCGAGGAAAAGGAGCGTCCTGGTGTATTGTTTAAGTTCTTATAATCTGCTGTGTGACCTGTTTATTTTAAAATGTTACGTTTTAAAAAGCTGCAAATCGGCGGGAGGTTTCACTTAATTAAAGTTGTTCCGATTAGATGAGGTAAGAGAAGCGCCTCGAGGTAGAAAAACGAGGAGCTTCCATGTCTCTCGCTAATACCACGCAGGGTGATTAGACATAATCAGGTTCATTTAAAAAGTAAGTTAAAAGTAGGAGAAGAGCAGCACTGGATAAATCTGACCACTTTATCATCGTTTAAAAGGTGAGAAGCTGTAATTTAACCGGTTTACATGTAATCTGATTAGATGTTGTCTAATTACACACTTTGATCTATTCATTTTAAAGCTTAAAAGGTAGAAATAAAAAGGATCATGATGTAAAATATTGATCATAGGACGTAATCTGATTCCACGTAATGTGCTTAGATCATATCTGTTAATATTAATGGTAAAATTGTAACTAGAGGAGTGAATTACTGGCAGCAGTAAAGCAAATAATTTAAATAAAACCGAGCAAAACTAAACATCATCATGTCTCATCACGCAATTCAAATCCTCTAAATCTCATTAGCATCATTAAAGCGAAGGTGTCCCCAGTAACGTCCTCCAGACGCACTTAAGAGCGGCGCTCGCTCCTCCGCCGTCCCATCGAAGCCACATTTACATCAGAAATGTAATGCAGAGCCGCACGGCGGCCGCACAGGTCAGGATACTCCAACGCCGCCCATCTTTGTTCCCACACTTGAGGGCATTAGAGGTGGCAGCACAATGGCGAAGGTATCCTCTGCATTTAAGTGGTGATGAGGCTCGGCCAGAGCAGGCGTGACGATAACGGCGCCAGATAAATGCACACGAGTATTCATGCAGAAATTTTCTTATTAAGGAAGCGTCGACTCTGTAGTGCCGAACGGCTGCCCTTTTAGATCAGGAACCCTCTCCCAAAGACAAGAGCTTATTGCTTTTTCTCATCAGTGGCAGAAATAGTGGGGGGGGGGGGGGGGGGGCTCACAATTTTGTCAGGGTGTGAAAATGAGGTGGACCCGGGTCAGGAGAGTGACCTTCGTTGTCTGAGCTGCACCACCTGAGACGGAGAGGCACATTACTCATCACTAAAATCCTGCTGAGGCCCAATAATCCACACTGAGCAGCCTGTTAGCATAAATAAAGTTCCGCTGCACTGGATTGTTTTGGAAAGGCTGGATGCAGGCGGGTAATAAGTGAATAAATTAACTTTTATGAACTCCATAAAAACAACACGGCCGACTGAAAGAGAGCGCGGCGGCGCGGGGAAAATGCTAAAACAGCAAACGTCTCTTCCATTAACTGACCTCAGATTCACCTGTTGGACACCAGATTAATGATATTAGCCCCTATACGGGGGCAGTCCGTCTGTCCGTCCGTCCGTCCGTCCGTCTGTCTTCAATGAATTAGCTAATCTACTAGCTAACGCTAAAATGACAGTTGCTTCTAAGTAAACGTGTCCCGTCCTGATTTTGGGGGTGTTCAGAGGTGTTTGAACAGGACCCAGATGACCTTTGCAGCGATGTGCCGCTGTTGGTTTGGCTTTTAATGTTTTCCAAATCGATGTGCAGATTAATTTACAGTCAACGAACCGACCTTTAGTGCTTCTCTTTCTGATAGATTCTAACCACCATAAAAGCTCCACTTAGAACTACAGGAGAACTCCTCAGCCAGAGCCGTGAAACATGTGTTTGTGTTCTTCCAGCTCCTGGTTAACTGCCTCTATAGGTAAAGGTAAAGGTTTGTGGACAGCCTCTCAGACTCTGAGAGCGACCGCGAAGGTCATGTCCCTGCTGAAGATCTCACTGCAGACGACTGAACGTTCTGCCTGTTGCAGAATATAGATATGATATCAGACATTCTCTGAGCCTGATCCAGGACCGCTGTGTGACACGCACAGCATTTGGTGCCATTAACTATCCAGGAGGTGCATTAAACAGGGAGGCAAAGGTGGCCGGTTGCAAATCGCCGCCTCCAGATGAATCTGGACTCATGACTGGAATCGATAACAAAGACTGAAAACAAGGCGGCATCTCGGATGGGCTCGAGCCTCCGTGTGCAAAATGCAAAACCCAAAACTGGCTTCTGTCTTTTGCTGGGTTCTCATAGCTGAGAATAATAAACCGCTTGACACCAGCAATCCTGCGCATCAAGTTCAAATCTATAGGTATCTACGTCTCTATAGGACTGACGCAAACGCTGCCAGATCGGCTGATTTCCCGCTCGTCTTCCATTTCTAATGATTAAATGTCAGCAGCGTTCGCCACCTGCTGTTTGACGGCGTTTGTTATCTGATGAAGTCCGTTATCAGCAGTAATCAGACCAGTAAACGCCGCTCATCCCGCTGAGCGATGGCTGGAGGTGCGGAGTTAACGACTGACCGTCATCCTTCACCAGGACCTCCTTCTGGCACATGTCCTGCACGTTGATGGTGCAGTTGACGACGAACTCTGGCGTGGAGCAGTCGTGCGTCATCTCGCACTGGTAGCACTGAATCTGCAGAGCCAGGCCTGCAGCACACAAGCACAGGTGGAATTAAAGGTCGTTAAAAGAAGGAAATCTGCTTTTCCCAGCGAGTTATTGATCTGCAGCTAACGGCGGCGGCGGTATTTCAACAGCAACCTTTCATGTTGTAATATTTGAACTTCCAGACTTGTTTTAGCACCCCCCACCACCACCACCACCACCACCTTCCACCTCCCACCTCAACAAGCCAGTCACGTGGAAAAGTTAAATTTTTAAGTGCCAACCATGTTCCCTCTGATCACCATCTTTCCGAAACGAGGCTCAGAGGATCGTGTCATACATCAGGTTCTCCAGCATGGAGCAGAATTAGAATGAGACTTCTCAGGGTTGAGTCCTCAACATTTTCTGCTCCAGTGCGTTAATTAAACCCCCGCGACCACTGCGCAGCAGAACAGGTGGAAACTCCGCATTTTTACCACGCTGCTCGTTTCTCTTCCACCGTTAAAGCACCACGGAGAGCCTTCGGTAATTTCTCCCTGTGGTCACTGATACCCCCCACCCCCCCTAACCCTAACCCAAATGATCGTTTAAGTTTAGGCTTTTATTCATTATGATGAGTTAAAGTCAGAAACCTGCTGAACTCCAAAGAAAAATCGGCGCGTCCGCGCGGATCCGCGCTGCGTCTTTACGCGGCGCAACAAACAAAAACGGACTGTATGCAAGAAAAAACACACACACAAAAACCCCAAAGTGATGTTTAGTCCCCGTCCACGCGCGCGTCTCCCTTACCTGAGGTGCAGAAGAACAGGAGCAAAGTTGAGACGCCGAGGAGCCGCATGTTCCTCCGCGCTGGCGCATCAGAGACGGATCTCTGCAGGTCTGAGGGCTGCGCACGGACTCCGGAGCCTGCAGCCGGGCATGCTGAGACGAGCGCGCACCGCCTCCCCCGACGCGTCCGCGCTCTTATCCACCGCCGCTGACGCACGCGGTCGACCGCCACCACGTGATCAGGAATTCGGCTATTGTTCATGTGCGCTAAAATATACAAAATAAACATCTGACTTTAACAAGGGAAATATATGGTCCTGAGACAACAACTAAAATGATTAAATAAGAATTTAAACCTGTTAATAGCAATAGGATGACTTAAATGGGATGAAAGGATGCTCAGAGAAGGTGACTCAGAATCAGATTTGACCCTTTTTCGAACCTTTTTTGGCTCCTCGGTTCGTCTCTGGGTTTTTATTGATTGTCTCCGCTTGGATGATGCACATACGTCTCGCCTCCTTCCAAATACCCACTTCTGCTGTCACTAATGTTACTTTTTCAGACTTTCTTCTTAGGGAAATGAGTCACGGATGCAAGTGAGAGTTTGAGCCTCCGAAAGGGAGATTGGGTTGACGGGGGTTTGCTCGGTCCTCCATCTAAACGGAACTTTCCGTCTCTGTTGTAATTAGGGGAGGAATCATTGCGCCGGCGCTGCGTCGAGGAGCTGTAGAGATGTTGTTTGTGATTTACTGCGCTAATCAGCTTAATTAGAAGTTAGATAATTACACATTAAGACACATTTAAATGTTATGAATCCCTGTTTGGGCTGAACTTTAAATTGCCCGTGGTCATTCCCCTTTTAGTGTTGGAGCAGATTTACAACCAGAGTGTTGCTCTTAAATTAAAAGTGCGGCTGGATAATGAAGCTGCGCGTGCTGGACGTAGTGCGCAGCCATCGAAGCTGTCACGTGATAACGTGTGTTTTAGACGTTAAAATCAACTCGGCGTTTTGTCAACATGAGTTTTGCGCTTTGGCAGGTTCACAGCGCCCGGGAGGCATTATGGGATGAGTGACAGGCCAGAACCGGAGCCCCCTGCATCACTCAGTCGGGCTTTTGAAGGACACAAATAACATGCAGGATATTTTAAACATGAGCGACTTAAAAGCACACAAAGTTTAGAAATGAGACTCGAACGCTTTGGATTTCCTCTGACGGCTGAAGCTGCCCAAGGTTACAGGAACCTTCAGACTCTGACAGGCTATTTGTTTACCCAATTTTCAATTTTAATGCAATATTTAAAAGTTTCCCTCCTGTCATCAAGGACAAAGGACCAGTTTCCAGTGCCCCCACCCTTAATTTCATTAAGGTTGATTTAAAAGTCTGCACACCGTCGGCTCACATCAGCGAAGATCTGAGTGGATAAAAATGGTAATAGGCTGTCTCAAGTTATTGCATCCAGAGAAATAATTCACAAGAAAAAAAGGACAATCAATAACAATAATATATACGTGTTTGTGGATGTCCTGCCTTAATTGGAATGGTTGGCGGTTGCTGTCTGAAGGCTGAAGGGAAGCCAGTGGGCATAACTCAGAGCTAGAAAACAGCTCAACTGTTTAACACCAGATGAGGCTCTGCAGACCAACCTGCTGATCATTTTATTGGTATATTAAAGCTGGTTCCTGGAGATTTCTACGGTGTCATTTCGACTGTTCCAGCAGTAACAGTGTGAACTTGGAGACCCCGGTGGTGTCTCAACACGCCACTTCTTGATCCTTGTTCTCGTGCTCTTGTGAAGCGCCTGCATACTGAGAACATTGTTTTCAGTATTTCCTCCTTCCCCTTAGACAAGATGATAGATGCTGCTTTTCCAACTAGAATTAGCTAATTAGAATTACAGTAATTACTTGAGTAAAAGTCAGCGGATACATATTTGAACAACTCTCAATGCTCCCGTTTGCGTCTTACGACTTCTTTACAATATGATTTTACACTCAGATTATGACATCCCATTCACAGCCAATAAATTAAGATAAGCTAATTAGCACGAGGTCATCTATGTGCAGCTCTTCCTCCTTATCAAACAGGATTTTTCAACTTATTGACAGGATCAGGGGACACAAAAATCACGATAAATTCCTCTGTAATTAGACAGTTTTGTAAAAATATTACACTCTATTGTTAAAGCTAATAGTCTTTTTGGTTCTACACCAAATGAGGCAAATTCATGTAATAATGTTTGTGCAGAATCAATAAAACAGTTTGTTTCCTAGTTATAAGAATACTTTGTTCCTTCGGGTTGTCATCTAATAATAGCAGAGCAGGAGCTTTTCACCAGTTGTCATGAGCACCAGTACAGTGTTCTCTAATTTGTTTGTTCGGAGATAATTAAAAAAAACCCTTGATTTTGTCGCATATGCAGCTTCTCTTGGCTCCTGCTGGTCTTTGCAACGTACATTTGGTCGCACACAACAAACCACCAACCCGGATCCTTTCATAAGGTACTGAAATAGTTTATTTCCCCCTTTGCTCTTTTACACAAATCAAGGAATCCCAGTAATATACAATTCTTGAATTGATACTGCTAAGGTGGCTGTCACACAAAAACATCACTGTTCAAATTGGATTATGAAAAAGAACATAGAGACAGAGTAGCTGTAAGAGTGAGTAACAATATGTGCAGTAAACGGTAAGTTAGTCGGTGCTGATACAAATACGGGGCGTTACAAGTGAGTGTTAAAAAAATACAATACTCTTGTGAGAGTGCCGCTCACGGACGCCATGCTCCGTCGACCCGTGCTGCCAGACTGCTCCCTGATCAGCGGACGCCTCGCCTTACCCGCGTATGCTACATGTCTCTGTCACTCAACACTTTTGTGTCGCGTGTATTCCTTTTAATCAACGTGTGTAAAGATGTAAGAAAGAGGTAAATAGATTGACGACAGTGTGCGACACCGACGGCGCTACGTCACATTAAACTGCCTCGAGTGCGTTACCAAAGAATATGGCTGTCATCACCATAAACCACCACCGCAGCTTTGATATGTAGATTCGGTTGCATTCGTTGCGTGTTTATGCGGTTAGCATCGTGACCTGTTTGGCAAGTATGCGTTTTGGCAAATATGTACAGATGGAAGGTGAGTGAGCTGGCAAAGGTGCAAAGAGGAAGAGGAGGGAGGCCTCGAACGTGTGGGGGTGCATTCAGGAGACACCAACACAGCAGACGGGGATGGGGCGTAGCTACCAAACAGGGAGAGTATGGAGGGCGTTACAGTTAACAGCAGGGACCAAAGCCGGGAAAAGCAGGATCCCAACGCCACGTCTGCTCGCACGTTTGTGAAGTCGAGGTCTTCGTCTTAAACCCACAGCATCTATCAGACACGATGAACGTTTTTCCCTGAGCTATAGCACAACAAATGTGCCGACTACAGGTTCACAACTGAGGTCGCATGCAAAACTCACTGCTCTGTCTTGATGTCATAACTGTGGAGAGGTTTAATCTAAAGTTCACGTGTGAAGAGGTTTGGATAACGGGCTTTACGCCGACGACGCTGTTGCTTAAAATGACGCCTGTTAGCTTTTAGCTCTCAGCAAAAGTGCTAAATTCAGTGAAAGCTGAAGCAGTTTTTCCTCGCAGCGTCTTCATTTCTTTGCTTGAAAAATTCTCAATCATTGCTTATTTAAGTCATGCAACTGTTTTTCCATGAATGCAGCGGCATTGTACAGCAGTGTATTGATGTTAATGTATGGAAAAACCTCTATGAAGGTGTCACGACAGCACGTTTTACTGTGTGTAATGTGAGCAACACACACCTGCTGCCATTAAAAACTCTTCATGTGTTGGATCTTATCACACTCATGAGGCATTTCTGTGATTAGAATAAGTCAAGAGGGGTTTTGCATGCAAGTCGATATGAACAGTAACAATAATTATAGTAATAAAAACAATTATCAACAATCTAGTGCACATTTGCTCAGTCAGTTAAAGAGCTCATGAATGGTGACTGGTGGCTCTGTCTGTGCTAGACTGTCTGTGGTTCTGACCGAGTTTCCTCAGAGGTCTGGAATTGCAGCCGCGGGAGCTTCATCCGGACGGAGATTTTACCGGCTGCAACAGTGAGGACAGCAGCTGCCATGATGGAGGTCTGGAGTTCGCTCTGAGGGCAGGAACGAGGGATTTGGGTTGTTGATGATGCTACACATGATAGCAACACACTGGGCTCTCATCAAACCACCTCGTCCGGCTTTCCCTCGAGCTTAGCAAGAATGAAATCATGTTAAAAGGTTTGCACTTTCCCCCCCAAATACGTATCGATAAGTAAAGCAATTAGAACATCTGATAATAAGAAGCACTAATAAAACACTTCAATATTGCTGTGTCTGTCTGGGGCCAATTTAACACACTCCGCTCTGACCAAAGCTACAGTTGGAGGTGTATAAATAGAAATCACCTCAGCCTATAAAAAAAACTCAACCAGATTGGATAAATTAGTACTGAGGCGTGCACATTCACGTCCAAATGAGCACATCGTTTGTAGGTTGCAGCAGTTTCTTTTTTCAAATTTTCCGTCAGCATTAGCTTAGCTGGGCCTGCTTGGATCATGGCTGCAGGGTGATTGCTGTGTTTAACATTCAAGGGTTTTTGTTATTTAGTGAAACAATGACGTTACGGAGCACATTTAGAAGCTCAGCAGCTCCCAGATGCTCCCCAGCTGCAGACCTCCAAAATGGCTGCGCCTGAAAGGCTGCTCAGTATCTCAACACTGCACCGAGCAGAGCTGGAAAGACTACAAAGTTCACTTGATTTGGAGTTCTGTGGGATTTCAGGATGGTCCAGTCGTGTCTTTGGGTGATAAATCTTTAGCCGAGTTCTTCGGATGGACTCGTTCAGCTCCAGAACCTCTGAAGTGGAAGAGGAAGTGCAGACATTAGCCAGGCTGTATAAAAATAAAGCATCTGCAGGTTTTTTACTTATGAAATGATCACTAATCCACAGCGATGCTCCACGTTAAAGAGCTGCACAATCCAAACGAGATCAACAGTGAGAAAATCGGTTGGTTCAAACTCATCAATCTTGTCGATGTTTATGTTGAGAGTGGAGAGAAAAGGAAAGAATGAGCCCAGTCAGGTGGTTCTGGCTGGAAAAATCAAAATCATTCTCCTCTACAGCGGAGTTATAGTATCCTAACTGATTGATGGAGCCCACTGTTGCCATGGAAATGGTTGACATCCCCTTCGCTGGCGGCTTCTACCACAAGATGCTGCGGACTGTACCATCTTTTACATCCACAGTCTTTAATCCAGGAAACGACAATAAAATAACAAATAAAGTAGTTGCCTGTAGCATTTCCTTTTGGACGAACTGTTGTGACTTCCCATCATTTAGTTTGTTTATTTGTTGTCTTTTGCACGTATCAACGGTCCATATGGGCTGATGGTACAGGCGGAGCTGCTTAAGCATGTGTTGGTGTCAGCCTTGGTGCATCATAAATGCACTTTAGATCCAAACAGGAAGAACTGGAGTTCACAGCTGAGGTTCAACGGAAGCCTCTCTTGATGCTTTTGTTTTTTACATCTTAACCCAGAGAAACCCGGGTTTTGATCCAGTTCCTGATAAATGCCAGCGTTAATGTTCTGTAAGATGCAAATGATGTGGGAAACTTGGGCGGCGGTGATGGGTTTGGTCGGCACCATTAATCTTGTGTCCTTCTCAGCAGGGGTGGAAACGTACTGGAAGGTGTCACATTTATGCTTTATTTATTATTTAATGATGCTGCCTCTTTGAAATGTGAGAAGCGCTTATAGCTCTTTACGCTCGTGACAACTCTTAAAGTTGGAACATAACTTTTAAAAATTTTGCTTCAACTCCTGTCACCTTGTATTCAGTGCTCTGACCTTTTGACCCTGAAGTCGGAGCGATTCACGTGGAAATGAGCTAGGAATGAAAGAAACGGAGGTGACGTTGAACTGAGGGCTCAGAGGAGCGAGTGTAGCCAGCAATGGCTGCTTTTGAGCGTAACGTTGTACCCGAGGAGGCGATGAGCATGGCAGCGCGTCTCCTCGGTGCTCGGTGGAGCTTCGCCGGCTCACGGACGCGACGCGGAGCGGATGCGCGAATCTGTCAAAGCTCAAGCGAAGGCAATAAACAGTGGCCTTCTAATCATGCGGAGGTGATGGATAGAGTCATGAACGAGTCACTCAAAGGTACACAGAGTGGCTCTTGTCTAGTAATCATTCACTCGCAGTATCTGGGGAAAAAATCTACCCTGTGATTGGATCCTGCAGCCGAGGGCCGCAGAGCCCCCGGAGAGCATCATCAGCGCATCGCACGCTGCTGCATCTCAGATGCTATTTAGGGGAAAGGCGCAGAGCCGGAGTCAACCTTTATACGCTAATGAAGGACGCGATGTGACGATCTGAGCGGTTTACATTGTTTATGACTTTGCGTCTGGAAGCCTGAGCTAACCGCGTGTTAGCTAACGCGCCTGGAAATATTTCACATTTTTCGAACGGCATATCACTGACATTGTTTTCAAACTAGCTAATATAATTGATATAAATATATAGGACATTTTGTCCTTTATTTTGGATACACTATGCAGTTTTTTGTTTTATTAACTTGGAAATCGGTTAATGAAAACTCAAGCTAGTCTTCAGTTGTTGCCATCTTGTCAATGTTCAGCCACCTGTGATCCTGCCGTAATGGGAATTTAATTACAGAATTCATTGTTCTCCAAGGTCACAGCTCCAAGGTTACTCTGCTGAAACCAGAGAAACTAAATCTCATCCGTGGTCGTGGAACTTTGAAACCTGTTGTCCAGACAAAGAACTCGGAAACGCCGAAGAGCGAAAAAACTTGTTGATGATTGTGTGTTGAACTTTGGGAGATTAACCTGCTTCACAGATTCTTACAGTTGGCCAGCTGGATTCTGGTCCGTTCTTTGTGCTGACTCGTATTAGCTCGAGCTTTTGTTTTGATGTAGGTCAACTTCTTTGGTTCCAATCCACCTGGAGAAAAAGAGCAAAGGGTTCAAATCATTATTGGCTCCTCAGCTGTCAGACTCGATTCCCCCCCGTCACCGACACAACTGAAGTTGACAGACGTCTGGCGTCTTGATTACTGCTGAAAACTCAGTGTGTGAAATGATGGGAAGATATGAGCAAAGTTCACGCTGCTCTAAATTTGTAATATATCTGGATTAAATAACACGATGGCAATCACTCCATATTCAAAGACTGCGGTAGTTACAGTTTTAGCTGCAGTCAGTCAGTCAGTCAGTCAGTCAGTCAGTCAGTCAGTCGTGAACACTGTGCACTTCATCGTCAGTAGCTTAGCATAGCAGCTGTGAACTAGCTCGAAGAAACTGTGTAACTAAAAACAGACCAAAAAGGCATCAAATGTGAGATGTGGTGAGGATGTACACATTTTATACACTCTGTTCTATAGGCCGGCATCTCTTTAGCTGCCTGTTGTTGCTGCACCATTTTCTATAGTAGCCTGATTATGTGAAAACTTAATTATTTATTAATATTTTCAAATCTCAGTGCTAATTAGTAATAAAAAAAAACAGGCATAACAAACAAACCACAGCATCAACTCTAAATAGTTGATGATGTGTTTTATTTATTTCTGTGCTGTAGAATCATATTCAGTTGTTCCCCAATTTAAAGGAGGGTACAACAAGAAAGACATGAAAGAGAAAGTTGATGTGAGAATGGATCCACACCCCTTAAAATAGAAAACGGAATGATAAATTAACAAGTTCCTTATTAGAACCCTCCTTTAATAATTGACTCAACGAACCATCGGAGGCACCATAAAGACTGAAGAGAACAAGGACAACCTTTACTTCTTTTGCAGACATTGTCACGATTGTGGCGTAACTGTACCTTGTGGCGATCTGGGTATCCTGCTATGGGTATCACACACACTCGCAGAGGGCACAATCAACTCAGACTGGGGTTGGATGGGCTGGAGGAAGGCCACAGTGGGGAAAGGCACTGACTGGACATGGGTCATGGAGGAGTCTGACAGGGAGTTTGGAACCCCTGCGTGACGGCTGCCGTCCTTAAAGCCAGAGGGTATTCTCCACCGGGGTAAAGGGGAAGGAGACACCTCCTCACTGGAGGAACCGGGCACACTGGGAGGACTGAGGGACTGTTCGGGGGTTGATGAAGACTTGGGGAGAAGGTGCAGGATGGAGGAGAAGAAGGAGCAGGATTCAGGAAGGGGGATGGTCCCGATCCCACTGTCCAACGTTCGCATCTTGCAGCCAAAGCCTGCAGCACAGGAAGAACAGTTGAAGTGGCTCAGGAAGGGGGGGGAGAAGGGGCACATTAGGACTGGAACAGTAGGATGGCCATGGTTGAAGTGGAGCTACAAATATGTTGAGTAATCTGCAAACTTTGTATTCTTATTCTGAACTGTTCCTTCTTCTCTGACGGAAATAAACAAAGATAATCCTTGAAATGTTTTGTTTTTTTTACCAACTGGAGGCAGCTTTAGATAATTGATCATCATGTCTCAGCCGTAATAATCCGGTCCTCTTTCATTTTGGCCGTTTTGAACAAAGACGTGCGACAGATGGCTACTGTCTCTCTTCCTTTGTGTCAGTCACTCTTCTAATTATCCTTCTCCTAAGAGCCGAGTTGAGAAGTGTTCAGTATAATTTGATTCCTTGTAAGTGCGGAACAGGAACCTGATTTGCTTTGCTCATTAGAGCATAAGTGTAGCACTGGCACGGAGCCTCGGCCAATGTAAATCAAGCCCACTTGAACCACTGCTTAGCATTACAGACGTCATTTAATGGGTGCGTAATGACTAACATGCACTGAACACACCGTGAATATGAGATGCATAACATGGCACATGAAATGAAGCCTTAACACACTCCGTGTGTATCTTATTCACAATCTTTTACACGTAGCTGCCAACAAAGCCAGTTACGTCATCTGCTATTGTGCCCGCAGTTTGCACGGGAGCTGACGCAGTCTTGTAGTTTCAAATGTAGCGGCAACAGTGGGCAGTCACTGTAGGAGCTAAAGCAGCAGCTGCTCCGTCTTTATTAATTAAGATTTGCACACCTGAGCCTCTCCTCTGAGATTCGAGCAGTTTTTGTTCCAGCACTTATTTCTCCTTGAAGCTGAAGTGAATCGAGTTTTTCCAGATTTGTCCCATTTCCTGTTGCAATAACAAGTGAGGCGACAACAGCGGAGGCAAAAACGGCCGTCATCTTTTCTGTCTGCTTCTAATTCTGCCGTAACAGGCTGGTAAACAGACTGTTGAAAGCATCACACGGAGGCTGGACGTGCCGGTAAAGCAGCCAGCCAACATCTGTAGCATTTATGGGTTTCTGACTCCAAGAAAGAGTCGCTCCAATGGAAAAATGGTTATTTTTATCCAATAGTAAACAAGAGCAAATAATTGAATTGAGGAGGCAAAAAGCAGAGACATTATCGATCGGTTTGGTCTTTAGTTGGAAGTTAACAAGAAGCTGTGTGACACAGTCTTCCCTGGATGAGACTGAGGATTGATTGGTTTTAACAAGCCTCACAGGCACGCTAAGCTTTCAGGCCCCCTCCATACAATATGTACCAGGCTCGGTCAATAATGGATCAATGTTGCAATACTGTAGCATTTTCTGGGGGTTATCAAGAGTGTCCGTGTAAAATAATGGGAGTCCTGGATTGGACTGCGCCTTTATTGCCTGACCGGCAAAGATCTAGAGGAGTAGGAGGCAAAAAATGAAGAAATTTTCAATGTTATATCCTCCATTAGGACTGTTTTTATTTTTTATTTTTTTTACCAATTCCAATTTAGATGATATACAAATGCAGCCATTGTGGCCATTTTGTTGTTTGATCTTCTCTGCAAACTGAACTTTAGAGGCAAGAAGTTTTTACCAAGACTTGGCGGCACAATCATGCAAATCCTGAGTCGGCCACGGCCTGAACCACACCACTTACGGTAGCTGACATTTTAATGGTGTAATTAACCCCTGAGGGCAGGTGCCCGATCGTATTACACGTGTTTGATATTTGCATTACCTTGCTTATGGTGTCACAAAGGTCAATGAAATTTCATCAGACTGTGTCATCAGGAGCCAAATAAGCCTGTCAGTTCGTCACAGTAACTGAAACTGAATAAAGTTTTACTTCCTGTACATCAGTCTGGAACCTGATGAAGATCCTGAGCGAGAAAAACGACCAATGGGAAAACCATCCCAGACCTGAATGGGAGGAATGGGATCCATTCTGATATAAACTGTGGGTATGTAGCTTAGTTTCCAAAAATGCAAATCAAATCTTCTGAATACTTATCAAGAGGAGATCAACTATGATAGTTCCATCAGACGATGGCGACATTGATGACCTGAAGTGACAACAAAGTGGAGACAACAGCATTCAGCAGCAAAAAGGTTCAACACTATGAAGAGAAACGTTTAGCAGCCACTGCTAGTCCGTTAAAGATAATGTTTACGATGAGATTATTATTAATCAAGAGTCAGAGAAACCCATCTTTTCAATTTAAGGAGAAAAAGAATCTATCCTCAAGCTGTTGCCGTGCCAATAACGTATCACCGAACAAGATTATGAAATCCTGCAGGTTGGGCTCTAAATCTAAATCTACCTTAACCAGAAGAGCAAACATTCCTTTGCTCTGGACCACGACTCCAACTTAAAAGACA
This sequence comes from Takifugu flavidus, assembly GCF_003711565.1. Classification (NCBI taxonomy): domain Eukaryota; kingdom Metazoa; phylum Chordata; class Actinopteri; order Tetraodontiformes; family Tetraodontidae; genus Takifugu; species Takifugu flavidus. The sequence goes on along the minus strand of NC_079520.1, from coordinate 1,806,074 downwards.
TTTGTTCAGATCTGGAAGTCAAAGAGTTCCAGTGCCATCCACCCTTCACAGCAATATTTTTGCTTGTAACCTGTACAAGCAAAAATACTGCTGGTCGAATTTAATATGAGACCGTGTAAAACAGAGAGAGAGTACAAATGTACCTGCACCAGCCCAGAATATGCATGTGAGCAGTCCTAAGAAGCCTCTCAATAGGTGTTTTTGACTGATTTAAAGATCAAATTCACACAATCTGAGTCAGTATTGCCCACAAATCGACCATCTCCAGTTGTTATTCTGGGTTCTTGAGAGCGTGTCCTAGAGGGAGCCTGGTCACCCACATGGATGAGTTCCTGATTGGATGAGCCCATGCATGCAAAACTGTCAGTGCATGGATCAGTGAGGATGAGGAGGTTATATAGAAGTATTCCCATTAAATAATCACCAAATGTAATATTTAATGAACAGGTAAAGAACAGAGACATGGAGGAAAAGCACACACTGACAGAGTTCAATGTTTTGCGTGTTTGTTTGCTTATAGCATGTCCACCACATTCAGCACTTACACGCATCTGTCATATTTGATCTTCACTTCTGTCTGCACACTGCAAAATGGCAAGCAAAGATAAGACTGTAATGCTTGAATTAGGAGAGCTAAAACTGCACTCATGCCATAGGTTTGGTTTTCAGCACACCAAGAAATTTTAAGAGAATGTAATACTGACAGGACAGAAACAGAGAAATGAGACGGGTCCTACAGAAATCTGACCTATGACTGAATCCTGGTTGGGGCTCCTCACTGTGGATCCATTTTCACCGTTGGTTCTCAGGTTCCCCACCTGCAACTGGATTTTAAAAAGGCGCAGTTAGGTTTCGCTTTGAATCTTATGGACATTTGACGGTGACTTAGCCACCATGTTATGCTACATTTTACCCTCGAGCCTCACATTCCTCTCCACTGACAGGGCGCTGCAGTGTTATTTCTTTTGTCTGACATGTGTGTGTCGTGCTTTTGGGCAAATACGGAATGACGAATGCGGTATTTGAATGAATGGGCATCAGCTGGACATACGTATTAAACAGGCTTTTACGTTCCGGTCATTCCACGTTGGACCAGTAACAATAATGGCCCATCGGGCCGGCACATACTTTCACAAAAAAAAGGAAAAACAAGATAAAAAATGGTTTTCATTACTTGTGTAAGGATGTTTGCTGGCCTCAATGGCCATAATATCCCTCTCTATACCAGCTAGGTCCCAGAAATTTCCCTCACCAACCCCTGCGGCCAAGCCAGTGTCATATCAGTATAGCTTGAACGTATACTGTATATCGCTCACGTTCGTGTGATTAGAATGAGAATCAGCCAGCTGCCATTACCGTGACGCACGTTCTCTATCTGTTAGAGCTTCATTTTACCTTTGGGTCCGCACTGATGTCACTGTGTCCTTGTATCTCATTCAGGGACATTCCCGGACAGGGCATTGAGATGCATGCCCGCACTGCATCGTGGGCCTCTCTTCTCCCTGCAGAGCTGAAAGAAAACAGTTTGTCAGCGCACCACTACACACCGACACGGGTGGATATTGACCCAGCACCCCCAGGGCGATCTCACTTATAAATAATCATATTTTGGCTGCAATGTGACTAATTCACTGTCCGGGAGTAAAGAAATTGGTAAAGATGGTAAATTTCTACAGTATACAAGTAAACTGGTCTGAAAATGTAATTTTCCTAATCCTTACCAGTCCTTCCCATCACTTTTTCTTCTATCTCTCTTTTTGTCAGATTTTGTCTGCTTTCCTCCCAGCAGGGATGTAATCTTTTGCTCCCTCTTGTCCTCTTTTATTTTTGCTGGATCAGACTTTTTAGTGCTCGGAGCAGGAAGTTTACTCTTGCGAAAACCAAACCAATTTGCCAGAGTTGAGCCAGACTTTTGTTTTACTTCAACGCTTCGTTCCTGTTCCTGAGTCTTCTGCAAGTTTTCCTCAATGCCAAGCATCACTTTCTCCTCAATAGTGGTTATCGTACTTTGCTGTTCTGGTTCTTCAGAAACCGGCTCACCGAATGCGCTTGAAAATTGCTGCTCAATCTGTAGGCGCCTAGCCTGCTCCCGCTGATGTTTTAGACTCTGGAGTCTTTCATTGGAGGAGCCCAAATGTGTGGGACCCACCAGGCCCTCTTCAATCAGGAAGTTGTTCAAAAGTGACCGATTCATTGGGCAGTGGTAACTACTGGAGCAACTCATGCTTCCTGGAAGGACATCGCTGAGGGAGTTCAAGGAGCTCCCTGAGTGCGTCTTGATCTGGGTACGAACTTTCCCAGATCTGTTGAAGCTCGGCCTGTCCATGTAGCGCGCGCCAAAACTTTGGCTACGGGCCTTTGCTCCATTCATTCCCATGATTGGTTTAAGGGGAGGTCGGGTTGACACGGACACAGACCGTTTAAATAACCAGCCTTCTTCATCAAACCCCCAGTCTGACATCATGCCTCTGTCTGATGGAACCGGGTGAACTAAGGGCTCCGAATCCAATGAGTTGCACCGCGTTTCAATTTTCCTGCGAGTGTGGTCATGAGGACCACATTCTCGCATCTCCCCCAGGTCACATGTAAAAGTCTGAAAGGTCTGGAGACCATTCGAGGCTGAGTTGCTATCGTCTTTGTTCTGTCTTCTTAAAACCAGAAACGTACTGGTTTCTTGTCCAGAGATCGCCTCATGAGATCGTGCATTTACAGGAAGGGATATTTTCACAGCTCTTGAGGTGGAACTCTGAAGATTATGGTTAATCCCATGGTAATAAACATTACTATAGCTGGGAGGCAAGACTTCTGAAAGTTTTGGCTCACTAATGCTCTGTTGGGATCTTTGTAAGATGCTTTGATTTGGCAAAACAAATGCAGTCCCTCCCTCATTGTGGCATGTGGGAGCCCTGTCCACAGATAACTGGAATGAGCCTGAAAGTTGTGACTCGGGTGGTATCTTGGAGTGGGAATGGTAAACCTTGGCAGAGACGTCCTTCAGTTGTTTACCGTCAGCACCCATTTTGGGGGCAGTAAACTCTTTTGTTTGGTTGGATGGTTGAAGTTGCAAAGCTGAAGAGAGTTGAGGAGAGCATGATATCTTTCCAGTGGAGGAACTTTGAGCTTGACCCACTGTCTTGGTTTGGCTGTCACAGTTGGGTCTGAGGAGTAGAGAAGTAGTCCGACCTGGTGGCGGCGGTGGTGGCGGCGGTGGGGAAGGAGACCTCAGGTCCGAATGCGAGGCATCACGGTGGTGGTCTTGGCGCCGTTGTTTTCTAGGGGAGCAGTGTATGTTGTCATAGATGCTGTTGTCCACAGGGTCACTGCTTGATGGATGTCTTGTGATTTGCAAAGGGGTTTTTGTTGGGCTTTTTAAGCTGTCTTTGATCCCTGGAGGTTTAAAGGTTTTTGAATGCTTTACAGGGGATGCTAGTGGAGAGCGCTTTTGAACACTCTTGAGAGACTTAGAACCAGGTGATATTACAACATCTTCACCTTTCTCTCCTTTAGACGATCCCCCTGCACCAGAAACACCTTTGTTAGAACTGCTCTGCCCAGAAGAGTTTGGTTGTCCTTGGGACCTGTGACCCGTGATCAGCTTTTGATGGAGAGGAGAATGTGTATGTTTCTGTTGTTCAGGACCTCCATCTGCACTCTTGCTCCTCAGAATGAAAGCCTTTCTCGCCGAGTCACAGGGTTCTGGTTTGGGTTTTCTAGGTGAAAAGTCCGAGTTCATGCTTTCACCGCCGGAATGAGCGGCTTGTTTTCGGCATTGCTGAACCTCCATTGAGGAACTACGTTGCCTGGCCACACTCTCACAACTCAGACCAGCTCTTGCAGAATGCTGCAGAGATGAGCTCATATCATTTGCTACCTGCTTAATTGCAGGTCTATCCTGTTGCTTTTGCACATGATCAAGTCTGGATTTACGGTCAGTAGACCTCTCCTGGTTGTTGTTTCTGTCACTCTGCCTCACTCCTGAAGGCTGGTATTTGTCCGAGTCTTTGCTCTTTTCTTCCAGAAGGGTGAGGCTGTCTGTTGGGCTCACACCAGGCTTTAATGTGGGAGCCTCCAAAAATAAGAAGTTGTCTATGACAGGTGAAGAAAAATTGCCGGAATCTTCGGCAACTTTTGCTTCATCCTCATGAACATTATTGTCTCCGTCCCTTTTGACTTGCAGTTTGTCCAGGCAAAGAAGCTCCTTTCCAGTTGGCTCACTGGATTGATAGTTCATAGTTTCATTCATGGTTTGTACTTTAGATGGTTCTTCATCTGTGTCATCAAAGTCCAGAATAGCAATTCCTGCTCTGGCCTTAAAAGATGTATTGGAAGTAGGTTCTTGCTTGGCTGTGCTCCCTTGTTGGCCACACTTGACACCAAGTGAGTATATGCCCTCGTTGGAGGTCATGCAGTCTTTGCAGTGTGGTCCCGATGCAGGTGAGGACATTTCCTTGGAGCTGCTCATTTGAAGACGCTTCAGACCTTTCAGAATGTGCCCTTCCTTCCATCTCAGGTCGATCTGCTCAGTGGGTGCCGCAGCATTGCTGGACACTGAACCAGCACTCAGCCTTTTGTCCCGGCCAGTAGCACTCTGCATGTTACAGGACACGTTTAGAGTTACTGTACAGAATTATGAAACGGGCATAAATTTATAAGTTAAAGAAAGATGATTACGCCCCACCTGCTTTGAAGATCCACGTCCCTCTGCCCAGGTGTGGGATCCACTGGAATACTCACTGCAAGCACTGGAAAGAGACAGCTCGCTGCCGCTGCCACTGCCACTGCTGCGTGGACATGTTAGGCTCAGGAGACTGGGCCACCTTCCTGCAGGTATACCTGCCTTTCCGTTTCTATGAACCTCCTGGAAAACAATCGACCCACAAGACACACTCGGTGAAAAACCCTTATAAAACCCAAGGTTATTAATGTCATAGTAAATGGTTGAATTAGGATATTTGATTTATTCATGATGATGAAATAATGATGGTTTGTTGATATAAATAAAGAAATCAATTAAGCTGATGTTTTAAATAGCACTCTATGATTCAGCCTGGCATGTTAGAATAAAACCACATGGCTCTTCATTAGTCTCACATATGTCAAATAATCAATATAAACGAACAGTGGGCAGGTCTATTATTGAAAGCCCATCAAATGGCTAATGGAGTAACGGCATGATATTTTCTACTCTACCAGTAAGTCGGGTAGTTGGAAACATTGCTTTATTTATGATTTGTTTCCCCATAACATCCGGGATTTGAGCAGTCCAGCATTCAGTCAGTGAGAACGTTCACCGAACCCCTCACTGCTGCTGCTACTCTGCTGCTGTTGTTGCTGCTGCTCTGCTGCCGCAGCTGCTGTTGCTGCTCCGCTGCTGTTACTCTGCTGTACTGCTGCTGCTCTGCTGTACTGCTGTTACTCTGCTGTACTGCTGCTGTTGCTGTACTGCTGCTGCTCTGCTGTACTGCTGCTACTCTGCTGTACTGCTGCTGTTGCTGTACTGCTGCTGCTCTGCTGTACTGCTGCTGTTGCTCTGCTGCTGCTGTTGTTGTTGCTGCTCCGCTGCTGTTGCTGTACTGCTGCTGCTACTCTGCTGTACTGCTGCTGCTCTGCTGTACTGCTGCTACTCTGCTGTACTGCTGCTACTCTGCTGTACTGCTGCTGTTGCTCTGCTGCTGCTGCTGCTTCTGCTCCGCTGCTGTTACTCTGCTGTACTGCTGTTACTCTGCTGTACTGCTGCTGTTGCTCTGCTGCTGCTGTTGTTGTTGCTGCTCCGCTGCTGTTACTCTGCTGTTGCTCTGCTGCTGCTGCTACTCTGCTGTACTGCTGCTACTCTGCTGTACTGCTGCTGTTGTTGTTGCTGCTCCGCTGCTGTTACTCTGCTGTTGCTCTGCTGCTGCTGTTACTCTGCTGCTGCTCTGCTGCTTCTTCTTCCTAACTCAAATATAGGCTCACGACACCTAACAAGTGTTGAAAGATGGCGTCCTTGTGTCAGACAGAGTTGGGAAAAGTGAAAAATCCGCAACATTCCCACAGTGTTCCGGTGACGCAGATGGTTTGGTAAACGCATCTTTCAGTGGCTGTAAACTTCTGAAAGCGTGTTGGGGTGAAACAAGTTCCTGTAAATGCCAACGTGACTCTTTGCAAATTTACATCAAGAATGACGCAGGAAAGAAAAGTGAAATGTCTCATTTGGCTGCTTCATGTAATAAGGCTGAAAAACAACACTAATGGAACATATAAGGAGTAAAGGATCATCCTTTGTTCTCTGCAGCATTCCTGGATGGAGTTTGAGAACTCCTAATGTGGGAAAACAAAGAGCAGCAGGAAGGGTCATTTTGCCAGTGTTCCAGCAGTTGTGATGTGGCAGAAACAGTTGAGACCTGAAGTCTGTGACACCAATAGACACAATAGTCGTTTTCTGTCAGGCTCCCGATCAATTTCACACAGTGTGTGAGTCAATTTTCCGTGTTGAACCCTGAAGATACGCGACGAATGTCTCACATTCCAAACAAAAACCTGTAAACACGACAGAGGCAGCACCTACAGGACATGATGTATCGGCCAGCGTACGGAGATGGAAGTGAGATAGAATCAACTGTTGCCTTCCCCTAAAGCCCCGACTGGGCGAGAACAGTTTTTGTGCCGGGGCCGAAATGCATTTTTTGAAAGCGAAGTCACGTAAACCGGTCTGCAAACTTGCGCCACACCTGGCTGAGCCTTCACCAACTCCTCCCATTGTGGATTTTCACCCCATGCATCCGCTGCAATGATTAATAATGACCTCATTTTCACAGGCAGGAAGGCTGCATTATGAGGAGGAAGGACACAGTTACCCATAATGTGTGACGTCAAGGAAAATATATAACTTTATATTCCTTCTGACATGATGGAATAGAGTGAAATAATGCTGTTATGTCTAAATGCTGTGAGAGTAGAGTCTCGCATTATTTAGGCTATTATTCTTTTGAGAATGTGGTGCTTATAAAATAATTTATCTAAAATGTCAATGCTTTTTAATATATTCCCTGACAGCGGCTCTGAGGATGACTATGCCATTGAGGATGGTAAATCACACATCCGCGTGCAGGAGGGAATTAAAATGAAGAGGAATTTGTGCAACCAGAGAGCGTTGGTCAATTTGAGCCGGGTCATCTGTGACATTGCAGGAGGTCGCGTGAATAATGAATATTTGACCATATGCAAATTGTGTTGTTTCAGAATAAAAAAACCAAACGTGTTTGCATAAGACAATGCTATGACCTCTGCAGTGGAAGTGACCCTTTTTATGAGCACCTGGACGGCTTTAGCGACCTACTGATGAAGGGATTTGACAGAAATGACGACGACGTACTGTAAACTGCTGCCAGCGATGCTGTTTACGTGAGAGAGACCCCACAGTGTCAAGAGTCGTGGCCCCATTTTAAATAGCATTGATCATTTGCCAAGCCTGCTAATGCCAGCTTCCACTCAAAGTCATTAGTGTCATCTGTTAGAAAATAATTAATGTGAAAAGGAAATAATTGCATGAGGGAGCTTGGGACTGAAATGACTTGGTCCATTCATTGATATTCACCAATTATGTGATTACCCATGCTAGGTTTTATTCACAGCGCAGTGCAGGAGAAGCCCACATTTGACTGTACAAGTGCAGATTAATTTAGGAACAAATTACAGTCGACATGTCTGGGGGGTGTCTGAGATCCAGGACAAGTTCTGGAGTTCAACAAAACCCTCAAACAGGGAGTTTGTGCTTAAATTCAAGGCCCTTCTGTGTTTTTTGCGCTTGCAAAAACACTGTTTAAATGACACATTAAACTTGCTGAAGTGCCTGCTGATTTTAAACAGAAAAATAGCCAAAGAAATTACTTCAATATTGTCGTACCAAACACCGTCTGTGTCTCCCAGATTGTCCTAAACATTCCCAGTGATTTGTTTGTTTTTGGTCATTGTTCAAAATTGTCATTATAAAAGTGGAACATCTCTCCACGGAGCTCCGAAGCTTTATCATTAGGGACGGTGAGCATCTACGCTTCCAACAGATGTGCTTCTGCAGTCAGAAACACTCTAGTTAATTAAGGAGATAACTCTTTTATAGTGGAAGAATTGCAACACATGATCAAATAAAATCATATTATAAATAAAAATGTGTTTTTTTTTCATTTTCCAAATAACATAAACCAACCATTTCGCAGGACACTTACGCTTTATATTAGCAAATGGCAAACAGACCAAATCCAATTTCACCTATCTATGATCACAGCTGTCATTTTGTTAAATTACTATTTTAAAAAAAATGGTAAAAAAACAGCAACACTTGTAGCCACGCAGAGGCTGTAACGTTATTATATTTTTTTTACGACTGTGTGTGATTTATTGCTTTATAAACACACGAGAAGAGTCTCAGAAACATGTGTGCGTACATGGCACCGTCCCCGCCTCCCCCCACCCTGACAGAATTAGCCCGAAACATCTCATCTGCAGACGAGGGGCAGCAAAATAAGGATTTCTGCAGATGGTGGCGTCGTATCTTGATGCAGCTTCACGCCTCATTTGTAAAGCAAATGAATGTACAGCTGCAAATTTGATAATGAGGAAGTAATCATGACACTTAACACGGACGGCCTGTCTAGATCAAAATCACACAATTGATGTAGTTATTAAAGAGGCATCATTCCCCGGAGCGCCACCTCACTGCGGCAGTTTGACAGTGATGAGGAAAAACGTCCTCGTCACAGTTTGTTCCTGCACCCAGAGCTGCACGGGGGGGGGTTGGGGGGGGACAACCCTCTCAAAGCTTCCTCTTTCCCTGCATGGCGACTGTCTTTTTCCTGTCACATTCATCTCGTCTGCTCTGTTTCTCTTCATCACTTGTGTTGGATGTTTTGCCCGTTGGGCTCCGGCTGGATGTTCCGCTGCTCCCCGGGGTGGGAGAGTGTGGCGAGGCAGGATGAACGGAAAAATACACCGGTAGTTCCGCGTATTCTGCACTGAGCTGATGGATGACAGCAGCCCGACACAAATGAACGTCGCCGCAGATAGAGAACAAATATTAAACCATATGCTGATGCGCTTCTGCATCTGGTCACCTTCACTTGGGGCGCCGAGATGACCTCCTCACTCACAGAAGTCATTCTTCACCCATGTGTGAGCCATTCGCTAACGGCTTCAGCCTAGAAGTCTCCCAGCAGCAGCGGCTCTTGACAGCATTCACTGCCTGCTCAGGACACTTAATTGCTCTGATACGCTCGTCTGTCAACCCATAAATCTGTCCATCCATTTTTCTTTTATTATCACTACTTATTTTTACTTAAAGGGATGTTCTAACCCAGTCACAGGACCCAAACACCTTTCCCTCCTACTGAGGGACTGTTGAGGCTTTAATCATCCGCATGTGCAAGAACATGCAAATCCTACACAGTTGGTTCCTAAACAGGAAACAGAGCTAAAACCTTTGTGCATTGGCCAATTTTACTAAGTATTTTTCTTTATTTGACAGCCTGGTTCCCTGATATTTGAAAATAAAATAAAAACAGCTAAAAAAATGTGCTTGAATAAGCCCATTGGGGTGAAGTCCCACTCCAGGCAAACCAACCAGGCTGCCCTTTTGGTGGAGGAAATGCATTAAGGTCCCTGTTTGAGTGTCTCTGGACAAAGTAGAGTCCAAAGCATCATTTCAGCAGACAGAATAACCAATCCAGTGAATGAAAAAGTACCTTCTATGGTTCTCTTCCTGCAGGGGGTAAACTATAGCGAGGCATGTATTTCCTGTTCACTGGAACCATGTGATAACGGACTCTCGCGGGTTTCTTTACAGCGGATGAACAACCTTCCTTTTGATACCCCAAATTGGCCACCGCTGTGCAGCTAAGGGAAAAAATGGACAGCAGAATAAATGTAATTGTTTAGAGGCTGATGGCCAAATTCTGCCTGTGGGTAAAAGCAAAGCCCCTTAAAAAAAGATTTGGCCACGTTCAGCTCTCACAGCAGGAAGATCAAGTGCCATTTAAGTTGCCTGCAAAAGAGGCGTGGGTGTAAATCCGGCTTTATTGTAAATTTCCCTTTATCTTTCACTGCAGCCCTCCAGGGAAGTTTATCTACGAAAAGAGGCACCGGCTGCTGTTCAAAACTCTCCCAGACCCGGGTCCCTCAAGCGTCGCTCTGACACAGAATTCCAATAACATTGTGACAAACGACCCTGTCAGAGAGCTGCCGCACGTTCAGCAGCGAGGGCTCGCTGGCCGCTGGTGAACAGTTCAGCGAGCTCAAACAAGCAGACGATGGGGGCAGCGGGGAATTCTGTTCAGCTATGCGCTCCACGTTGTTGGCAACACATACATGCACCCCGAAGTACACCTGAGAAGGGCGCTGCCATGAAGGGGTGCCGGTTCACTCGCTTTAAGTCAGAGATGACTGATGAGCAAACACCATCCTCTTGTAATGATGCCCCACCAGTACCGGATACTGGGATTTATTTGAAAGTCTATCCTTGGTACCAGTTCATTAATGATTAATTCAGCACTGCAGGCGGCCCCGGCAGGTTTCCCGCATATTTAGCAGGTCAATAAACTTGGAAAACAGCTTTAAAATGCAAACCTCTCTTTGAAGTGTGTCATTTTACAGGGGATAAGCTACAGTAAATAGTCTATAAGCGATCAGGAAATCCAGATTGTGCGAAAGCTCAATAAAGACTGGACTTTTGTTAGATTTCAGCTTTCCACCTGAGACAAATTCTGATATAATTAGATGTCAAATGTCATCCGTGCAAAACTAACAAACAAATGTAGAATCAGTTCAAGAGGACTTCAGAATGTGCCAGAAAATGTTCACGCAGCATCTGTGCAGTCACGCATGAGGTTGTGAACATTATATCCTCTCTCCTAGTGAGGTTGACCTTTCCTGAAAAGGTCAGTGATGGACAGCGTTTCCTGCCCCGCTGGCCTTGCAGCGTAGTTAACAACCCGGTGTGGGATCCTGCCCATAGCAAATTCAGTGCAGCCGGACCAGAATCTGCTGTGCTGAGAGTCCCTCTTTTTTCTAAATTGCCAATTTTGTGTGTGATACTAAACCGCTCCACTGAACGTAGAAGGCTGAGGTCTGTCAGAGGGGGGGCGTCACGCCGACGGCTCTGACAAACAAAAGGAGCACAGCTAGCTTCTCATCTCCCTCCTGCGTTATGATCACAGCTGCCTGCACCCATACTCTAACATCAGCTTATTAGCTGATTAGTCCGGCCAGGTCCCCCCCCCACGCTGTCACATGTGTACGCATTCACTGACATAGGGAACAAACAGAGGGGACGTCATTTGTGGTAGACTGTGAAATAGTGGACGGACCGCACGTCACCTGTCCCGATCCCAAACCTCTGTCAGTGACAGCTGTTAAAATATGGAGAACTAACAGGCTGGACTCCCCCATTCTCTCCTGTCGGACTGCAGCAGGGACAGCGAAAGGAATCTGTCGATCACCTGTGCCATTCTTTATTCATCAGTCATTCCTGTCACAGCGGCACACTTTAAATTTAGATTCATGCAGCTTCGAATCAGGAGAAACTTGTTTCTGACCACATCGACCACATGCAGATCAGGACGAGCCTGTCATTTATTATTCCCGGATCTGTCGGGTCAACTCAAAAAGATTAACGACTTATCACGTTGCTTAAAGGCGCGTCGTCTCCCGGTATTTTGCCATTTCCTGCATGCGTGAATAGAAAAGCTTTTGTTTTTAAAGCAATTCAAATTCACCATTATTTTAAGTGCATGCATTTGTTTTATCCTTATTTTTTATAATTTGTTTTTTTTCTCTATCTTTGAAAACAATAAGGAGAGAGTTAATCCGCAGCCCTGGTAATTAACGAAAATCCTTCTGAAAGTATCTCTTTCCTGGTGAAACACTCATACATATAAATGGCCCAGCTCAGCAGTCACACTTTGAACATACATCACGGGCCTGAGAGCGGCACAACCTCATTATTGTTTGACGCTGATAAAAGCAGCCAAATTGAACCCGTCAGCAAGGTCAAAAAAACAAACCTATGCATCAAAGAAAGGCTGGAAGAAAAGGGTCCAAGAAAATGACGGTGTGCAGGGTGCAGTCCTCCCGACTGCACTGCTGCAGGGAACACGCACACGCAGACGTCCAGCCGGGGGAAGGCAGAACATTTTAAAGGCACCATCAGGGAAGTCCACCTGTGTGATTATCTCGGACCTAAAACAGGCAAATAATGGCCTTACGTTGTGCCATTATTGTGCTTTTTTGTTCAAAACGTCTCCCGAAAGAGGCGAGGCCGCCCGAACGTGTTGTAAAGAGTCCAAAGGTGCAGAGCAGAACTATACAACTTTGTAAATCATGGATGATCCCGTTTCACCTCTGCAAGGCTGAGCACAGGAGCCACCTGTCAAAAGAGCCAAGGAAATCTAAAACGGCAGCATTTGATCGGTTCATCCTGCTTTCACATGGAAATGATCCGAGTACTGATCTCAAAACCAGCACCGGTTCCTTCACGGAATCCTCCAGTCCTTCATAATGATCCAATGTTGACGGTTCGAATGTTCTCCTTTATTTATTTCACAGGGTTCTGTTTTATCTTCTCCATTTTCAAGTGTTTCTCCTCCAATAATGAGGCTCTGCGAGACATTCATCAGACGCGTTGTGATTCTCCCGTAGCCGTGCGTTTCCACGTGGAGAGACGGTTCACGACAGCGGCCGTTTCACAGCTTCTCCGCCTGCGTTGGGATTGTTAGAATTCCACAACAGCCGACAGAAATGTGATGGTTGATGATGAATGAATGATGATGAATTACTGTAATATTTTGTGCCGTAACCGCAGGGGAGCCCATGTAATTATACATCAGGAATTATTGAACAGCTCCTATGCTGCAAAAAAGACACTAGAGGGGTAGCTGTCACGTCTGCGTGTGAATAACGACCCGGCTTCATTATGTCACAAACCCGGGGAAAAGGGAACAACATGTTCTTTCTTATGTCAGGGAGGAATCTGGTCATTTTCCATTGTGGCATTGTGATAATAGACTGTCAGCTGTGACAAAAAGGTTCGGTTGCCATTCAGAGCAATTTCTCATCTATTTTGGTGCAAATATTTTCAGGAAACGAAAGCCTCTTTTATGACGTAGTCCTTGAAATACACAACGTGTTTAGCGCTCTTTTGTTACAAGAAGAAGAAGAAGAAAGAGGTTTCAGCCAATTATCCCCATTACAGTTCAAAAGTTCCCAATTAGAGAATCAAGAACAGTTCTCTGCTTCGTTTCTGTCACCTTACAGCGACACAGAACCTACATTCTCCTGCGCATTAAACGAGCGGATGAGAGCAACGGTGCAACGGCCTCCGCTGCACTGAAACAGAACATGATGGCAGGCTGGATGTGTCGCTACCTGGGAGACGGGCGTCGAGGTCATTTTGACACGCTGCTGAAACAACAAACTCAGTATGCGGTTCTGCTGCTCCAAGTCAAACACACGGGTGCGTAGTTTCACACATTCCTCCTTTAAATCCTGGAAAAGAGGAGAGACAGGTTGGGAATCTGACCACGAATGAGGTTAAATGCTTGAAGAAAGTGGGTGTGTTAAAGGGGTTGGTTCATTTTCTCTGCATTCAGAAGTTCAGAACACAGCTAGCATGCTTTTGATTGCCATTCATCACATTTTCTCTGTAAAAGATTTGATTGTGAGCCATTTCAGAGGCGTCTGAGTTTGGATGGCATTAGACATCAGATTGTCTCATTCACATAACTACAACACCCACAATGCCACAGTGGCATCTGTGGTTTGTGAAGTTCACTGTTAAACTACAACACCCACAATGCCACAGTGGCATCCGTGGTCTGTGAAGTTCACTGTTAAACTACAACACCCACAATGCCACAGTGGCATCTGTGGTCTGTGAAGTTCACTGTTAAACTACAACACCCACAATGCCACAGTGGCATCTGTGGTCTGTGAATTTACTGTGGCAATAATTCCTGTCGAATTTCACTTTCACAACGATGTTTTATGTAGGAAGTGCTTTGTTTAAATTGAGAATATGAAACATCCGGCCCTTAAGGATCGGTCGTGTGAAGCAAACACACCTTCTGCGTGAGGAGAGCCTGGACCACTTGGTTGGCCACCTTGACCAAAAGAAAGCGAAGAGAAAAAGTGAGTTACAGGTTGAAATCCTCAGAGGCCCGTGGGGCCCTGACAGCCTGAATCTGAGGGCATGAAAGATGAGCGGCGAGGACAAAGTGAGGCGTCGCATCGCAGCTTCCAACACAGACGTCAATACTAAAACAGTTCTAAAGTCCTAAACAAATGGGTTTTCAGACGGTGCCCTGCAGACATTTGCCAGAACTTTTTCCACTTTGATGTTTACAGAGATAATCAAAAGTTGAGTGTGTGTGTTTCTGCGTGTGTGTGTGCATAGGAAACATCATCATTTCAAATCACCGTCTTTATTTTGATTTCTGGAGCGGACACATATTAGACCTCTCCATGGGAATAATAATGTGATTTCCTCCCTCTCTTTCATTTTTCTCATCACAAAAGCCCTTTTCAGCTCAGTCAGAGTCTCTTTCAGTCTGAAACCCTCCCAAAATAATTAATACCCAAAAAGACACTATAAGGAAAACAATTCCTCAGCCCAAATATGTGAAGCCCTCTTGGGCAGCAGGGATCTCTGTGGTCTCCAGCCCTTTAGAAGAAGGCCGTTAGAATGAAATGGAGTCATCTGGCTCTCTGAGAGATGGAAGGAACGATGGAGAAAGAGATGGAGAGACAATCACGGTGCTGTCTGGGAGAAAATGGGCAGGGAGAGCAGGCAGACATGCAGGATCTGGGTGTTGAGCCTTTAGCTTTCATTCTCGCAGCGCCCAGGGCTCCGATGTCTGACGGTATCAATTTAACATGTCCCCCTCCCTGGGTTCTAGACGGTGGGTCTGCTAATCCTGCAGGAGGACAGGAGAGTCGGAGCGGTGCTGCCACCAAAGCAAAGCTCAGAGATCTTATCACTGAGCTTTGCTTTACAAGGATTTCTACGCCTGTTTTAACCACTGATGAATGCAAATGGACTTGAATCCGTGTGTCTCTTCTGCAGGCAGAACCTGATTAAGCTTTAAATTGTTTAAGCTTTCAACAATTACGGGTTTGAAATTGCTCAAATCAACAGCAGAAACAGACCTCATGGCGGCGTTCCTGCTGGGAAGAAAAAGCTGTTTCCCATTCCATCAGGGTTTCATGCTAAGCTAAGCTAACTTC
The DNA here is from genome assembly GCF_003711565.1 of Takifugu flavidus. Lineage (NCBI taxonomy): Eukaryota > Metazoa > Chordata > Actinopteri > Tetraodontiformes > Tetraodontidae > Takifugu > Takifugu flavidus. Next base: position 1,790,828 of record NC_079520.1, on the reverse strand, counting down.
CCATCTTGAAAAGAAGCCTCACCTCGTCCAGACAGCGCTCGTACTGCTTCCGCTGGTTGTCGTTTTCCATGGACAGGGCAGAGTTCTCCGCCTGGAAACAGACGGATGAATTGTAAAAGAAGACTCATTTCTGATTTGAAATGAGCAGCGGAGACGTAGAGAAAAGCCTCCTCATCCGAGACATTAAACCCCTTCAGCACGTTAGCGAACAACTTTGCTTTTAAGCTATTTTTGAGGCCTCCCTGCAGAGCTCTCAGGTCTCTGCGAGGCTCCAGCAAGGCGAAATAACCGATTCCGTAAATATTCCAGGCTGACCCGCAGTATTCCAGGAGTTGCTCACCCCCCTCACGGCTGATGATGGCCAGAGAATTCCTGCTCGATAAAGCAGATGAGAACGTGGTGGAAAAGGCCACACACCAGCCCGAAGGCCTGCGGCGGGAGTGTGTGCGGACTCAAAAGTGTGGTTCAGACCTTTCGTGGAGCCTCCAGTAGAGCTCTGAACCTTCAGTAGAGCTCTGAACCTTCAGTAGACCTCTGAGCCTCCAGTAGAGCTCTGAACCTTCAGTAGAGCTCTGAACCTCCAGTAGAGCTCTGAACCTTCAGTAGAGCTCTGAACCTTCAGTAGAGCTCTGAACCTCCAGTAGAGCTCTGAACCTTCAGTAGAGCTCTGAGCCTCCAGTAGAGCTCTGAACCTTCAGTAGAGCTCTGAACCTTCAGTAGAGCTCTGAACCTCCAGTAGAGCTCTGAACCTTCAGTAGAGCTCTGAGGCTCCAGTAGAGCTCTGAACCTTCAGTAGAGCTCTGAACCTTCAGTAGAGCTCTGAGCCTCCAGTAGAGCTCTGAACCTCCAGTAGAGCTCTGAACCTCCAGTAGAGCTCTGAGTCTTCAGTAGAGCTCTGAACCTCCAGTAGAGCTCTGAACCTTCAGTAGAGCTCTGAGCCTCCAGTAGAGCTCTGAACATTCAGTAGAGCTCTGAACCTTCAGTAGAGCTCTGAACCTCCAGTAGAGCTCTGAACCTTCAGTAGAGCTCTGAACCTCCAGTAGAGCTCTGAACCTTCAGTAGAGCTCTGAACCTTCAGTAGAGCTCTGAGCCTCCAGTAGAGCTCTGAACCTTCAGTAGAGCTCTGAACCTCCAGTAGAGCTCTGAGCCTCCAGTAGAGCTCTGAGCCTCCAGTAGAGCTCTGAACCTCCAGTAGAGCTCTGAGCCTCCAGTAGAGCTCTGAGCCTCCAGTAGAGCTCTGAGCCTCCAGTAGAGCTCTGAACCTTCAGTAGAGCTCTGAGCCTCCAGTAGAGCTCTGAGCCTCCAGTAGAGCTCTGAACCTTCAGTAGAGCTCTGAACCTTCGCTATGAGACACCGGCGACCATCATTTCTCCAATATCAATGTTTTTCACTTCGAGGGGCGGCGAGCTAAAGCTGCCGCCGTTATCTTATTGATCTTATTGATCTGTTCCTCTCAGTCTCCATCGATCAGCATCCGTCCTGCAGAGGAGACCCGAGCCTGTCAGAACCGGGTCCTCTGAGTGGACCCCGGGGTCGGCTGGCAAATAAACGATTGTGTTTTTTACTTCGCTATGATGTGTTATATCCATAAACGATCCAAAATGAAGCCTCCTGCACGTTATGCTCACACCCAGCGAGCACATCATCGGTCTCAGTCGGGGCCCGAGCGTTCACTTCCACTAAAGATTATTTTGTGCTTGAGGAAACGGGCAAATTATTTCATTATTTGTCCTGCAGGGTTTTTTTTTTTTTTCTTACATTTTCGAGGTAGGCTGTAGAAGGTAGTCAAGTGTACCGTGACGACTGGGAAGCAGCTCTCAGCTAAATGGGAAAATGTTTCTGGGTTCAGCATAAAGGTTTAATTTCAAATGTGGGTGAAATGAAGGCAGCAAGCGTGACGTTAGAGTTAAAACCGTCCCTTATGGTCACCGGACCGGCGAAGAGCCGCTGTATTTAGACCTCTGGAAACGGAGGATCCGTCTAATGACTTAATTTAATTTATTAGAATGTTTTTATTTAATTCCCCACAGTCTGGTAGTGAAATAAAACACTATTTCGCAACACTGCGAAGGAAATTTGGGGATTTATTACCCAAATAAAAGAATCTGGACTCGATGTAACGTCGTTGTTCTATTCATTTGCTCCTCGTTATCGATCGCTCTCGATGCACGCGCCTGGCCTCCATAACACCAGCTGCTGGACAGAACGTGTTCATCAGGACGAGCAGAACATGGAGCTCCGTTCAAAGCATGAGTCAGCAGAAAGGAGCGATTTGGGGCGATTGGGCCTCGGGGCTGTTTCGGCAGCATCTGTCTGAGGTCTCGGAACAGAAGGGAAACGTCCCCGTCAGGATCTAACGATCAGCTCCTGGATATGAAGCGGTTTCTCCCCTCTGCTGAGTCATTTCACCCTCATCTCCTCTCTTATTCTGGGATGTTCAACAGCAGCGGGAGCTGGTCCAGGACCCGTCTGGGATGGCACCGGAACGTTCAATACATCATCAAAACCGATGTTGAGCATAAACGTCATTAAATCTGATATTTCTGGCCCAAACAATCCCAACAACAGTGGGCGATCCGGACCTTCAGGTCATAAAGGTGTTATAACAGGACGCAGCGGCCTCTGTGACCCACTTTACCTCCAGGGCTCGGAGTCGCTCCAGCAAAGGGTTGCTGTCCTCTGAGGTTTCCTCCGACCCCCCGTCGGCCACCGGCGAGCCGGGGCTCCGGGCCCCGGGGGCTGCGGGGGCCTCCAGACTGTCCTGCTGCTTCCACATTTCCTCCAGCAGCTTGTCCTGAAACACAGGCGCAGACCTCAGAGGTTCTGGAAGAGGTTCTGCTCCACAGAAGGAGCTCCACAACACCTCACATGTCATCTCCTTCTTCTGGGGGAAGGGTCACGAAGAGCGTTGGGCTCGTCTGGTCTGTGAATCTGGTGTGTGATGGTTTGGGTTTGTTTGATAAAAGAGGGGAAAGGCTGTGACTGGATCTACTGGGGTCAGCTCAAGGATCCCAGTAGATTCATGGCGGATCTACTGGGGTCAGCTCAAGGATCCCAGTAGATTCATGGCGGATCTACTGGGGTCAGCTAAACTTTCCCAGTAGATTCATGGCGGATCTACTGGGGTCAGCTAAAGGATCCCAGTAGATTCATGGTGGATCTACTGGGGTCAGCTAAACGATCCCAGTAGATTCATGGCGGATCTACTGGGGTCAGCTAAATGATCCCAGTAGATTCATGGCAGATCTACTGGGGTCAGCTAAATGATCCCAGTAGATTCATGGCGGATCTACTGGGGTCAGCTAAATGATCCCAGTAGATTCAGGTCGTCATTCAAAATCCAGTTTTCATTCATTTGATTCAATTCTGGTGGAAATAAAGTGATGAAAGCTTGATCGCAGGAACATCCCACTCCTCAAGCACTTCTGGTACCTTGTATGCTTTCATGAGGTCCAGGGGGTCCAGGTCCACCTTGGGCCCTTCCAGGGAGTCCTGGTTCTGAAGTAGGGTGCGCACTGTCTCCTCCATGCTGCGTTCAAAGACAGTGGGAGAGACGCACAGAAACAGTTGAAGATGGAGGATTTGTTTGTTTAAAATAGTCATTTACTCCACAGAACCATTCAGTGGCTCCATCAGAACCATTCACTGGCTCCATCAGAACCATTAAACGGCTCCATCAGAACCATTCAGTGACTCCATCAGAACCATTCATTGTTCCATCAGAACCATTCAACTGCTCCATCAGAACCATTCAGTGGCTCCATCAGAACCATTCATTGTTCCATCAGAACCATTCAGTGGCTCCATCAGAACCATTCATTGTTCCATCAGAACCATTCAGTGGCGCCTGATGACCTACACACTTTCCACGTCCGTACAGAACCTCCACTGATAACAGAAAGCAATTTAATGCTGGTATTGTAGAGTTTGTGGGGGAAGAAAGCTGTTTAACACCTCATGAATATGGAAAAAAGAGGAATGTTGAGCAGTATTATGGAGTAAAGCTCAAATAATGTTTAGCTCTGGTCCTAACAGGTTGTACGTGCACACCCCAGCCTGCTGTGTGCACATAATTCTGTAGGTTTGTTATCATTTGAGGTCTGCTGCATCTGTAGCTCCGCCCACTGGAATAGGCAGGAGTCGACTATGCAGTCATTGATTTAGCAGTGATGCCAGAGAATGCATGGGTGATAGGTGACCCCCCCCCCACACACACACACCCTCCCCACACACCCCAGCCCCCCTTTGCCCCCCTGCAGGAACCCCACAGTCATCCTCATCACGGGGCTCAACTGCCGCAGTGCACCATGGGTAGTTTGTACTTTTTCTCAGCTCATCGTGCTCCAGGTTTCCTATCAAAATTCATGTTATTCTGGCCAATATTTCATTCATCACTCACTTTTCGCTCACTCAGTCCGCCCCCCCCCCCCCCCCGGTCAGTTCCCCCACCTGCTCACAGCCCCGACGCTCATTTAAAATCAGAGGAACTGCACAGATACTCAGAATCATCAGCAGTCTGGATGCCAAAGGGAAAGTGTGGACCTCTGAGACTCCAAGAGGACGGGGCGGGAATTAACGTCCCCCCGAGTGCTCAGGAGAGGAAGAGAAGAAGGAAGAAAAAGATTCCATCAAGTCCGTCTGTGTTCTAATAAGTCTTGGTGGGAGGGAAGGAGACCAGCCTGTGGTTCCTGCCCATCTTCAGCTGCAGGATGGGACAAGTTCCTTTTAATGAGGATTATAATTGGGGTTACAGAGGTTCTGGGGTTGGTCCTGGGGGCAGGAACACAGGACACACACCACTCATAAGTTACCTAATGTTCCTTCCTGGACTGTGGGAGGAATCAGAGTCTCCAGAAAGGACCCGGAACCTTCCTGGCCACAGTGCCAGCAAGCTTGGCTGGAGTTTCTGAACCAGTATCCTCTCGCTGGTGTTTACAGCAGCTGGAAATGCCCCCGTTCCCCGCGTCAGGTGCACGGCCCTGCCGGGCCCGAGTCCTGGCCTACCTGGAGAAGTGCTGCTGCAGCGTCACCATCTGCCGCGTGCCCCACAGAGACGTCGCCCCCTCCCTTCTCTCCACACCCAGATGTGGTTTGACCTCCAGCTGCAGATTAGTGCGCTCCTGGATCAGCGTTGTCGGTGTAGCTGCGGGCAAAGACAACAGTTTTCCTGTTAATCCCACTGGTTGGAATCCCAGTGAAGGTTTACGGAGATGCACAACATCTGTTCAGAGTTTTTGTGGACTAAGTTGGACTGAAGATCCCAGACAGGCCTGTAACCTCTCAACTATTGGATGTCCTGGCCTGGCATTCATGGAGGCTGAAGTTCTGAAGCATTTGTTCATGTGACCTCATGCAAGGGCCGTGCCCGGCGTCATCGACCCACTGGGACGCCGAAGGTCTGATTTGTGGTCATTGATCAGCTAAAACATGTGTGTCTGGGAAAGGGGGGGTCAGTGCTTTAACGGGTTGAGAGCTAATACCGATTACCTAATCTTTGCACCCCATTTGGACATGGAAGCTTTAAATTACCACTTTTAAACTGTAAACGTGCTTTCTGTTGAATTCTGTGGTAAAAACTTTGAATGATAACGATGGGGATGATCGGCTAGGAGGTAAAATACTGCCACCTAGCGACTGTTGGTGGTTGTTACAGAGTCCTACTCTACACAAGAATCTCAGGATAAAAGTTCACGTTTGGAAAAAGAAGCTTCAGAAAAACATTAAAATGTCTGAGGGGAACAATCATGGTTCACTTACATGAGCAAGAAAAAAACATGTGTGCAGTGTAATCATTCATGTCAACAACTTAAATGTTACTTCTGAACTTCCTCTTTTTCTTGTTACGGGAGGATGTGTAAATATTATATATCAATCAAAGATGTTACGATTTCAAATTTCAAATGTAACGCGATCAACTTGTAATGAACTCCTGTATAAATCAAAGTCAGATACGTCCAAACAAGTGTTTAAAATCAATTTTACACATTTCTAAAACTGACCTGAACAGATTTCACCATAACTGTATAGTGTTTAATACGATAATTAGATTTATTTTCGCATTAACTAATGTCTTTTCAGCCCCTAAACTTCAACCAAATAGTGAATAAAATTACTATCACAGAACACGTTATGTCGTAAGTGTCCGCTAGAGGGCGCGCTGTTATCAGTCTCTTCCACGCGTCGTTATATAAAAAATGAATAAATTCTGATTAATTATGTATTTGGAGAGAAAATGTTTTCATTCATTCAACCAGCTTGTAGGTCAGAAATGTTGGAGGAATGTTTTAAAAACAGCCATAAAGGATGACGAATGTGTTAAAATTGTGGATTTAAAGTAAATTTAAAAGTGGTCTAGTTCAAAATGCAACAATTTGTTTTGATCATTTTAAAGTGACAATAGTGTAATACCTCATTTCGGACTGTAGGTGTCTCACTTCATTTATTTATATTGATAATCTTTAGGATTTAGAGCAAACGTTCTATTTAAACCTTTTATATAATTATCCCTATTTATATGATCCAAACAGAAGAGGCACGAGGTTAAAGCACCTTTAAACTGTATTTTATTGTGAAGGTCCAGAATTATTTGTCCTTTTTTGTTCTTTTGTTAATTCAAGCTGCAACAAACGGTTCTTTGGACCAGCAGTGTCCTTATTGAACAACAGAGCTCAGTTTCACAACAACAAACACTTAATTAATACTGGTTTCATTCATTCATTCATTCATTCATTCATTCATTCCTACAGTGTGCATTTAATGGCCTGTTTCTTTGCTACTGTTTTCGTACAGTAACATTTGTACATTGATAAACTTGACGATCTCTATATTTTTATCTGGTGTGAGTGGAGCTGTTAGACAGTTTAAGAGGGTTTGGGTTTGTTGGAATGTAGATGTCGCTCATCAATCACAGGACTTTACAGGAGCTTGTTGGGTTTATTGTAGTTTGGGGTGTTTACTGAGAGCGCTGCAGAGGAAATAGTGTAATTACACGGATTCCTTTTGGGTGGGAAGGAGGCTAAATTGGTGTAATCAAGGCAGCAGTTGAGCCTCAGGCACTGACGTTGGAGTGAAGTGGGACAAGAGCGTGCAGGGATTTCCCCCCTGGGGTATTTACTGGACGCATAGTTCTACCCCAAATCACATCCTGCTGATGTTGTTGAGCCGGCTTTGACGGCCCGTTTTGAATGGAGACGTGGGCGATGCTGCCCGAACTGGGACGGACGACAACGGTTGTTGTTCAGCTGGTTTTCCATACCAATGAGGATGTCCGTAAGGCTGCAAGTTGAAACATTTCTGTCAGGATTTCCTGACAATTCTGCATCTTTGGGGAAAAGATGCAGAAAAAACCAAGCTGCTGGGTCACAGATGCTAAGCGGCTGCTAAAGAGCTCGTTGAACCCTTTCACCGTGGTCAGCACAGTCAACAGATGTCATTCTCTTTACAACGCAGGTTTGGTTGCCATGGTTGCAGCTTGCATCCGTAGTTAACTCTTTGGCCGATCCATCTAAGGGCAAAAGAAAGAAAAGCTCGCCATCAAAATGGCCGCCGCGCGCCGCCACCAGGGCCCCGCAGAGCCAAAGGCATTAAAGGGCCGAACAGGACGGTTCTGTCCCGATCACTCATCCAATCACATTTCTGTAAATTAATCTCTAGAATAATTTGGTGCTTTTGTTAAATGTAACGACTTTAAAAACACTGAAGCGCTCCAGCAGTGAGATTAAGGTCATTAATTTGTGATCAAATGTGTCTTCGTTTAATCTCCAATATTAATCTTTGAAGATTTTGTCACTTTATTCCTTCTTATGCTTTTTACTAATCCTCCAGGGTATCAAACTTCCTCTATACATTCTGGGATGTGACCGTGCACACGTGCACAACCTCCTGACTTTATGATCAGATTATAGTTGAATGATTTGATTTAGGCTCACGAAATTAAGATATTTCAGTAACAACCAATATTTTCTTCAGGAAATGAGTTTTAATAAAAGTCATTATTGATCCAAAGTTTCCTAATCAGGCACATTTATCTACAAATGCATGATGGGGGTAAAAAAGAGAAGAAATCACGTCTCCTCTGCAGAGCACAAACTGGATTTGATGTGATCCATCGAGCTGTTGACATTTAATTAAACCCCCTCAAACCACCACATCAACAAGGTTCAGTAGCTGCTAATATAAGCAGCAAAAATGGGTAAAAATCAGACATTCGCCTTCAACACAAATATGGAAAAACAAGAGTAACAACAGCTGCAGCTTCAGTTGTGCTGTAAAAGGTGTAAATCAGAACATAATGTCCTATAAAAAATAATTTAAAAAAAGACTGTGAATACTGTAACAATAACAGATGAAATATAGCTGCTAAAACTCCCTTTACAGTGTAAATGGAACTGTAAAGTTTACAGACTTCAAAACACGCTTAACTGCCCCCCCCCCCCCCAAAATCATTCTGATCAACCATTCTGATCGAGTGTTTTGCCTGTAGAAGTCCTTTTTTATACACACACAACAGAGTAAACAGCATTAAAATGGATTTGTTTGCTGGGAGGAATGGAAATGTGATGCATCTCTCTCTCCTTCTCTTCTATAAATAGTTCTGGTCCAGATATTTTTAGCGCTCTGCTGCTTTGTGCATCCTTGAAGTTGCAAAGGTTCTGTTGACTGTTGTCGTGCGCTCGCCAGTCTGGCTGTGCAGCGTTTGATGCTGAAGTGTGATCACCTTTATCAGGGATGGTTGGGAGTTGTGTTCTGTGCTCCTCAGCTGAATATTAGCTGAATATTAGCTGTATATTAGCTGAATATTAGCTGAATATTAGCTGTATATTAACTGAATATTAGCTGAATATTAACTGTATATTAGCTGAATATTAGCTGTATATTAACTGAATATTAGCTGAATATTAGCTGTATATTAACTGAATATTAGCTGAATATTAGCTGAATATTAACTGAATATTAGCTGAATATTAACTGTATATTAGCTGTATATTAGCTGAATATTAACTGAATATTAGCTGAATATTAGCTGTATATTAGCTGAATATTAACTGAATATTAACTGAATATTAGCTGAATATTAGCTGAATATTATCTGAATATTAGCTGAATATTATCTGAATATTAGCTGAATATTAACTGTATATTAACTGAATATTAGCTGTATATTAACTGAATATTAGCTGTATATTAACTGAATATTAGCTGAATATTAGCTGTATATTAACTGAATATTAGCTGAATATTAGCTGATATTAGCTGTATATTAGCTCATTTAGTGGCTCTTTAGTGGCTGATTGTTGCTCCCGTAACTAAAAACACGATTGTCCACCAACAACCGGCCAGTTTCATTGTGTCGTCACACAACTGACAAACCAGTGTCACCATAAACAATCTGGTCTCAGAAAAGGACGAGAACACAAAACACACAAAACGCACAAAACACACAAAACACAAACTCGTCTTTATGGCCGTTCGCTCCTAATGTGGACGATTGTGTGAAAACGTGCGAATCAACAGTCAAACAGCCTCATTCAGCCAGTTTACTGTCAACAGGAAGTGACGTCTGTGAAAGGTCATCACCCATCATGCATCCACCCATCATCCATCCCTGTATAGCTCCAACCATCCATACTTCCTTCCTTCCTTCCTCCCTCCCTTCCACCCTCCCTTCCTCCCTTCCTTCTTCCTCCCTCCCTTCCACCCTCCTTCTTTCCTCCCTAACCCTCCTTTCCTTCCTCCTTCCTTCCTTCCTTCCTTCCTTCCTCCCTCCTTCCTCCCTCCCTTCCACCCCTCTATCCATCCATCCATCCATCCTCCATCCATCCATCCCTGTATCCATCCATAGTTCCTTCCTTCCTTCCTTTCTCCCTCCCTCCCTTTCCTTTTACTTTCTCCCTCCCTCCCTCCCTTCCTTCCTTCCTCCCTCCTTCCTTCCTTCCTCCTTCCTTCCTTCCTCCCTCCCTCCCATCCTTCCTCCCTCCCTCCTCATTCCTTCCATCCTCCCATCCTCAACCTCCCTCCTCCCCTCTATCCATCCATCCATCCATCCCTGTATCCCTCCAACCATCAATACTTCCTTCCTTCCTTCCTTCTTCCTTCCTTCCTTCTTCCTTCCTTCCTTCCTTCCTTCTTCCTTCCTTCCTCTCCTCTCCCTTCTTCCACCTTCCCTCCCCTTCCTTCCTCCCATCCTTCCTCCCTCCTCCCTCCCCCCTCACCACTCCCTCCCTCCCTCCCCACCACTGGAGGCTCCAGCAGAACTCCGCCTGTCCGGGTCATTTCCTGACCTTTAGGCGACCTCTGACCCCTTTCTGCTGCAGCACAAAGCTCCGCTCCGTCTCCCGATCGAACACATTAGCCTCTCAGCTTCAGACAACAGCCGTGCGCTCGCCTGGAGCGGCGCTCCTGTTTAAAGGCCTCTCCTACATCAAGGTCGGGTCACTCGTCAGCAGCCATGTTACTCACATGCTTTTGCCCCCCCCCGATGAGGCGCGTGCCTCATAATATCAGGTGGGTGATCCGGGCGCCGTGGCCCAGGGACACGCGTGGAGAGGAGCGAGCCTGTTTTCAAACATGTCACGTCACAGACGCCTTCGCTCTGATGTGACAGGTCGACTCTGGGTTTTCTCTCTTCCTGCCACTGGGGACGGCGCCGAGTTGTTCACTTCTCTTTATGCTCTTTATTCGCCGCTGTCACGTTGGCTCCCGCTCGGCGCCGCTCCTCCCTTCTCAGCTCACATTTACTCCACATTCATTTATTTGGGAGTTTCGTGACCACTCAAACAGCCGCGTGTTTCTTTTTAGATTTAGGATAAATGAACTATTTAAAATCTCTTCCTGGAGGGTTGAAAGTGCGTCATCGTCAGGCTAAAATTAGCCCTTTTCAGTTGTTTTCGTCTTTGCGAAACGTGGACTTTTTAAAGAATTCTGCGGCCGTGACGCAGCGTTAATGTAAACGAGCTTTTATGGACGTTCAGAGTGTCAGTGGGAAACAGGAAGAAGCAGAACTGGAGCAGAAAAATGGACAGAAGTGACACAATAAGATGGAATGATCGATGCAACAACAGCAAAATCCATAAACACTAACATGAATGTGAACGTGACCTGACTCTGGGCACTTTATTTCTTATCTGATGTAAATTTACGGTTCTTTTAAACGAGCTCAGATCTAATTCTAAAAGGTTCTGTATCACTGGAGCCATGTGACCTTCAGGGTCACGCTGATCTGCTTCCTCCAGTAAGAAATGTACAGATCATGTTTGCTAAAATGATTCTTTTACATGCTGACTGTGAAATGTTGTTTTTTCTGGTTTCCCATAGCAACAGGAACAAAAGTGACAACAGGGAAACTTTGACCAGCTGCTGGTCCAGTTCTGGTCTGGGGAAACACAGCTGCACTAGTTTGCTTTGAGCTGATTAACGCGACCCTTCAGTACAACGTGATTTGAGCCCAGTGGAGGTAAAACCCCAGGCTGCCCCCTGGTGGGCGGCTTCGGTAGCACAGGGAGTTCTGCCTCCTCCGTGGACGTGAGTCACGTCTGTGAAAACCCTCCAACTTCTGCCTTCGTGTCCCTGTTGGAGCCCAGATCAGCTTTTGGAAGCATTTCATTTTAACAAGCAGCAGTTTAACAGTTTCACTTCCTGCAGGAGTTTAAAAAGGCTGAAAATAATTTCATTCTAAGGGCGTAAACATAAATCATACTTATTAGTTTTATAAAAAAAAGACAAATGTTGCTGCTCAGAACATCTCATCTATGGAGGAGTAGTTCTTAGACGTCTACACATGTACGGAAATGGTTTTCTTTTCTAAGTACAGCCGAATGCCTTCGTGATGATGTCACCTTTCTAAATTAGCATTTAGCATTCAAGTCACACTAAATGTCTAAATGCCCCAAATCAACATTCTATGCATTTATCACAGTTTTAATCTTCAAATTGATTTGGAATTCCTGCCAAAATACAGCTTTAAGAAATGAAACGTGCGCACAGTGCACATGCTGATTAAATGTAGGGTTTTTTTTGCATAAGTGTAGCTGTGCAGAGGTGTCCTTCGCATTTACTCCTATTTACTCCGATATTTACTGATATTTTAGTATCAGCATCAGGTATTTGGAGAACAGGTGTGTCCTGCACCAGCGGAGGTGACCTGTTGACCTGCTGACCTCTTGTCCTGAGCTGAACCGCTCTGACCAGTTTGCTGAGGTGGTTAAACTGGACCTGCTGTCTGGCTCCCAGCAGGAACTTTGTCCTCGTGTCCGTTTTCCGCCTGCAGCTGACGGAAGCTTCCGGGAACCCAGAGGTCATTAATACCTTCATTATTCAGGCCGGCTCAGTCTGAGGAACCCTAACCTACTTTCTTGGGCACTTTAGGGGCAAATGCACGGACTTGTTGCTCACTATAATACCCCCCCGCTCATGCATCATTCATGGAATTCTCCTGCACGGTGCGTGCACGCACACCCCGCCGCCACAGTTGTACTATTGTCCTTAACCGGGGAGGAAATCCAAATATATTTCTGCATTTATTAGCCGGTCGTGATGGAGGGACGCAAACGGCTGTATTCACACATCACGCGAGCACGTGCACACGCATGCAAACCGACACGGGCAGGTCGTAGCCGGGATGTGGACCCTTACCCTGCCAGTCGCTGTTGGAAGCCACACAGGCGGTCGTCAGCGGCGGCGTCGAGCATCCCTCGTCCGCGTCGCCCGGGAAGGAGCTCCGCAATCTAGGTCAGCGATGCTGGCTGCATCTTCGACTGGAGGAGGGGGGCTGAGAAGAAGCCACGGAGGCGAGCGCACGGCTCACAGGCCCGCGCGGGTCCTCGCCTCCAATCCAGGTCGCATCCCGTTCTGCAGCGAAATTCCACAGAGAGTCTGGGGAGCCGCACGGTTCCGACATCCACACGCGTCGAGGTCTGCGAGGAGCAAAACGCCGACGTCTGCACGCAACAGAGCTGCCTCCTCCTCCTCCTCCTCCTCCTCCTCCTCTCCTCCTCCTCCTCTCGCTCTCTCGCGCTGCCTAATTCACTGCTCGATCACTCTATTTCCGTCGGATGCTCACCCTTGTTTCCACTTCACTGCTCCCTCTCTCCCTCGCTCTCTGACTCTCAGCTGTGTCTCAGCGCTCGGTGCCCAGAGGATGTTGAACATGTGTTCAGGGTGGGGGTTGGGGGCTGCTGGCTTCATAGGTGCTGCGCTGTACGTCCCACACAGACAGGTTTAGGCAGGATGGCGGCGCACGCGCGTGCTCACTCTCATGGTGATCAAAGTCTGCTCACCCCTGTTTTTCTGGGTTTTGGCGTTAAAGGTTGAAAGGAGCAGCGAGCGGAGATGAGCTGCTGTGGCTGATGGCCACACGTGGACCGACCGGATCACCTCCGAGGAAGTAACAAATCAGCGGTTTACATATAGAACGGACTTGAATTCTCATTCAATCGAACCACCCTATTTTTAAAAAGCGAACTAAAATAATGTGCCTTTTAGTAGCTCGTGTCATTTCAAGGGGGAAAAATCCCAATTTTAACATTGCGATATTGAATATTTGAGCCTGATACTTGGATCTTTGCTGGAGCTACTGATTTAGGAGACTGTGCTGATTTAATTAGTAGATAAATGAATGACTAGTAGTAGATGAGACTTTCTGACTGGAATTCTTTATCTAATTTATTCCAAATCCATAAAACATAAAACGTGACCTTAGATAAAAACTATTCAAACTGTCTCATCAGAGTTTGAATATTTTGATCACAGCTGGAGGGAAAAAAGGGTCGGGAATAAACAAATGATGGAGGGATGATGGAGGGAAGATGGAGGGAAGATGGAGGGATGATGGAGGGAAGATGGAGGGAAGATGGAGGGATGATGGATGGAAGATGGAGAGATGATGGAGGGATGGTGGAGGAATGGTGGAGGGAGATGGAGGGATGGTGGAGGGATGATGGAGGGAGATGGAGGGATGATGGAGGGAAGATGGATGGGATGATGGAGGGAAGATGGAGGGAAGATGGAGGGATGGTGGAGGGATGGTGGAGGGAAGATGGAGGGATGGAGGGATGATGGAGGATGGTGGAGGGAAGATGGAGGGAAGATGGAGGGAAGATGGAGGAAGATGGATGGAATGATGGAGGGAAGATGGAGGGATGATGGAGGGATGGTGGAGGGAAGATGGAGGGAAGATGGATGGGATGATGGAGGGATGATGGAGGGATGGATGACCTCAGAAGAGCATATAAAGCAGGTGACCTCTGGAACCTCTGCGCTGGGATGAAAGCAGGTGTAATAATTCTCTCTTCCTGGTCAAAGTTAACTAATCTACACGACTCGTAATAATTAAGGTAAATGGTGGCTGACGGGCGGCTGCTGATCACATGATCGCGGTGCTGGATCCCTCCACTGACCCACTTCTGTGTTCATCATCACTTTGCTGCTTGTTTCTAACCTGCAGATTAAAATTTGTCTCTGAAACAGCATCGATGACACAATGGAGGAGCTTTTATTAAATCACCCTTTCTGTGATTTAGCTTATGAAAATAACCTCCCTTCTCTACTATGTTGCTCCAAACTGGGCAAAGATAAAAGGGGGAACCAGAGAAAGCAGCAAGAACGAGCCGAAGAGGGTGAACAGAGAGCTGTGGAATATTTATAGAAGGCTGGAGCCTGGCGTGAAGAAATAAGCTCCTCTATTTCTGACACATGGCTGCGTCTTGGATGGTTCTCTGTCAGGCCAAGTCAGATCAGCAGGAGCAGCGACGCAGCAGCATCACAGCAGCAGCAGCATCATAGCAGTAGCAGCATCACATCAGCAGCAGTATCATAGCAGTAGCAGCAGTAACAGCAGCATCAGAGCAGCAGCATCATAGCAGTAGCAGCAGCAGCAGCAGCAACACAGCAGCAGCATCACAGCAGCAGCAGCAGCAGCAGAGCAACAGCAGCAGAGCAGCAGACGTGTTTCAGGCTTCTCTGCTAAAGTGTTTTTCTAACCAGATAATGGATCAGTGATTTGGCGAAAGATCCCAAGACACATTTCATCAAGAAAGCGATTCCCTCGTGATGATCATACGAGCTATTAGACTGACTCACACAACCAATTAGGCTGTTACAGTGGGGTGTGTGTGTGCGTGTGTGGTGTGTGTGCGTGTGTGGTGTGTGCGTGTGTGTGTGTGTGGGGGGGGGGGAGGTCAGAATGCCCGTCAGAATGTTGTTTTTAACCTCTCGGGTAGTCGAGTCAATCTAAATTCTAAAAAACAAGCACATGCATGTGTGTAGAAAGCAGGATACCTCTGGGCTTATGATGTGACCTAGATTAGGTCTGGATGCTTCCAAGCCTGGCAGGCTGAGAGAGAGAGTGTGTGTGTGTGTGTGTGTGTGTGTGTGAGAGAGAGAGAGAGAGAGGGGGAGAGAGAGTGCATAAGAGCCTCAGCTGGATGATATACAAAGAGGTGAGCGTGACGCAATGAGATTTTAAATCCAAGGAAGCGTGCAGAAAATGGTGGAGAATGACCTCAGAGGGAACCTTCTGTGTTCGCACAAGAGCAGGAAAAATGACACAATATGATGAAGCGAGTGGATGTAGCCAGAAAAACCACAACGTTCGCCCTCGAAACCTTCGCACGCGCATGTTTGAGCTCCCAAGAATCCAAAGTCAGATTTGACTTTCTCTCCCTTCCCCACGTTTAGGTGCCGCTGATTTTATTGGCTCATTTTTAGGCGAGACGTAGCAGATTAGATTTATTTGTGGGAATTATTTCCGTCTTTAATGACAAACAGCCGAAGTGATCTTGGTGCAGTGCCTTGGATCCATACCATGAATGTGCTGCTATTCAACACATTATACTGATCTTATGTAAGAAATGAGTGGAATCATCTCGCCCCAGTTAATTCCTGACCTGTCCTCTGGCCAAATTTGTCTTTATTACATTATTAAGCACTTAATCCTCTGCGTCAAGACCTTGAGAATTGGTTGAAATCGTCAAGAGAGTAACTGAATTAGCAGCGTAGATTTGTTTGGTAAATGCTGCAAAAGCACTGGCTGTTTCTAGAAGATGCAGTCTGTGATGTGGACCAAAAATAGCTGCTCTCTCTCCCTCACACACACTCACACACACGTACTCATGTTGGGACTGACGGTGGGAAATGATGGGAAAAGGCTCATTAGCAGAAACCTCTCAGTAAACACGAGTGTCCAGTTTGCTTCAGACAGGAAATACAGACCTCATTTTCCATTTTTCTACATTACAGCATAAACTCATGAAAGTCTCGCCGAGGAAAATAAAATTTGAATACAATCACCTGTAAAAAGACGACAGCAAGTCCAGCACCCTGCAAAACATCAGTGTGTACATAATATAGACTATAGGATTACATTTTTCTTAAAGAAAACACCCCCTTGTGGCCGATTGCGACATCAGACTCATATGAATCTCTAACCAGGAGGGTTGGCAGCGCCCCCATGTGGCGAAGCCAACATCTGCAGCCCAGTCAGGCCTCCTGGCGTTGACCCCCCTGATGGGGAGGCTGTGTCCCGCGGCGATGTCCTGAAAGTCTGTGCTGACCTACATCCAAACCGTTTTTATGGCCCATTAACCAACGAGGGGTTCTCGGCATGCTAACGGTAAACTGCAAAATATTTATTCCAACTGTTAGTATTGTAAACTTCTTCAGCAGCTGATCAAAGTGCTGATCAAAACACAGCGAAAATTGTATTTTTAATTTGAATAGTCGCTCGTTTCTATCTGACAGCGTCAGAAGGAGCTGGTGACTCTCGCCTGAGGGCGGCTGGAAAAGGCTTCAGCCCCCTCAGCCCTGCTGAGGATGATGGATGGAAGGAAGGAAGGAAGGATGGATGGAAATCTGATGGGTTTATACAAGGTTTATTTTTCACATGCGGATCTTGTGCAGCTCTTTCCAGAACTCTGCTATCCCCTGTGTCAGCGCAAGCTCTGCCAAGCCCCTGCATTCTTGGGGGGTGAACCCCACCAGCGCCGTTCCTTTCGTGCGCACTCCGTGCCTCCCGGCCAGCTCCGTGACCCTCGCCGTGATGAGGGAGGCTGGAACGTGCCAGTACGTTTGTCCGTCTATGCTGAAGGACGGCCACGGTTCGCCCGGGTCCGCGTGACTCGGCGAGCCGCCTGTCACGCTTTCCACGTTACAGGCAATTTCCACAGCGCCCTCGTGTGGCAAAGCCAACACCTGCACCCCCGGCAGGCCTCCCGGGGTGGATTCCCTAATGGCCGTGGCAATGCTGCGTCCCATGGCGATGTCCCGCGTGTCGATGGTGACGTTGCAGTTCATGACGTATGGACTGGACCCGACACCTGCGGCACATCAGCCAGTCACACTTTCAACATCCTGAACTTTGCTCACATGCGATCATCTGAAACTCGGACGCACCCGTGACACCGAATCTCCTCCGCGGCTCCGGCCCCACATCTGGTCTGACAGTCTGCAGGTCCAGTGACTTCTGGAACCAGCCCATCTCCTTCCTCCTCTGCGCCAGCCCCCGCTGGAGGGGATGATCCGCCCAACCAAACAGGAAGGCGCTGGTGCCCTGGACGCGCTCGGTGAGAGCCTGAGCTAACGCTGAGGGCGAGGCGAGATGTTATAACACGCACAGCACAGAGAGTGAGACAAACCAGAGCTGGGGTGTCGGCGTCCACGTGGACCCGAAACCCATCTGTGAAGACCGTTCTTGTTAGTGCTAACGTGCTAATTGTTATATTGCGCAATCACCGCATGCAGATGAGACGCCACACGCCAGGTCTGCTCGTTGTCACGGAGACAGACGGTAAACTGTGAAACTAATCAACAGCACAGGAAGGTGAAGAAGTCCTTCAGCCCACACTTCCCTTCTCACCTCGAGCCTCCTTAGCACACTCCTCCACCCCCACCTCCTCCCCCAAGGGGTAAATTGGTACGAGGTCGACGGCGCCCATGCATGGGTGGATCCCTGAGTGAGCTCGCATGTCGATCAGTCCGCAGGCTTTCACGCACGCAGACAGGACGGCCTCCCCTGGAACGCCACGGGATTACCACCGTTTATTTAGTCGTTGTCACACAGTGCAGAACATAAAAACTCTAAACAGCAACGTCTCCGTCTGCGTTGTCAGAAGATTCAAACTTCACTGGGATTTTCAGCAGAAAATGTTCAGCCTCATATTTTTGTGCGTTCAAATCCGTGACAAAGCTTATTAAGGGATTTTTTTTCCCTCTCGGGGGGATTTACAGAAGCAGGACGGGGGCTGAATCCCTGCAGAGGCAGCAGGGATTCGGGAGAAACGGAGGATAAATGAGCAGTATGGAAGTTCTGCACTCACGGATGGAGTCCACGCTGGCCACGATGGTGATGACGGAGCGGTTGTAGTCACGGTCATTAAAAATGTTCAGCACCGTGGTTCCATCACGCCGAACTCCTGACAAAAGAGTCGGGAAAGGAGAGTCAAAGGTGTAGCGGCTTCATCAAGGACACACACAAGAATAGTCCTGTTAAATAAACGGGAATAAATGTGGAAAAGAAAAGGCTCTGAAAGGTGTTTAAGAGAGATCAATGAGAATGAGAATTTAAATAAATTTCATATATATTTAATATGTACAAACAAATAACAAATCTAATATTTTCTTTTAACATCTGTTTTCCACAGAGGGAATCCACATTTTCAGGCGACACAAATTTCAGTCAAAAGGATAGAAACAGCTAATGTTGCATTATTTTGTTAGACTATTGTGTTATGTTAGCAGAGACTTGCTAATATTTCCAGCCTGTTCTACTGGACACAGAATCCGACTTGCCGTCGGTGTCGTACACGGCTGCCTTGGCCACAGTCTCCACCAGATCTTTCTTGCGAGCTTCAGAAACATTGAGAAGACAAGCCACCAGTCTTCTACCCAAAGAACTGGAAGCCATGATTCTGAAACCAAGTTAATTATGTCACAAGATGAACTCCAGAAATCTAATAATCAAAATATTCTTGCTACATTGCTGCTCAGCTGGAATGGATCAGACTTCACTGTTCTGGTAATGTTACCAAACATCTAATACTCAGAAGTATTTGAAACTGAAGTCTATATTTCTTTATTCTGAAGTAAAATGATTTAGTCTTTTTAATTTAATGTAGTTAATTGTGCTATAGCAAACTGTTCCTTAACTCTTTTTATTAATCCTTTGCTGATGAATGGTGAATTTTAATTCACTGTTGGAGTAAAGCTTAAATAGCATTTAAATGCAGTGATTAATCGAAGAAACTGATAAAACTCTAAATGAATTAGAATAAGAAGGCACTCTGCAGAGAAAAATCGAACAGGCTGTATTTGGAAATCTGACATTGGTTTCCACGCATTTTACTGTAGGTCTATTGTAAAAGTTATACTGACAGCTCCTAATATATCAGTGCTCAGGGTCTACATGTTTACCAACCATGTTCAAAGTCCAAATTCATTCATTTCACTGTAAGTTACACACGTGACAATAATCATTTAGTGTCCATAACATGTGTCTTACGGTAGCTGCGTTAGTTACATCGAGAGATCGTTCACTGGATGCAGTTGAACCGCAGCTCAAATGCATAGTTTACCATAGTTTACCTATTTTCTCAGCGTTGTCAGCAGCTGAGCACAAAGTTCGCGCAACTGCGGAGAAAGTTTAGACGTGCGGACACTGCAGATAAACGTCGTTAGAGACGCGCCACCGGTACAAGATAGTTCACCTCTATGTTAAAGTGGGTTTGTATTACCTTAAATATGATTTGGGAATATACATGTGCCTACAACTGTGCCAAACTACGTATTCATATTGTGAATTTCTTATATACATTTTGTTAATGTAATGTATGCATCCAAGAGGGAAAATTAAATTGGTGTAAAGGAATTCATTTTTTTAAACTGTTTTGACCATACACATGAAAAGATTTCAGAAACATAATGATTGCCAGTATAATTTGATTGCCAGTATATAATAAAGTAATATAGATATTACAGTTTATGAATATACATTTTCATTTTTCTGTTCTGGAGCTTAGAACTACTTAAGGTACTTTTACGCCATTATCCAAAACCGGAAGTAAGAAAGGTGTTCATCTCGCCTTCACCCCCACTCATTTGTCTTTGGTGTAGCACGTGATCACTTCCGCATCCGTATTTATGTTAGCAGCGAGTGTCGCAGTGTGTCTTTAACAAACAGCGCCTCTTTATGGACAGAAAACGCCCCCACAAATGTACAAAATAAGTGAATACAAGATTTAAAAAATATATTATTTTTCATTTCAACCTGAACCAATATGACAGGCGACCAATGCGGTGCTTTTAATGTAGTAGTGTTTAAATGTTTGATGTTAGCTACAAGCAGCGAATGCTAACGTCACCTAGCTGGCAGCAGCGATGTGAAGAAAGGGGGAAAACGTCAAATCGCTGTACAGTTCATGTTAGTTGTCCGTTCGGTTTCGGTGCGCTTCATTCTTACAACCATGACCTCTGTGGCAGCGACAGCATCCGCTAAAGCTCCGGGGCTGCGTGAGTCCCCGGGCTTTGATGCGCACAGCGGGACTGCGGGGCAGAGGCTGCAGAAGCTGCCGTCGGTTCCAGGCAGCGATCCGAGGCGAGTGAACGACCTGCTGCTGCTCCGGCCTGATCCGGGCGGCCACAGGGATCCAGAAGCAAAGGAGGAGAGCAGCAACAGACATGTGGTGTTTTTCCACGGGGATATCCAGGTTGGTGTCAGGAGTGAATCAAGAAAACATTTGTTCCAACGCTTTGCAGGTCAAAATACACTTGCAGCATTAAGTGTTCTGATCATAAACAACATACAAACCTGAGAATATTTTTCATTATCAGCCATCCTGGTGAAAGGAATGCTGACATTAAGATATCAGATTATGTATTTATGTGGCATCTTGGGTTTTTTTCCCTGTTTTTAATCAGTCATGGGGAAAAATAAAACGTGAAGCTTAAATAACAGTTTTTCCGCCCGTTAATGAAGCTTCTCACTCCATCTTTGTTTTGATGTGGAAGTGTTAAAATGATAGCGTGCTGATGACACTCCTGATGGGTTCTTTCTTCATGCAGAACTTCCAGGATGAGATGGCCCTGCAGCCCGATGCGGCCCAGTGGCTCCGCTGGAGTCTGGAGCAGGTGGCCGTCACGCTGGGCCACCGCTTCCCCGACCAACACATCTGGGTGGTCAGAGCCTCCACCCTGTATCTCAACAAGTTCAGCTGCTACCACAACTTTGTGGACAGCAACATGTTCGGAGCGCCGGAGCACTCCTTCTACTCCCGTGACTTTGGAGCGTTCCACCACCTCAGGTATTTATTGGCCGCCATGTCAGGCTCTTCGTTAACCTTTGACAGACTTTCAGCCCGGTGACGTCACCACCTCCCATCACAACGTTCTCATTTGTCCATCAGTGTAAAATGTTGAAGTTCTGCCTGTCAAACCGATGTTTGACCACGTGGAGGCAGGAACGAGCTTCAGACGCATGAAGGCATCATTTTTGGGGCATTGTTCGAGGTTTCTATGGCGACAGGACATCAACATTGAATATTTTATTTATTGTATTTTTTGCCCTGACGATTCTTGGCAAGTCAGGAAAAAACCTCAGATAAACAGCAGCATATTTTGGGAATTTTAATTCATGCTAAAATGACAGCAGACATTTGTTAACATCACTTTCAGGAGTTTTGAGACAATATAAATCAGAATTGGTAGGTAAAATAAAGAAGAGTAAAATAAGCCATTTATCAGTATTTAGGTGGCTGCTACTTTGTGATTTAGGGGTGTAAATATAAATCATATTTTCTGATAAAGATGGAGGACAAGAGGATGTTTTTACTGTTAAATTATAGTGTGATTGTCTGCTTTAATTAATCATTTAAAACACTTTAATTCAAGTGAATTAAAGAGGCCAGTCGCGCTCGGTCGCCCTCTAGTGGCGAAGGTCACTCCTCAGCGATGCCCCAGTGTTCACAGGCACCCCGTGGCAATAAGAACAACTTTCTTCTCAGTTCTGGGGCGTCTGTTGTCCGTCTGTGACCGTGCGGGTGTTTGTGTCTGCAGGGCCCTGCTGAGCCACGGCATGCAGCGAGCCCACCTGCCCAACCCGCTCCAGCTCCAGGCGGGCGCCGACAGCGGGGTTTCGCTGACGCTGGTGGGCTTCAGCAAAGGCTGCGTGGTCCTGAACCAGATGGTGTACGAATTGTCCGGCGCCCGCGCCGACCCGCAGATGGCGGAATTTGTCAAGTGCATTTCAGACATGTTCTGGCTGGACGGCGGCCACCCGGGAGGAAGCGACACCTGGGTGACGGACAGACAGGTGCTGAAGGAGCTGGCGTCCAGCGGTGTGTCGATCCACGCGCACGTCACCCCCTACGAGGTGCGCGACCCGATGCGGGCCTGGGTGGGCCGCGAGTACGGGTGTTTCATCAAGACGCTGGAGGAGTTGGGGGCGTGTCCGAGTAAGAAGCTGCACTTTGAGGATGAGCCCGCCTCCATCGAGAACCACTTCAGGGTCATCCAGGAATTCTGAGTTGCTGCTTCGTGTGACATGTGATGGGTTTTAAATGATTACAGCTTTGGCTGAAGCAGGTTATTCCATTCTCTCTCTCTCTTTGCACTCGTGTTGAGCATTTTTAGACACATGAATGTTTGATTCCGTGTGATTAATTAAGATTAAGTAGCTGCTTTCATTCCTTTGGTGTCAGCGCAGACGATGGTTCCACTAATTGCTCCTCGGTCAACTCTCTCGTGTCCGGAGGAGTTTAAGAGATTTTCTAGTTCAAGGGGCAATATTTTCATTTAGCGTGAAAAAGGTTTAACACGTATTTTAAAACACACTAAATAACGTTTAAGATTATTTTTTAAGACATACTAGACTGATAGCAAGTTCTTTCTGAATCAGACCCCAAACCGACTATTTTTTCATCCAAAATGATGTTTTCCTCTCGCTGGGCCTTTGGTTCTGAGCCTAATGAGCATCTTTGCACTGTGTTACTGCTGAATGTAACTCGGATCATTCCAGGATGTTTACATTTACGTGTTCGGGCCGTGTGTGGTGACATTAAAGCTTCTGTGACTGTTGTGAAGCGGCTCAAAAACCACACGAGCCGTTATTGTCTACAACCTTTAATCAGCTTCTCCAGTTTGCTTTGTGATGCATAAATATTAGCCTGCAGATGATCACAACTCAATTATCTCTTTTAGTCATTTCAAATGCCCGTACATTAAAATATATATATGTATAAAATGCAAAATAAACATACATCTCCTGGACATTGTGCTGGTGGCTGCTCTGACTCCAACCTACAGAATCCTTCAGTATCAAAAGACAAATGGGAATGTTGTGACGTTTTCACCCTGGAGTACAACACTTTCATTCACACACACACACACACACACAGCTGTAGAGAGAACAACAGCCAGGCTAACGCGTTAGCGGTGCTGGAGACGAGCCGACGACGGTCACAAACAGGCTCCGCCTGGCGCCCTCAGCCCGGTGACGTCGCCCGATCTCGCCACGCTGCCAAACAATGCTGCTCAAGGAACGGAGCGGCATCGTCTGAGCATCACAGGCCCAGTCAGCTGGCCGGAGAGGTACCGAGAACAGCCGAGTAACACACACTCAGGCTCACTTAGCTTAAACACAGAGGCAGCAGCAGCAGGCATCTGCCTCTGAGAAGATCTGAGAAGGCTTTCCAGTTTCCAGGATGACAGCACAGCTACACACACACACACACACACACACACAACAACGTGCACGGTTTGGCACCTCTGATAGAAAGAGGAATGTCTGCATGGGAGCAGATAAATCTGGACTTGAGAGGTGACGTGTTCTCATGCAGGTCGGTTGAGCAACGCAGCACCTCGTGTTTGACGTTAAACAGCACGAGACAAACGCGTCTGTCTAAAAAACAAGACTACAGAGAAATTCCACCTAACTCTCTTGGCACTCAAAGCCGACACTTAAAGGAAGAGTCCAAAACCCACAAACTAAACCTTCAGCATTCCCATTAATCCTCCCAAAAGAAACCCGACTCCTCAACAGTACTTCCCAGTCCCACCTTAAAACTCATCTGCACTTCCATCTGGCCAACATTTCCAACACCTCAAACCGTCTCCAGAATACCCTCAACACCTCCTTATTAAGACACCAGCACATTATTTACATTAAAATGTATAAATCAGCACATAAATAGTAAATAGGCATACAAGAATAATATAAGACAGTGAGCAGAGAGCAGCAGGCCCTGAGATAACGACAGGAAGAGATCACTTGAGATAATTGTGCTGAGTGACTTTGGCGGAATTCTCATTAGCTTCAACACGCGTGTTGTGTTTAAGTGCTCAAAGACAAGCGTTCCTCCTCAGAGGGGAAGGTTACACCCCGGTGAGTAAGTGTGGGTGTAGCGTGACTCCCAGCAGCAGTTCAGACCAAAACCAGCTTCATTCTCTTCCTCTGCGAGAGGATTCGTGGGGAAAATTCTCATTTAATATGCACAAGAGGGAAAATATGAGCTACTACAGCGTTGGTTCAATGTCTCAGGTACTGAAACGTTTGTTCGATTCAGCAACGCAGGGAAGAGGGAAGCTTTTTCCTTTGGGGATGAACTCCTGCTGTAACGTTTTGGCCCGGGGGGGTAAATTAGCAGCTCCGTTTAAGCCTTTCCAGCGCCACACGTGGACGAGAAATATTGATCATAAAAATCATTCCAGCTAAAACCCTGAGCTAAATCTAAACATGCGTCCCATCACGGAGAATAAAAACTGTCTGGAGGAATGCAGCTGCTGGTAGTGGGAGGTCAGACAGCAGCAGGTTTGATCAGCAGAACAATACAGGAAACATCTGGAACGCTCCAGCTGTCTAAATCTCTACGACATGCTAACTAAGTACAAACCTCACCGCTGACGGGAGCCTGTGTCGAGTTACGCACGTCTACTAACGACAGTAACGAGCAGAAAAGAGGCGGCTCTTGAGTTAATACGGAGACGAGCGCCGCGCCAGCTTCTCCGTCTTTGAACAACAGTTTAGCTGGGAAACGCCGTCAAACACGTCAGCGTTAACGAGACAGCTCTGGGATGTTTAGCTGGTTATCTTTGGCACGAGTGGTCGGTGTAAGGGAGGTTAACACTTGAGCGCTGACGGGTTTTCTGAAGGTTTAAAACGATTTAAAAGCTCAGAGGAGCGACGCGGCGCCGCTGCCTCCGCCCTCCGTCGCTCCTCTTCAGCAGAATTCGGCAGACGCCGTCTCTTCGAAGCGAAACCGTTTTACGTGGGGGGACTCCAGGAAGTTCTCCTTGTCCTCGGGGTCTTCAGACGGGGCGCCCCACTTGGAACCGGAGATCCTCTCCCTGATGATGGCAACAGAGTCCGGACTCAGGCAGAGCTGCCACAGCCAGGGGTGACTCAAGCACTCGGCGGCGCTGGGCCGGTCCCTGGACGTGGACCAGGACGGAGGTTCAGCCACATGCATCGTTCAGACTAAAAGATCGGACGGCGAGTCTTTACTCACTCTGGCGCTTTGACCAGCAGCTTGCGGATGAAGTCGACGGCGAGCTCGGACACCCTGGAGAAGGCGTCGCGGCTGTAGTCCACGCTGACCTGGGACACGTTCAGGAAGGTCTCCTGCTTGTCATCCCCAGCAAAGGGAGACTCTCCCGTCACCAGCATGTAGGCGATAACCCCCACGCTCCTGAGGGGACAAACAGGAAGCACCTTCAGCACCTCCAACTCGGGGGGCCTGAACTGCTGTTCAAAACGGGGTCGGCTTTGATCGGGATGGACTCACCACAGGTCGGTTGCTGTGGTGATGGGCTCGTAATTCAGGATCTCTGGAGCTGAAAGAGGACAAATCACAGTTTTACGCCGCTAAATGAGGTATTTCCGGGTTCGTAACCTTTCCCCCTCCGCAGGAAGCTCAGTAATTACTCCCAAAGGTGCCGGTAGACGCTCCTCCGTGTCTGCGTGGGGGAGTTGCTACCTGCGAGTGGCTCCTTCGCTACTCACCCACGTATTCTGGGGTGCCGAGAATCTCCCTGAGCTCGCCGACGCTGCCCAGCTTGCGGGCCAGGCCGAAGTCCACGATCTTAATGTCCCCGAGAGGTGAAAGGCTGGTGAGGAGGATGTTCTGTGGCTGAGGGAGGAACAGAGAGAAACACACAGCCATTATGCCGACGGTGCCGCTGTGGGACAGAACGTTTGTGGGTTCCGTCTCCGTCTTTGGTGCTGACCGATGAAAAGAACCGATTGTTTTTAATGAAATTCCAGGACGACTCTTTCTTTTTAAAATGATGCTTCATAAGGATCCCTGAATAACACGTGGGGACCCTGGATTCAGGGGTTATTTGCTGTAATGAGGGACGGGACGGTTCTGCGTGCACAAACCTTCAGGTCCAAGTGCACCAGGTTGTTCTGGTGGAGCTGGTGGACGCCCTCCAGTGTCTGTCGGATCAGACGGGTGATCTGAGTCTCCGGCAGCAGCTCGTCAGACACACAGTGGTCAAATATCTCCCCACCTGCCGCGCTGGGTAAAGAAGACACAGTCAATACACGATTCAACCCCAGACCCACGGCAGGATGAGCGTCCAATAAAGTGTCCCGGGGGAGCAGAACCAGCAGGTTCCATGAAAGGCAGCCTGAAAGTTCACGTTCACACAGAGATACATGATGGGCTGGCGGATTTCTGCTGGTTTGAACACAAGTTTCTTGCCAGAGGGGATCTGGATAAACTTACCAGCCAGAAACCTCACACCAGCTTCCTGCTTCCTGTATCTGTGCGAGTCCAGGCTGCTCTAAAGCCCGAAGTACCAGCGCACACTTTCAATTCTATTGTGTCTCGGATCAACAAAAGTTCCTCATCCTCTTTGTACTGCTCAGAATGTAACGAAACAAATGAGGTGATGAAACTGTTCAAGTATCTTTGGCACAAACTGTACGGGAGCCAATGAAACCGGTCCTGATAAACCTGTCGGGGAGATTGAGGATCGTACGTGAAGATAGCAGCTCTTTACGCCCGGTGAACACCGACGGAGGCTCCTGTCGTTTTCCCCGACAGCGACGCCGTGTTGCAGGTTGTGAACTCACTATTCCAGCACCAAGATGATGTCGTGATCCGTCTCGTACGCGGCGACGAGGTTCACGACCCTGGCGTTGCTCCGGGACATCTCCAGGACCGCCATCTCGTGGGTGACCTCGGCCCGGCAGTCTCGACCTCGACGCCGCTTCCGGATGAACTTAGCAGCGAAGACCTTCCCCGTGGCCTTGTCCACGCAGCGCTTCACCACCGCAAACTTCCCCCTGGCGAGCCACAATCACGCCGTTAGGGTCATTTCTTATCAGAACACGAACAAAGTGGAGGAAGTGGGGAGGACACGACCTGCTGCTGGATTAAGGTGTGTGTGATTAAGGTGTGTGTCACAGTTTGAAATCCTCTCAAAAGCACAGAGCTCAGAAAGTGACCTGACATTAAAGATACTAAAGATACACCCACTGGAGTTTCGCTTCCTTTCCAAACTTTAGTGCCATTTAAATATTTTAGGTGTTGAATCATTTTCGAACTGGCAGGACGACTCACATCAGACTTTCATGTTGAATTCATGGAAACAGTTCACCTGAAGGTCTAATGAGAACTGCTCCAGGAAAGTCCCAAAACTACTGTGACTGTGGAGTCTACGGCCCGAGGAGAAGGATGTAAGAAGAGAAGGATGGAAACAATAAGGATCTGTATGCGTGCGTGTCTTTGTTGTGTTCATGAATTCACCAGATCAGTGACTTTCTGCACAATTTGGCATTTTCTTGTGAAGAAAATCCCTTAAAATAAAGGTTTATCGACCCACAGCGAGACATTCGACCAGCCTGAATGAGCAAGCAGGACATGTAAATTACTTTTACAAATAAACCGAGTCTTTTTGTGTCACAATGGTTGCACTTGTGTCACATCCTGATGCAAAGTTAGCCACTTTATAGGTGTTGCATCCACCGAACGATGACAGGAAAGCTTGTCTCGTCTTCCCGTTTCATGAACGCCGCTTCTCCTTTCTGGCTTCTGCGTGTGCTGGTGCTTTTCTTCCTGTTTTGCCCTCACAATCACACCCTAACTGCAACATGACACATCACGCAAAAATCAAACACACCTCGAGAGTTCTCAACACAGGATTACCAGCCACCGGCAGTTGCCACGGCGACCCGGAGTAATAAACACATGAATATATGTATTGTTGTCTGGTTTAGTGGCTGCTGTCAGGTTTGTGGCTGAGGTTCAGAGTCCAGACAAGAACAACAGGTGTTAGATTTCCTTGTTCTGTGCCAAACATAATCGTGACCTGCCTTTAACCGTTGGTAAATGAGTTTATAAGCCAAGATTCACCTAAATATCATCCTCCACAAATCAGGATGAAAGTATATTTGCCTAGTGGAGGGACCACATATGAAACGAATGAATAATCCCAAATATTTTATCTGTCAATGTGATGGGAAAGGGTCGACTTATATTCACATTTCTTTGCTTGGCAATGCTAACTTATCAATTAAAATACTATATCGTGAACACGATGCTGCCAAACTAAAATCTGAGCCTCCAAACTTTAATATTGACGAAGGGATATAATCAAAAAGTCATTTTTAAGCTTATTACCCTGCCTGATTGTGCAGGAAATCCTGTCCCTCAGCTTTAGCCTCGCTTACGTCTGAAGCTCCTTTCAAAAACAGGGAATTTGATCAGCGCACTCGGAACCCGGAGGAAGAGCTCTGAAGCTGATCCCAGGTCCGGAACTCACCGTCCGAGCTCTCCGGTCAGCTCGTAGACACTCTCCATCGGTTCTGTGCTGATGGGGGTCTGGATGTCGCACAGAAGCCCCGCAGACGCACCGCTGCGACCGTCCATCCGCCTCCGAGACATCTTCCCTTCTGCTGCCGACTTCGGTACCGTGTAAATAAGACAGCGGAACTAACCTAGATCGCTAACTAACATTTACAGAACTCGCCTGCTTTAACTTACATGTTAATCTGACCGGATGGTTTACGGTTAGCTCCAACTAAGTTAGCTAACTGAGTTAGCTCGACACTCAATGTCGACAGTACAAAAGTTAAAAGAGATTTTCTTGGTTCTACCACCTATCGTTTACTTTATACCGTCCCTAACTCATCCCATAACTTTGTTGGACTAACCAACCTAAGAACCTTCGCGCTCGACACTTGGAAAACTTTGGTTAGTTTGCGGAGTTTCGGCTGATTTTTTTTACATCCATCGGTTTGACACTTTCCCGACACGTCACTACGCGGCGCGTGCGCAGATCGTTCCATTTGAATCAAGCTTTGTTTAAAACGTTTCCGGCGGGACCGGAAGTTGTTAACGATGGAAAGATTGTCAAAGTAAAAGATGTTAAGATTTGGTTTAATATATCGCATCCACAATTATGCTAATTATGCTAATCTTGGAAGACTACAGCTCCTCAGTGTCAAGTGTGGTTTTTTTTTTGCCCTTTTATTTCTACTATTTGTTTAGATTAAAATCTAAACATTGTCACTGATGAGTTTATTGTTTCTAAAGGTTTTTTCCCCAAATGTATCTTTTCTTGTTTCTTGTTGACATGTAAAAATTAGTAAAGGTCATTTGTCATTAATCTAAATTTGCCAGTTGTTTCTTTTTATTACAATCATGGTGGTAAAATGGAAACACATACAGGAGCTTTGCATAGAGTGGAATTTTGGAAAGAGGAGACGGAGGATTCTGTCAGAAGTGAGGTGCAACGCTCTTAATTTTGAATAAATAAGCAATCAGTTAATCACTCAATCAGCAGACGAAAGTGCAAACTACCGTGAAGTTGCTCGAGCCATGCCACCAATGCTCTGCAGAGGACATGTTTGTAAGACTGTAACGGAGAGAAAAAGAGCAGAGCTAATGGTCAAGTGCGCAAGCCCCAAACCTTTGGTACATCTGGTGCAAAATATATATTTATACGCACATCAGGATGGACGTACATTTACAATTTATATACAAAGAGACAAACAGGACCATACACATGATACATGTACATGTTCTCTCATGTTTTACAAAATCAAAACAGCCCTATTGACTCACCAACTGCTCATAAGCAATGAACCATAAACCATCAGCCTATTACTAAGAACATGGAAGCTCATTTTTGTCAATACTGTGAAAACCAATTTCAAAAGTTCATTATTAAACTATGAAATTTATCACGTTACGTTAGTTTATAACTGAGTTATTGGCATCCCTGTAATAAGTCAAAATGATTTTTATTTGGGTCGGAAGTGCATTTGTTTTGGAAGAATGAAAAACTATTTTAAACTACAAATATTTAATTTGCCAAATAATGATAAGGGATAAGGCAAATTAGTTTGATTTATGAAATATTGAGATAGAATTATGAAAATAGGTCAACATTTTAAGAATGATTATTTCTTATTTTACTAAAAACCTTTGCTATATTCCCAGTGAGTGTACAGTCTATGACAATTCAGCATGTTTTTCATCACACTGACAGAAATGGGCTTCCTCAGGGAGACAGACATGCGCGTTTGAATCATTCTGCCAAAACACTCAGCATCACCCTCACAGAAACAAGCCACTGCACTCAACCATTGTCCTCTAACGTTCCCATGAGCATAACTTTCACAGACAGGACAGTGTCAGGTGAGAATAAGGCTTTATGCCCCAAGTGACACAACTAAACCAACTCCCGCACCCCATTTTCTCAATGGATAGTCATATCCTCATGCAAAAAGCTAGCAAGGACAATGTTGCACTATTTCAGCATGCAATATTGGGCTATTACACAACGCCATCTAGGGGTCTGCTCATAGAGCTCACTGGAGAGATCCTGCATGCATTATTGGACTGGGAGGAGGAGAGAGGGGCTGGGATCTGAAAGCTGCCTCCACATTTGGCATCACATGTGGGGTTCTCTTACACTATTCCAGCCCCTGTGGTCTAACTCCAACTGGACTTTGTACAGTAGATGTAATCTTGCATGCACCCCATAGAAAATGTGTGTGCGTGTGTGTTTGTGTGTGCCTGCGTGCAATACTGAAACCTTCAGGGCCATGGTGTACATGACTAGGAGAAGAAAATACAAGCCTTAAACCTTTAAGACATCCGAGCGTATGTAAAGATGGACGACCCAAAAGCTTCCCCCAAAATGCCTCGACTGCCCTCTGCTGGGGGGCTAAAGTACAACCCCCCTCCGTTTTTGTCATATTTTAGCTGGGTTATTTTTTTTTAATCCACAGGTCTGTCACAGATAGTTTGTTTTGGTGTCAAGCAAATCTGCTTTAGACAAGATCTTTGATCTTTTGCATCCGTTAAATGGGAAATCTGTTTTTGACTTTCATTTGGACAAAGATGATTAACATGTGAGTAATCCCCATCTAACTGGGTTAGGAGGTCATCTATATTCACGCTAACGTGCTGACATTATTCCGCTGCCCCAGTGGAGGAACTCACATCTGGGACGCGTTTGCACAGCTGGAGGAGGTCTGGATGTGTCGTCCATCTTTATCAGGTGTTTTCCTCTGTTCATTCATTCTCTTGGCCAGGGTCTCTGCCCTCTTGTGTCTGTTGCTTAAATTCAAATCTTATCATCTCTTAAATTTGTGAGTGAAATTTGAATAACTTGACTTATGAAGCTTCTGTTTGCGGTCGGACAAAAACCCAAGAGGCACTGAAACGACCCCCCCGCTACGGCTCCACCCGCAGGTGCCATTACTTCAGAAGCTACCTTTCCCTTTAAACTGTGCACATTCTGCTGTGATCTCTCTGTTTTTAGAAGCATCAGAGTTGCTTCAAGTTCATACATTCAGTCTCTTGTGTGGTACATTCATCACTTTCTCCGGGTGGGAAGACACCGTAGCTCCTCTGGCCGTCTAGGTGACTAAATGCTCCCGTTACTCGTGGTCAGTGTGAGAAGTAGTTTCAAAAGCAGAAATCCTGCATCTCTGTCATGCATCTGTACCTGTGTAGTGATTGCATGCGCAGCACTGCGGGAAAGTGCACCATAGCTTCAAAGCTAACATTGTTACTTAGAACGCACACGTTTGCATGTCAGACTGGGGTGGCTGTACATCATATGTCTCAGATGTTGTGGAAATGTTCAGTTAAAAACACCGTTGAAGTCTCTAAACATCACATTGCGCCACGCTGATTTAAAAATAAATATCTGGGAAAATTTGCATGACAGTAGAAACAAAATGTGTTGTTTTTTTGGTGTGTGTGATGTGTAAAGACGATTTGTGAGCATGTATGTGTGTGTTATAGTTCATATTTTTGCAGCCCCAGTGCAAAAAGGACACAGTTTTGAGGTCCAGAGTGGGAGGAAGGGGAGTGGAGGATGTTGAGCAGCTGTCTGAGGAGGAGGCGCTAGAAATAAACAAGGCCATTAACTAAAGCAGACATGTGGCTCAGTGGACAACCGGTTACCATGAAAACAAGAATTAAACTGTACAGCTTTTCAAACAATTCTCCAATTCTCTGCCTTTCTTTTCGAAATCAAGCTAATTGCTTCTTAGATATGTGAGAGAAAGGCAGAGTGATGAGGCCGAGCCCTCCTCTGGAGAGGGGGGGTTAGTTGCCTTTTGAGGGTGTGAGTCTGATTTGTCTCTCCTCAGTGAGAACGATGAACTTCCAGACGCTTCCTCAGCTGGATGCGAGCTGACAGAAAGTTACTCCAGCCCAAACGTGCTGGTTTCCTCGACGGCGGTCACCAGCTTCTCGTAGAGCATGGAGAAGGAAGGATATGGCGGCAGGTCCAGACGGTTAAAGCAAGTGTGAGCCCTACAGAGATGCAGCCAGGACATTTATTCATGAAGAACAACCCATGTACAGCAGATCTTTCATTTCTACCACCATTCTTAAAAGGGGAGCTTTGGTCAGTAAGCAAATACATAGTTTTGGACTAAAATATATAAACTTTATCCCACATTAGGGTTAAAATAATTCTGGTAGTTTGTGTTTATTGGTGCGTTACTGGAGCTAACTGTTTTATTTTTGGTTGATGAAACAAAGCAACGATCCCTTAATGGACCTGTTCATATTTTTTACAGTAACTTATGACATTTGAACTTCTCACCTGGGTAGAGATGTGATTTTCCCCCATTTCTCCACACAGAATCTGCGAGGTCCATTACTGCCTCGTAGGGAGGCAAATCCCTCGTACGGAATACTAGAGGTTCCCGTCACGAACTGGACAGAGACAGAAGAACATCAGAGGGCGAACATGATGCTAAACTCTGCAATTAATCAGGCGAGTCTGGGGGGAACCCACCGCGGCAGTACCCAAGACCTCCACACGGGGGCACCAGGCGCGCATGTGGTCCAACACGTGCTCTTACCTGCAGCAGCCTCAGCCTCTGCTCATTGTTGAATCTCTCCACAGCTGCCCAGAACCAGCGAATCACTATGTGGTTGTCATGGTAACCTGAGAGGACGGCAGACGACGATAATGATGATGATGAGGATGCTGGAGTCAGTCAGATAACAAACCGGGCTTTGTTCCTCACAGCTGTCCACTTTCCTCTAGTCATTTACTTATTCTGTGAGTGAGCTCTGCCGTCCAATGTTTAACGCTGGGAGATCCACCTCGGTCGATTCTTCTATTAAAAGAGCTTCACTGAGTCACGACCAAATGTCAGCTTCAGCCTCTCGTCTCTGCCGCTGGCGGCTCCACTTAAAAGCCTTTTAAAGTGATTCCTTCTAATCAGTTCGGACACAAACAAGAGCGGCGGATCCCAAAGATTTGAGCTCTTTTCACAAAGCATGAAATCTTAAACAACTGACTGAGTGACCCACTTGCACGACTGATTTAGTCGATTACTGCTCTCCAGACAGACATTTTTGGAATCAACAGTACGTGCATTTGTCACATTCTGTTTGCGTGGAAGGCAAAGGTTTGGAGGATTACGCTTTAAAAGGAATAGATCAATAAATTCATTGGAAAGAAATCAATCCCTCCCTCACCGTCTGTCCTTAAAATGACGTCAGATTTTAATTAGCAGGTTGAAGGCTGGAGTAACTGTTCCAGGCACCGCTCTGACCCTCCTCCGGTAGCCGTGACGATCCCCTGCTGTTGCCTTCGGGTGCATGTGCCTGCTACTCTGGCCCACGTCTACACCCCTCACATGAGACGTCTGCCTACATCCCCTCAGCATCGGCGGCGAACGCTGATTTTAATCCTCACATATCCTGAGGAACACGTCCCCATCTGCTCAGGAACAGACGCTAAACGTGGCGGCTTGTGGTTAAATGTGACGGGCTGAAAATAAGCCGGCGTCTTGTTTGAGTTCCTGTCTCCGCTCCGCCGCCCTCCCCCAGCCTCCCGTACCTCCTCTGTACTCGGTGTTGTTTCGCCAGTCCGCCAGGTCGATCTCTGCCGTGCCGGCGATCACCAGCTCCAGCTCCCTGGCATCGAACACGGACACCAGTCGCACATCCACCACCTAGCAGACACAGACAGGCTGGTTATCCCACTGAGCCAGAGAGCTTTTCCAGCACTGTGCCACCTCTGAACTGGGCTCAAACCCGGAACACAATCTAATAAAACACCAGAATCATGGTTGTTACCATTACGTCAGGCGTCCAGAGCCTCGTTTATACCTCATAGAAGCCTCGGACCAGGCTCTCCGTCTGCTGGGCCACTCCTCTCTCAATTCGCCATTTGACCATTCTCTCGATGTACTCCTTCTTGTTCTTCTCGGACACGGGGATACCGGCTCCTCCTGGCTTCAGCTCTCTCTCTGTAATCTGGAACCGTCACACATGGAACTGAGCAAGTTCTTCAAAGCAGGCTCATCAAAAGAAATCAGATCAGGAACCAAGCGGACCTGCCCAAAGACCTCCTCGTTGACAGTGAAGGTCAGGTCCAGCATGTCCTCGATGTCGTTGTCCTTCATCCACTGGAGGCTCTGATGGAACTCCTCATCCAGGAACTCCAGGTCGCTCAGGTCACAGGGGCTGCAGGACACAGGGGTCAACGAGCTATTGATGTGCTGCCTCCCTCACGAGCCACCGTAGACTGAACATAGTCAATTAAAGCTCAACTGTCATCAATAAAAAATGAATAAATCAGCTTTTAATAACAAAAACAAGATGGAAGAAAATAGAAAATAGCATGTGGGAACACTGGTGGGTTCGGTGTAGGCTGGACTGACCGCATTGATTTTTAGTTTTTTTTTACAAACTTAATAAAGCCCATTTATTTAAAGGACCCCCCCTAGTTGGAGGAATGATGGAAATACTTTTGGATTAATTTATAGAAAGAGAACACTTTCTGATAGAAAGATATTTGTGTGTGTCTGCAGTGTTTCCAGTGGAACTCACATGCGAAGGAGCCCCTTGTAGAAAGGTCTGGTAAAGAAAGCATCCAGCAGGTACTGATGGACCAGAGCCAGGCCCAGGATACGGCCACTGAACCGGAACCTGACACAATACAGACAAGAAAAATATA
Source organism: Takifugu flavidus (assembly GCF_003711565.1). Taxonomy (NCBI): domain Eukaryota; kingdom Metazoa; phylum Chordata; class Actinopteri; order Tetraodontiformes; family Tetraodontidae; genus Takifugu; species Takifugu flavidus. Next base: position 1,755,395 of record NC_079520.1, on the reverse strand, counting down.
CCTTATCATCACAGTGGTCCAGACATTGGGGTAGACTCCAGGGCCCCCCCCCCTTTAGATCTGATTAACAGGAAATAGATTCAATAAAAATAGTCATTTTTAAGGGATGACTTTGCCAAAACAGCTACTATAAACCAAAGATATCCAAGAAAAAGCTAAACTGGCTGCGCGACTCAAACTGCTGATGCATGTTTCCACACAGCCAGATAAATCAACTATTTTGGGAAAGAAGCCGAGCGAGGCGCGACGAGCCTTCACAGTGGGAGCGTCAGATCCCTCCTCACCATTCATGGTGGTTGTCCACAAAGGCAGACATGGGGCTGATCTGGACGGTGTACGTGTCGTTGGCTGAGTATTCAAACAGGCCGTAGTACGGGTTGAACAACTCTCTGGACACCAGGAAGAAAAACTCTCTGGAGGGTCCACTGTAGTCCAGCCTGCAGACAACACACCGACGTCTGCATATTGTTCTGCCGCCACCTCTACTAGCATTAAAGCTAAACAAACCAGGGTGATATATCAATATATTAGCAATGCCTGATGTTTAATGGGAGATCTGTTCCAATACATGAGATCATTTGTCTTGTTAACATCCGCGTGTGTTTGATTTAAATACATTACTTAAGGGTCATGTCAGTTTCTCCTTACTTCCCAAGAGTTGGACAAAATTACTCGTTCTGATGGATTAGAAGTGTGAAAAGTTTCCTCTTGATTAAAAGTCTGTTGTGTGGCCTCACCCGTCTTCGCCCATGAAGCTCACGTAAAGTTTACTCCTCTGCAGGTCTTTCCGGGAGTAACACATGATCTGATTAAAGGCGTCTTCCAGGAGGTGATCCCTGCGTATGATGAGCCTGACGCACACACACACACACACACACACACACACACACACACACACACACAACTAATGTAATGAGATGTTCATACTTTCTGCCATTTCTGCTGCCGTCACTGGCCGAGGTGAAATGCATTGTGGGACACCTTGTTGTCCCAAGTCCACACGTCACATCTGACCTATAAACTGCGTACTTGCGTACTTAGAACTGGATCAGTGGCGTCACAGTACTTTGACAACAACTGGTGTTGAAGGTAAAAGTACTGTATGCGTATTTGTAATTTAGGATTTTTTTTGTTGTGTATTAATCCACATTTCTGGCTCTAGTGAGCAGCGAATAACCTTCAGTGTGTGCTCATGCTAACAAAGGACCGTTCGGACCGTTGGTGAATAAATCACGCTGAAACATACTTGACTTTTCCTGGGCCTTGTCCGTATCCTTTGGTCTCCAGTTTTCGATAGAAGTTCCTCAACTTGGCCTCAAAATCCCGCTTGTATGGAGCCGGAGCGCGGGCGTTGGCTCTCTGCGTGCCTGCCAGACGGGAGAGAAAAAACACGTGGCGTTAAAAAAGGAAGCCGCGTGAAGGGAATAATGAAAAAGCCTCTGTTGTTTGGTGAGAAAATGACCTCAGGACACAAGGCCGGAAATTCAATAGCAGTGGCAGGAATTTAATAAAGAACAGGAAAACGTGTCTCAACAATAAACGTTGTGCCTTCGTCCCCCAAAACCAGCCGTGACTTACCAGGAGAGCTCTGAGGAGAGGAGAGGCAATAATTTGGATGGAGTAATGGAGGAACGTATGACATCACCTCCTCCTCAAATAAGCTGGAGATGAGAGCAAGACAGACACACATATGTCACGGAAACAACACTCACACCAGCGCTAACAAACAGTTAAACCCATTCTAGCAGAATAATGTGCATTTCCTCTTTATTACAAGTCATAGATTTGATGTGGGAGCTACTCTAAAGTACCTTTTTCTTTCTGGTTTGGAGTTTACGCTCATATTCTATAGGATCGTCACATATCTGTGAGCTAATGGTGACGTTTTCAGCTAAAATCATCGTATTTTACACACTTCCAAAGTGTTTTATTATTCAGAGGAGGAAAGGCAGAAATCACCTCAGCAGCATGACGAGGTCAGCATCACTGGAGAGGCGAGCCAGCCCGTTAACTCCCTCACTGCGAATGAACTGCACCTTTTCCCTGACACACACGCACACACACACACACACGCACGCACACACACACACACACACACGCACACACACGTCAGGAGGCAAACTGGCACGATTCATCAGGATTAAAGGTTAACTGTGTGTTCAGGGTGACTGATGATGGTGGTGATGATGATGGTGGTGGTGATGATGATGGTGGTGATGATGATGATGGTGGTGATGATGATGGTGGTGATGAAGGTTAGGGAGGAAGGCAGACAGCGGCAGAGAGGAGAGATGAGGAACGGTGAAAAACAAAAGAACAACCCTGACACATACTTGAGCGAGTGATTCCTGGCGAGCTCGGGCTGCCTTTCCTGCAGGATCTCCAAGATGTTGGGTTGCCGTAGAAACGCCACTATCTTGTCGTTATAGGCTGGGTGAAGTCAGGAGAATGCATTTGACAAGAACTCAGATCTGCCAGCGTTCTGGCTCGTGCGCCCTGCCAGACTTACCGACGGGCACCGAGTCCTGGTGCTGACTTCGACTGGAGCCGCTGAAGGTGCTGGAGGGGCGGGGCATGACGAGAGGGTTACCTTGGCGAGAATCGTCCACCACCTGAGACCAAAGGAAGCACTAAAGCTCAGGTCGCATCCTAGTTCTGAGAGCAACCCACCTGCTGCACAGCTTCTATTTAAATACAACCTCTAATCCCGAGACAAGAAAAAGAGTTAAATAATAATAAAATGATAAAATATCTTATATCTCAGCAGCTGCAGATGCTTCCGACCCTCCTTCACCGCTTCTGTTGCTTCAGCCACGAGGTCATCGTTGATTTTGCGGCCTCATAAAAATTGTGGATTCTATTCCAAGCTTACGCTGGCTCCAAGGGACAAGTGGTGCCTGGGCGGCTCGTGTTGTGTCTCACCTCCCCGGCGCTGTGGCTGCGTTGGCGGCTCAGGTGTTGGCGATGGGCCAGCAGGCCGGTGGAACGGGAACTCTGTAGGGGCAGCCGCGGGTCGATGAAGGTCGTGGAACGACAATTGTGATCCACAAAGAAAGGCTGGGAGGAGAGACGGAAAAACCCAGAGTCATGGGAGAGACAGACAGCCTGTTGGACACCTGAGTGATGTCCAGCCTTTAAAAGACAACGAGAAGGCAACAAGACACAGAACTCACCTTCCCAGTGTGGTCGTGTTTCATCTCCCAGCCCCGGGGGAGCTCTAGCTGCTTATTGGAGAACATGTTGAGGAAGGTGACCAGGTCACGGTTGTGCTGATAGCGCTCGAAGTAGTGAGCGTCCCGACGCACCTTACTGACCATGTGCTTCAGGCAGGTGTTGCTCGTAAACATGCGATAGGCACTCTGGATGGAGACAGCAGTGAGGTGAGGCCTCCCACCAGTCGGGTTTGGCTAAACGTTCTGTAGCGACATGGTGTGTGTGTGTGTGTGTGTGTGTGTGTGTGTGTGTGTAGGGTCACCAGCGTTGGACTAACAGGGTTTGAATGCAGCACAGTGAAAAAGTCAGGGCTGCACAGGAACTTGGCACTGGGTGACTGCAGCAGCAGCGAGAGGCGGGAACGGCTGCTGGAGTGAGCGACGGCGCTGTCCCTGCGAAATTCTGCGAGATAATTACAACACGTGCGCTGAGTTCACGAGCCGAAAGAGGCTTTAATACTGAACGGAAGCGGCTCACCTGAAATGGACTGAGGCAGCAGTTCACTCTCTGGTTCTGGAAGCTGGTCTACCGCAGGTTCCTCTGTCCGATCACTGTTGGTGATGGTTCTCCTGATGCTCTGGTACCTGTCATCCACAGAAAAGGTCACGTTCTAGTTCTTTATTAATAGCTGTTGCCAGTTCCTGCCTCCGTTTTTTCTACATTTTGTATTATTTTGAGATGATGTAACTTCCAACCAACCCTTCAGGCAAATCTTCCATTAAAGGAAGTCATGACGGAAGTCTGAGTCATTTTGTTCGTTCTCCATTCTTCTAAAGGACAGCGAGAGAACGAACCTGCGGTTCAGCTGCTCCATCTGCTGAATGGAGTTGGAGCGGGTCAGGCCCTGTGGGGCAGGAGGTCCGGTTGGGCGTTGCCAGGTGGTGGTTCTGTTCACGTGGTCTACAAAGAAGATCCTCCCGTGGCTGTCGATCCGAGCCTCCCAGTCTGAAACATGGACAGGAAGTGAAGCAGGGAAGGTGTTCAATGTCGCACCATCTCAAAAACAAAGAATCAGCAATGATATTGACAACTAATCACACACACACACACACACACACACACACACACACACACACACACACTCACTAGGCGGAAGAGGCTCGTCCACCCGCTGGTATCGGTGGATGTCGTGGCGCACTGAAGGAAGTGACTGCACAGGGTGGCCATTCACCTGAGCACCTGAGGGTTCCGGTTCGGTGACAGGAAACATATTTAGGCCACATTTGAGGGAGTTCACAATGTTCTGACTTGTTTAAAATACCTTCTTCTCCATCCGTCTCTGTGGTCCCTTGCTCTGAATCTGCAGAACCTCCCTCCTCCCGTAATTTTACCTCCTCCTCCTGTACTTTGGCGGCGCCTCCGGCCGCCTGCAGGCTCGGCCTCCTTGTGACGCCCTCTTCCACCTCCACTTGCTCTCCAGCTGCTGGAGTTTCTTCTTCAGCCTCAGTGATCTCAACCTGCCCACCTTCGCTACCCGCCGCTCCACCGAGCGGTGGGCTTCCAGAAACAGCATCTCCCCCTGGATCAATGGCCGTCTCGGCTTCCTCCTCAGCTTCCTACAAAAACATCCCGCAAAGCCGCTGCTCAGGTAGCATGTTGATACACCAGAGCAAAGATTTGACTTGCCCACATTTACATCAGTCAGCTGTTGATGTTCCAGGATCCTGGATGACCAGAATCATTTTGATCAACATTCGACGAACCTCATATTGATTGATTTGCATCTTGGTATTAATTAGATTTAGGGTAACAAACACCTGGCAGAGCGAATATGTGCCAATAAAAAAGTCTTGACTGAAAAGGGGGTCGAAACACGCTGCTTCACTGGCTCGGTGGCCGTTTCCGTATAGCTGGGAACATTTAATTGAATTCCTTAGTGCGTTGGTGTCGCAGCTAAGAGGCAAAAAATAGCCACCTGCTATTAATATCACAGCTGAGGTTCAGTGTTTCATTCATCTACCCTCTCAGACGGACTGACTGCTGAATATGAAAATAGCCGCCCAGGACGGGAGTGAATGATGGCACTGCAGTGACCACATTATGGTGCAGTGTCACATGAATCAGCCGGGGCATTGACCCAGTAAAGGCTCGGCTGGACGCTGCGCCGGCTGTGACGGCTCCCATCCACAGCCCGGCGGACTGCGCGTAACATTTAGAGATTTATGGAAAGAAGCAGAACACGAACAAGATGATAAAAGTAGCATTAATGCCAGTAAAAAGAGAGGTGGATTTAGAGGAAGAACCATTTTCCATTTCTCCTGACATGGAGGTATAAAAACATCAAATGAGTGTAATTATTACTTATTCTGACTGCATTGACCTTCAAGATGGCACAAACTCTTCATCAAAGATCAGCTCATTAAGGTTATTAAGTGAATTATCATATCTCTAATTAGCAATAGTGGTTGATGCCCTTTGCCCCCCCCACAGATATTGCATAACCAAATTTTTGGCACCTACTCATCTCTGGGGGAACAAACAGTTTAATCGTGATTAACGTTGGCGATGGTGGACTCACCACAGCAGTCGTCAGTGTGAAGGGACAACTCTCTGATGTTGAGAAGACCGTCTGGGGGGCTGTTGCCATGGAGCAGGAGTCGATCTCCGAGGAGGGGTCTTCGCTGGGCCGCCGTCCTTCCTCGTGCACATCGCTCTCTGGAAACGTTCTCTGCAGCGCAGCATCAACAAACGGAGTCTCTTCCGCCTCCGAGAAGACGTCCGGCTCCAGAACATCCTCCAGGTCCAGTCCTGCCCCCAGCTCCAGGACCAGCTCTTCTGTTGTGCCACCTGCGCCCTCCTCTTCCTCCCCCTCCAGCACCTCAGGCTCCAGCTGCTCAGGCTCCGGCTGGATCTCAGCAAAGAGCTCCTCTTCATCGGCGGCGCCGCCATCTGCAGGTTCGCCGTTCATCAGCAGCGGGGACAGCGGCAGCGGGGTGATGTCATTGGCACCAGACCTGTCCTCATCCTCGTCTGAATCGATGTGCAGCATGGCGCTGAGTCTTGTGTGTGTGGGGAAGCTCGAACGCAATTTAGGGGAGGCGGCTCCCAGGGGCCTTTCACCGGGGCCTTTGGGGGCCTCGATGGCATCCAGGCTGTCAGCCAATGACCTCTGAAGTAATTGGCGATGTGATGCACTTTCAGATGCAACAAGAGGGAGATCTTTTTCTGGCAAGGCCAAGACACCACTGTCCCACAAGCTATGGGAGCCATGCGAACCAGTAGGAGAGGCGGCCCCGGAGACCATGCCGGGGAGATGATGTGGCAGGTCTTCATCGTCGGATGGAGTCCCTGGAGCTCCATTCAAAGACGACAAGCCGATGATAGAATCAGGAGAGGCCCCTACAACAGCCAGAGAGGGGGCGAAATTACGTCGCTGAGAGCAACATTGGAAGAGAAACACCACGGCAACAGTGGAGACTATTCACCAGGACAGAGGCGGCTTTGTGCCGCTTCATTTGAGTTTTTATTCCAAATGAGTGATGGAACTCTCGAATTTTCTGAAGGTCACTTGAATCAAGTTATGAACAAGAGCTGGCAGCATCGTTTTTACCAACTGCCCATGATAGCAGGTGATTCTTGGGGCAGATTTACCGTCAGGCCCGGTCGAGGTGAGCTCCACTTTGAACTGCAGCTGGCCGCTCACGTGTTCGGTCGGCAGGCGCCGGCAGAGGGAGAAGCTCACGGGCTGAACTCTGAAACATTACACGACAATAGCGAGTTGTGCACGATGGCGGTGACAGCATGACGGAAGGGATTTCTGCCTTGTCCGTCTTACCCAGGAATTTTTTCGATAAGGCGCTGCACAGGGATGGCGAGCTGACCAAGGAACCGTTTGATGATGGGTCGACTTTTGGCAAACTTGTCCTTCACCTCGATGTAGAGGATGTCTGTCATTAGGGCAACAAATGTGTATTTCTGCAGAGAGGCAAAGCCACACATAAACACACTCGGGGGAATAATGCAGCCTATTTAATGTGATATACAGCCCTTAAAGGTCACCTCTCCGTGCCAGGTGGGGTTAATGGTGTTAGCAATGATGGCCGACCGCCGCTCCTGTCCGTGGTGGCTAAAGACGGGGAAGATGCTCCTCTTCCCGGGGTGGATGGACATCTTCAGGTAGGGGTCTGGATTAAAAAACATGCCCTTCTTCAGGCCGATAGCTCGCAGATCTGCAAATGAAGCGCATGGACAGTGAGCTTTGGGGATTAGAGGGTTTAATCCAAGGACAGGATCATTTTCTCCAAAATTGCTTCTGTCATATTTCTTTACATCACATGAGCACGAAAATCACAATCTCGAGCAAGTCGAAGGTAAAATGCTGTCAACGGCTCATCTCACCTGTCAGAGTGAAGCTGATCAGTTTTCGTGGATGTTCCACCCCCACCTGCTCGGCCAAACCTTCCACCTGAGCAGGTTTAAACATAAATGGGCCTCATATTATGAATATATGTGTCTAATAATATAAATCTAAGAAACCATTGTTCAGTTTTGGCCAATTATGAACAATTGCACAGTTTAAAACATTGCATAAGGCTAAATTTCCCCATATTTCCAGTCTTTAGACTCCTTTAGCCAAGCAAAAAGCTGGTTTATTCTATTAAAATACTTTCCCTTACATCTCTAATATCTTAATGTATTTTTAAGGGAATAATAAGCAGAGAGCCTGGCAGCATTTGTCATTTCATGTCTCCGTCAATAGAACCGAAAAGTAAATTATTTGTCTGCTGACGATCCCTTTCTTGTTTGTGAGCTTATATATAAATGCATATTTCTATATATCTACAGGTATATGCCAACATTTGGTGCTGACCAGGATTGCAGGGTTCTTCACGGTGATGCAGGGGGTCGTGGCTCTCAGGGCTCCGCTCAGTCCATGATAATACTTGAAACAGATCCTGGTCTCAGCTACAAAGGAAGCAGCGGATCATCAGAGGACCAGATCACAAATATTAGTTATTATATTATCCCGATTGAGTAACTTACGCTCCATAAAGTAGGGCCCGGGCTCCAGTCTCCACACGATCTGACCCTTCTGTGTGCCATTCACCCCTCGGTTCTTACATTCCCACACGTTGGATGGGCTGGTTTCATCTGACCCAGGGCAGAACTTCCAAGTCAGTTAATGTGGATTCAGCTCACATCAACACTTTTTGAGTTGAGACTCATTTTAATTCCCCTCCCCCTCATATCTGAAGCCTTCGTGGATAATGTGGTGTTGTACCCTATTTTACAGTCAGATCTTCCTTTTTTATATCTCAGTGTGATAAAATGCAGACCTCAAATGTATCACATTACACAGAACTACCTCAGAAATCAGTGACTATTCAAACAAGAGTCCAGGTTCTTGTCATCAAACGTCTTCCTAGTAAAAAACAAAAACAGCATCCCCTCAGAAGAACGAGACTCTGGAGGAGGTAATGAAGTCTCGTGATCGATGTGCTTTGACCCGACGCCCCGTCTGGCACCAGCACTTTACGCTCTGTCTTTCACCTGTGCTGCATTCTCATCAACACGGGACAATTTTGTCAACTAATCCAGACAGCTTGAGGCCTGAAGGTCATCAGAGACGTGACAAATCAATAAGAAGCAACCTGAAACCCCCTTTGAACTGAATTTTGTTGTAAAGTTACAGCAAACTTTCTACTAGAGGAGATCTGTGAAAACCCTTATTTTTCACAATTCAGTTCTTTAGTTTGGCGTTCCCCAAGGTCCAGTATTTGGACAACTACCATCTCTGTCATCATCCAGGTGCTCCCCGTTGGACAACTCAGTTAAATATGATAATTTACATTTAGAAAGCATCCAATAAAAATGATTCAAACGTATTGAATTTAGTTGTGTATAATTGTATAACAAAAGTGTACAATTGTTCACAAAAGAGCAAAGTTGTATTTAAGATTCAGGTCGACTTTGTCCAACCCGTTAATGTTTATAAATGTATTTTCCGCAAGGACACCATGTCCCCAGAGCTACCAGAGGGTCTGGGTTCTGATCCTCTGAGGTCCTGGGAAACTCTCACTGCTGCTGTATTACCTTTCACCAGGATGTGCAGATCTACCTGGCAGATCGAGCCTGATACCCTCCTGCAGCCCACAGGTCACTGAATCCCCCCCTGTCAAATTCCTGTCTCTAAGCAGGATTGTCACACATTAATGAAGACCACCGTGCACAACCGGGGTGCACACACGCTTAGTGATAGCGTGTTAGTCACTGTACACCGCGGCAGAGCCCTTGCATGTTGAGTCAGCCTCCAGTCCTGCGTAAAAGCTCCCGTTGCCGTATTGACTCCACAGAGCTATTTTCAGCTTTGGATAATGAGACACCTGGCTCAGCTAATAGGCCTTCAGGACAGGTAGAGGGTCAAAGCTACTTGGGTGGGTTTCCACAACACCTCATTACACAGCGTTGGGGGAAAAATGGCATTCGAGGGTTTGGAAAAGACCCTTGATTACCTGTCATACCTGTAAAAACTCAAGATCTGGACAAAGCAAAACCTCTATCGGTGTCTCACCAATGTGGTACAGCCCGATCCAGTCGGTGGCGTCCACCTCCTCCTTGATGTCCCATGATATGACGAGGTTCTGGCCACGGTTCAGCGTGTACTCCAGAGTGGACGCCGTCAGCGAGGACCGGCTCTGGGAGGTCACCAGGTCTGTGTCGCTGTTGGCCCGTGTCAGTCCAATGGGACCGCTGACAACAGAGACCGTGTCAACAGCAGCGGCGCCGCCCCTCTCCGCCAGGGTTCGCAGGTTGTCCGGGCTGAGGGTGTGCCGGAGGTTGGGGCTGCGTCTCCGTGGCGCTGACAGGTGTTCGCGACTTCCCACTGAAAGGTTGGGGGGATTGTGGGAACGGGTCCTGGGCGGCAGCACCGCTGTGGCGAGGGAAGGACGCATGCTGAACAGTTGGTCGAGCCCACAACGATCAGCTGAGGAGCAGAATCCTCTTCTGGATTCTTATGGAAAAGATGATGAGACTTATGGTTTCAACCCTGCCGGCTTCATTTATATCCTTGTGTTTGAAGACTAACAACTACTTTCTTCTTGGAAGTAGTTCTTGACGCGCCAATATCCAACTGTTGTTTTATCCAGCTGAACATAAGCCTGAAGGTGGGGAAAGAAGAGAGGGAAAATGAAATTGATCGGGTTTCTGTAGTTTCTGTCAGACTAGTGAAAACAGAAAATGGAGCCAGGAAGCCATGTCTGCCTCCCAGGACCCTCCTCAATCAGCCAAGGCCTGTTCCAGAACTCTCTGCAGACTGCTGTCAGAGTCTCCACCACAGCCATTTTGTCTTTAGAGGAAAGGACGACATGTGACTTGACACTAGCCAAAGGCAGCTGTTTTTTGGTTTTTCTTTGTTGAAGGACCAAGAAGCAGAGAAGTGTGTTTATATCTGCCTGGTGCAGGAGCTGCAGTCTGAGCCAGCACTTCAGATCTTTGGCATTTTAATACAGCACATAAAAGCGGAGCTGCTCAGTGATTCTACCTCTGAAGGCCCAGACTCTGTGCTCTTTATTAACCAACAAACATGTAAAGCTTTGGGGGAGGACCACACCCCCCCTCCCCAGGCAGAGGAGAAGGTTTTACCTGAACCATAACTAGAACCACACCTCGACTGGGAGAATCTAACACCAGTAACCTCCCAGTTTAGCACAGCACAATTTTGAAATGTGGGAGGTGGGTTGAAAATAGCTTAGCTTTACCAAAGGACGCTCCAGTTGCCATCTTCAGAGAACTGCTGTGAAGCAGGAGTGTATGGGTTGCCCTGGTAACCGAACCAGAGTGCAGCGATTGTAAATTAGCCAACTCCAATCGCATCTGTCAAAGGCAGACATTTCTGTTCCCAGCTTTTCGTTTCCATACACAGAGGCTGGGTGACAATCATCTGACAGCTACAGTCACATTTCCAGACCTGAGTTGACCTGAGATGGACGTCAACGGGCCACTTGATACCGAAGAGTCTGTGTTGGACTCTGAGGCAACGGCTGGTGAGCAATAGTGAGCAGAGTCTTTTCTACGGCCTCCATTAAAGCCACTGTTGCTGCTGAATCTGCTGTGTGGTCAAAGACTTGATTACCTAACCTGCATCTGTACATCTGTCCGCCTGTCCCTCCGTCTCCGCACGCCTCCCTCTGGGAACATTGTCATATTCTCCTCTTTTACTTTGTTCATTTGCTCTCCTCCACTGCACCCAAAGTAACTGCACCATCTATCAAAGTGACATTAAGTACAAAATTAAGTCTGGCCCAAAAAAAAAAGACTCCCAGAGGGTAAAGAAACAAGTTGCGGGCACCGTCTCGAGCCAGTGACAGCGCCCATTTCCAGCATTCCAGTTTATTCTTGGAATACCAAAAAGGGAGATCAGGTAAGAGTTGCCCCGGTGCAAAAACTGGCAATAATTTCAAAAGGGATTTCTCTGCGGGAACCTGCATGACAGATATTGTCTAATATTGTGAATCTACGGCTGCTGAGCTCCGCAATCAATTCTCTTTGGATTTAGAACTGACTGAGCAGAAACAACCGGCCGCTGAGCTGATGGATGCAGATCGCTTGATATGGAAATAGGATCTGCTGCATCTGACATGGGGGAAAGCCTGGACACACAACACACGCGCACACACACACACACACGCGGATTTATGACAGAATAAAACCTTCATCACAGAATACGTTAATCCCAATCACATGCGCTCCGAGGCCTCGTGCACAGTCATGGGCACCAGCAGGGAGGAGCTTTTCCCGTAAACATGCAGAAGAAGGAACCAAAATACAAACGGTGACTTGTTATGCAAGTCGTTGTGTAGTCCAAGTGTCCCCCCCCCCCCCCCCGACGTGTGGGACAACCATTGTCCCCCCCTGACGTGGCGTAGACGCCCCCCCAGCACAGTGGAGTCGCCACACGGCACAGAAATGGGATCAAGATGCAGTTTAATCCGATTCCGCTGCTGGGATTAATGATTAATTCACAGGACCTGGCAAACGTAAACAAGGTGTTGAGGGTGAGGACGTCTCGCCAGTGAGACACCGGAGTGTGCACGTTGTGCACTGCAGCATCTGCAGGGGAATGTGCTGGGGTGTTTAAAAAGGGAAGGCGGATATCGCCGTATATCTCTGTATGGAAGAGAGAATTACTGGGATGTCTGACTGGAGACGGGAGCGTTGCTGAGGCGACACCTGCTGAGACGAGGTCCAACACAAAACACCACGTTAAAGACGTCCCGGGACAAGTGGTTCCAAAGAACCAGTCATTTTCAAACTTCAGTCATGCACTTTTGCACCTGTGTTGACCGGCTCAGGATACTCTGATGGAGGTGCTGTGATGTCAGTACAGGGATTCCTCCTCATCTCCCTCTCCTCCATCACACTGTGTGTGTGTGGGTGTGTGTGTGGTGTGGGTGTGTGTGACGGCAGAGGCACTCTTTTGCACCCCTGTGGAGGTGAACACTGCACTTTACAGCTTGACAGAACGGGCACCTTGGGCCCACACACACACACACACACACACACACACACACACACACACACACACACACACACACACACACACACACACAGCGTGGTGAGAACAAATGAAAACGCACTTGGTTGGCTCTTAGACAGAAATGACGTCACACTTGACACACACTCAGGTGAAGAAGGAAGGTTCTACCTGGTGACAGTTCAGTGACGCCTCCTGAGCCAGTCCGGTGGGCTGTAGAACCCCCCACGGCCCAGAGGCAGCCCCCACTTGGGGTAATTCTCTGTAAAGTGGCTGTATGTGTCTGGGATGAGTCACGGTGGGAGGTATTTCCCGATGACAGGCCTCAGTGAGGCGAACATGGCTGCAGACGACAGACTGCTGTTGTCCTCTCCCAGTTCAGGAGGCCAACGGCTCCTTCAACACAAACGTGGGCTGTGTTTGGGTTTATTAACGCCATAAAAGTGAACGCTGATAGAAATGTACTTGACTCAGCAATAATCCGAATGGACGATTCTAATGTGCAGTTAAGAATAATCAAATATTATAAAATCAGTAAAAAGGGAAGAAACGGAGGTCGCAGGTTTGGTGGGTTAATCCTGAATGATTCATCAGCAGCGATGAGGTATTGAGCTTGTTTGTTGACATCAACTTTAAAGCCTGAACGTTCCAACATGATGAGCTGAGTGATGGCTCACTTCCACTTGTGCTCTTGGTCACACTGGTTCCCAGTCAGGAGTGGAACCAGCAGTGATAATGGGAATGGTTGCACCTGCTTTATTCAGGTCAGACAGCCCCACTTGTAGGTGTTGAAAGCTTCAGGCGGCACCCCGACATTCTGCTGAACGAGCCTGACGGGGGGAAGATTAAGATGGTGTCTGGATAAGATGCAGGCGGAGATTCTGCTGGTAAAGACAGGAAGTGCCAGCACGCTTCGCACCGGCTGGCTGACGCAGGTCGAGCAGTCGTCTGACCTTACTGCCCCCCCCAGAAGACCAGGAAAACCCACCCATCCGAAGCGGAGCCCCCCTGAGGTCTGAGGGTGGCATCACGATGGGTCTGAGGAAGGATCGGCTGGAAATCATCCAGCCCGGATCTGTCATACATCAAGTATAAGACAATAGCAAATATCTGGAGGATGAAATTTACTATAATTGAAGACACATTAACGGAGCTTTGGTGGGAGTCTGTCTCCCCCCGGTCTGAGTCAAGAGGATGCGTTCAGTTAAAATAGGAAAGGAAAGTTCATAATCTAGTGGCATGATTGCTGTAGCGATATGGAGAATTACATTTGGGGTGGGACCAACACACTCACGTGCTGGTTTCTCTTCCCCAACAGACTAAAATGGACTTTTGGCAAAGAATTTCTTTAGGGGACGCGCTTAAAGCAGCATTAATGTAGTAGATATGCTGCCATCCCGCAGTCTTCTTCATTCCCAGGTGAGGGAATGCGCGTTCCTCCCAGGTCCAACTCCTACCAGCATGTTTTCTCTGTCGTTTCCAAAAAAAAAAGAATAGGAAAGAAAGCACAGAAACGTGAACGCGCTGTTGGCGTGAACGCGTCCTTCATCTGAGCGCCGCGGTGCAGCGGGCAGGTAACCCCCCGCTTATGGCGCCTTCACGTCAGCAAACATCGCGTTACATAACAACGTGTCTCCAACTTTAATCATTCCGAGTCGATGTGCGCGCCGCCGAGGCCGCGCACGGCCGCTCTGCGCACATGACTGAGCAGGCCACAGGGGGACCGCACTGGCGGAATGTGCAGGTGTCGTCGCCCACTATTGGATTACTGTGGGAATTCCCTACGTCATTTTATTCTTATGCATCTCCTCCGCGAAACGGAGCCACAAAATGCCTCCGATCAGGTTTTTCCATCCTTCCGACTCCTCAGTGCGGAGGCAAAAACCAGCACGCGAAGCGCACGAGAAGGCGCTGCGGCTGTTTAATGACAGGCTGCACATCATCAAAATGATCAGCATCACAGTTGCGAGGCACCACCAGCCAAACAGTCCCCGAAGAGCCCCAGCGGGGCGCCGAGCTTACCTTTTGGCGCAGACGTGCAGGGGTGAGGACGCGGAGGACGACGGCGGTGGTACCGCAGACACCTGCTCGGTGATTTCTGCGCGGGGATCTCACGGTTCAGGTCGTTATCCCTGCAGTCCAAATGAGGAGCGACGGGCGGGGTGCCGCGTCCCCTCCCCTCCCCTGCCGCCCAGATCCCGAGTCAGGGCAGATTTGGGCTCACGATCATGCATCGAGCCCGGATCGCTGCAGAGACGCCTCGGTACCGCGTCCACAGCGAGCGCCCAGAGGTGCGCAGTAGGTCCAGAAGGGAAGGCAGCCTCCGCGCACTCTGCTGCTTCAGGCGTGCAGCTCACACGGGCATCATCTGCATCGCAGTGCGCTGCAGTCTGTGCCCGAGTCCTCCCACCAGTCCCGGCAGATGCTCAAAATCTGAGTGTCAGCTTGAAAAAAGAGAAAGACGCGAAGCCTGGCGGAGGGTGGCGTAATGTTCTGTCATGACAAGTGAGGAGATTTCAGTGAGGAGGGATTTGTTCAGTTTTCCATTACACACACACACACACACACACGCGCACACCGCTGCATATTAATGTGAGAAGAATCAAGAGTGAGTCTGAGACAGAGACAAACGCAACCTGTAGAAAGACTGCTGCACATTTACATTTACAAGACTTCTGATCTCCAATTCAACGAGTTCCCCTTACACAATTTTTCTGTTACACACGAATGACACAACTCTGTTCAAAAGAGGGGGAAATCTATTCTGCCCGGGAGACAATATTACGTGGTGCAATATTTAAAGTCAAGCAACGGTGTATAATGCAGCACATTCATAACTATTGTTGTGTTATTTACAAATTATACAAGAAACATTCAGATTTGCCCATTTTATCTCCCATTTCTGAAGGCAGTAAGGATGTAAGGCGGAAATGGAGAAATCACCTCCAGCGTCGACGCGGCGGCGGCTGCCGCAGCTCCGACCGGGGAAACCGCGACCTCCAGTGGTCAAAGTGGAGAAGTGCAGCAATGGTAGAGCAGTTACTACATTTGTCTTTTAATCCTAAAACACATTTTTAAATTTACTGAATATCAAGGCAGGAAATCACCCGAGAACTGGAGATTTCGATTTGTAAATTATCTGGAATTTTGTGCCACAACATGAAGAGGAAGTAACTGTTCAGCTAAAATGAATAAGCAAAAGTTCAAAACAATATAAGCGGCCTAAGTACCTTCAACTGGATTTTTAAAAGAAATTTAAGGACAATCAAGAAATTTTGTACATTTTTAGCTTTTATTGTAACAAAGGTGCCAAAAGTTGCACATTTACAATAATGACAGATAAAAATGTGATATATAAAATTCCCAAACCAAAACATTTTAACAGAATGAATAATGATTAAACCTGAGGGAAAAGTACTCAAAGTTCACCAGATAGAAAATAAAATAAAAAACACACATGGGGCAGCCAGCAGTGTTTTAAAAGTCACTCCAGGTGGAAGAATATTTAAAAAAAAAAAAAAAAAACCTTAAATGAACCAGCAGAAGAATCACAGTTCGTTTAATGTAAAACATTAATTCAGGTTGGATCTCAAACAATGATTTGCTACAATTAGATACGGAATTTAAAGACAAACCACCACATATCATTAGTATGAAATAAGTAGTAGTGTGAAATCTGATACTTTAAATATTTTGTCCCATGTATTGACTGTGTATAAAACCTTCCCCTTTAATTTAAATTCTAAAATTGACTCAATAATGCGGCTCCACTTCCTGGTGATCTGAAAATAACCCCACCAGCACAAGATGGCTGCACTTGTATCTTACAGTAGATACTTTGGCTTCACTTTTTAAAAATTAAATAAAACAGGACAAAGGAATCGATCCTAAAAAAGAATTACCATATATCTTTCATCTAAAAAGAGCCCCCTCTGTAGGAATCAACACCCTGGAGGGTTAAACCCTGTACCACGACATGATCACAGTGAATACAGATA
This sequence comes from Takifugu flavidus, assembly GCF_003711565.1. Lineage (NCBI taxonomy): Eukaryota > Metazoa > Chordata > Actinopteri > Tetraodontiformes > Tetraodontidae > Takifugu > Takifugu flavidus. The sequence continues at coordinate 1,738,709 of NC_079520.1, read as the reverse complement.
TAGATATACATCACATTTATATATTTGTATTAAAAACACTCATGTCTTCTACTTTAAAGTAGTGAAAACCACTGAATCACAAGGCCGATAATGTGCATCAAAAGCACTAAAACAGCACAAAATGGACGAGTGCACGGATCACCAACACCACTAGTCACTGTCGAGATGCACACGGAGACATTCAGTGCAGCTACATTCACATTAGGAACAACAAGGGCCTTGAGTGGTCCATAAAGAACACATCAGAATTCTAACGTCACGCGCACAACTTTAGAATGCGACTGTGTCAGAGAAGCGACGTTATTGTGAGCTCAGCACACAAAGGCAGCCGTGCAGGTACATTCGCTGCTGTGACTCTTCAACGACGAGTGGACGGTCTGACCAGGCAGACAGGTGTGGAATAAATAACCGGTATTAAAATCTGCCTCGGGATTAAGCAGGAAGGCACTGCGTCAGCAATAGCAACAGCAGGGTGACTTGTGATTAAAAAAAATAAAGCTAAACTGAAAAAAATCCAGGAAGAAATGAGCTGATTGAGCTCCACTACTGGGATTACTGGGAGGGTCAATACGGGACTGAGGCGGAATACTGGGAAGCATAGAAATCCAGATCTGAAGGAGGGTAACAGCAGCTCGTGATGTTAACAATCTCTCCATGTTCCACCTAAAGATCATTTGAACCTGATTTGTATCACTAACTGTTGTTAAGAAAGTTTAACTGGTTTAACAGAAATAAGCAGGAGTTTTTTTTGTGTTCCTTAATCATTGTGTGCCAGCAGACACACGTTCAACTACCGAGGGGACTAAAAGCAACCTTTAAAAGTGTTTATAACTGACATCCTCATTGATTTACTATGTTATAACACCTGGTGCGTCACTACGACATAAATGTTACTGATGTAATGTGGTAAAAACAACTGGGGAGTTTCTCTTTGGTAAAAATGTAAAAAGTGAGTGGACGAGTGGAGCTGTGTGATCTGTGCTTCTGTCCTCAACTCCGGATCATCAGACATTAGATCCTCACTCCTGTTGTGGTGACCGGTGCAGCCTCATGGAGCCTTACAGAAGCCCGAGGGTGGATGCACATTTGTTAACGAGAAAATGTAACAAAGACGACATTAAAATACTGCAAAGTGACATAATTATTTAGGAGCAGCTTGATTCAATTTCCATTTCAATTCCTTAAAGAGACTTGATTTGTTTTATGTTGTGACTTCATTAGTGTTAAAAATCTCAAAAGTTAAAAAAAAACAACACATTAGGGTAAAACAGGCCTCATGTGCCAAACCGTGGCAACTCAGCAGCTGGACTGGATCGTTCTTAAACTTGTTCCATTTTCCTCTTCAAGTTTCTTAAATACACAAGTGTAGCTAAAATGAGCCGCAGCGCTTATGCTAATGTTAGTGTGACCTTTGAGCTGAAGCCTCGTCTGACCTCGGACGGCGTAAAAACGCCCGTCTGACAGCAAGAGCGCAGATGTGAGTGACGTCCAGGCCTGAATCAATAAAACTCATCATTGGAGACAACAGAAGTTAAAATACCCAAACCACAAATGACGGGTTCGAGCCTCCTCTGCCTGAACACTGCTCGTTTCTGAGAGTTCTACGTGCGGCAGCGGCAACAGTCGACGCGCAGCCAGAAATCCCCGTTAGCGTTAGGCAGTGTAGGACTTCACAGCACAGTGGCCACGTGGACGGGTGTCACCGAAACGGGTCGACACCCGGTCGGGATCCTCCGAGGCAGAGCTATAGATATACAGAGTAAGGCAAAGACGGTCTCGGGGCAAATCTTCAGCAGTATCTGCACTCCTCTGCTGTCGTGATAGAACATGATTGCTATGGAGTGTTTGGTGGCAACATTATAGATATGTGTGTCTATGGCTCTGCTCCATGGCACTGGGGTGGTCTGTAAATGACAGAAAGGCTTGTTATGGCAGAGATACCGTCAGAGCAGACCACACAGGGCCAGGGGCGCCAGTGCCGCCAGCAGGAAGTAGGTGATTCTGTAGAGATGCAGTGGACAGAAGGTCGCCACGGCGACGGCCAATGGGAGCGGCAGACGGGAGGCCAGAGGGAGGAGTTTACTGGAGGAGGTGAGGGAGATGTCGATTAGGAAACTGTAGAATGACGAAGGGCGTGCGCTGGTGGAGCGATCTCACCTGTTTCTGAGTTTGAAGGTGTTGCCGTTAATAAGCAGCATGTAGACGATGATCAAAGGCACGATGTGAGGCCAGCAGGGGTCAGGATCCAGCTGCCTGGAATACCTACAGGGGGCACAGCCAGGATGAGCTGGAGGCTGCTGCCTGTGTCCCCAGGACCCTCATAGAGCTGCGTTACCTGAGGTTACGGCTCCAGTGGATGAGTGACGGCGCGTTGAGCACGAGCGGAAGAGTGAAGAGCGCCGACAGGCAGAGGTGCAGCTGCAAATCATCCCTCACGTCCTGCAGGGAACACTCGGACAGAAGGGGGGCGCCGTTACATTCCTCAGACCTCCTGCCCACCGTGCCGTTCCCAGCCTCCTTGTGCTTCTGCGGTGCCTGGAAAAAACGGTGGAAACACTGAGCTTCCAAAGGGGTTCGGCAGGAATCGAAGGAGAGACCTTTAAACATTTACCAGATTCAACATGTGACTCAGCGACCTCTCCGTCATCTGGAGCCTCAGGACCTGCGGCCACAAACAGTCCATCGATAATATTTAACACGGACAATGCTGCTGTTATACACAAATATTGTGGGGAAGTTCACCCTGTACAGGTGGAGCAGGAAGACGGTGAACATGGCTAACGCGGAGCAGGACGTCCCCCCGATGACAGCCAGACCCAGAACGAAGAGGAGCTGCGTCCGTGGTCGCAGAGTACCGCAGTCTCTGGAGACGGACGGCCTGCACGCAAGACCCAACGAGTGCACGTTGAAGGGACTCGTCAAGAAGGCCAAGCGCCGCATCGCATCCTTCTTACCTGTGGAGGGGCGCTAACGTTAGCGAGAACAGTCGTATGGCCACGCGCAGGAGAGCGCTGCCCCAATACGCCACCGCTGCGCCAAAGACGTAGAGCAGCGGCGACACGATGTGACGCCACGTCTCGGGAGGCGCCGCGTCCTGGTTGAATGTCAAATCCGGGGTGGTCGGAGGAAGGACGTCGATGACGGGCAGGTGGAAAAGTGACCAGATCTCTTGAAACCAGCTACAGCTGAGAGGAGGGCAAATCAGCAAGGATAAAAATAGGATATTGGGAATTTTTGAGAACTTTACGACACTGAAAGGCTCTCAAGATAACAATGGGACACTGAAGTGGAAAACACTTCAGCACTAGACTGGTCTACCTGAGCAGGAAGTGCAGAATATAAACAGTCAGGCTGATTTTGTGGGGCTGCAGGCCTTTTCCCACCGCCCGGCTCATTGGTGCGACTCCAGACTCCAAGATGGAGGACAACTGCCCCCCACAGGCCAGGAGGAGAGTCACAGCTGTGTACACTGGCACAACGGCACCGTAAAACCTCAGAATCTGCCACACAATAGACAGTTTCAAACAACGTTCAATCAAAAAAAAAAAGGTTGAAGCTAAAAAATGAATCTCACCTGTCCCAGAACTCTGGGTAATGAAGTCCTCACAGAGACCTAGAAAGGGATCCCAACAGGTTGTTTAGTTCCTGGTGACATTTCACCTTTTTTCAGTACAAAATTGGTGCCACAGACGTCACCCTGTACTGGCAGTTGGGGGCCGTGTGGAGCTGCAGGAGGACGTCGGAGCTGTTGTCTGAACGACTGGTGTGGAGCATCCCTGAGATCTCGGTCAGCGAGGGCACGCTGGCAAACAGGTGAGCGGAAACAGTGGGTGTGAGCTCAGTCTGAGAGGGAGGAACAGAAACCCTGACGGAACTCACCCGACCGTGGTGGAAGAGTCCTCCCGAAACCAGGGCACAGTCATGACGTACACGTTAGGAAGTCTTTCTGCGGACAAACCATAACCACCGTAATCTCACCTGTTTTAGACTAGTGGCATGGATACACAAACGTACCTTTCTGAGCTTTACACTGGCTGGCAACAGTGATCCTGAAGGCTTGGTAGACCTGAAGACGTGTTGGGAAGTTATAAATACTGAGGGAGGAGTTAGAAACCCAGCAAAGTTGTTGCTTTAATGAGCGTGACCTGGTGGAAGTGCAGCAGCCTGATGGTGTGTAGCAGTCCAGAGGAGGGGACGGTCGCCTCACTCACAGTCAAACCTGCAAAACACAACGTTGCCTCCTCAACCCGCGTCTTTTCTCCCAGTCAGTTAGAGGCAGAAAGCGGCAGCTCACCCGAGGACAGGACATGCGTCACCGGCAGAGTCAGAGTCTGGGACGCTCGTCTCTGCCACTCGCACTCCACCGTGAACTGGAGAACAGGCGGGAGTCAGAGCAGATCAGAGACCGACCCGATCACCACTGAGCTGACGTCACATTTAAAAGACGGCCACAGCAGGGGGCGGGTTGTAAAAACGAAGAGAGTTTTTCTGATCACCTGTTTGCCGTTGAGGTTTGAGGCAGAAACAACCAGATGAGTGACGGCTGCCAGGTCAGCCAGAGTCAGGACCAGGACCTGAGGGGGCAGCAGGAGGTTAGGAGACAGCAGCAGCTCACACTCAGCTGGGCCTCCCTGCAGATGATTCTTTACCTTGTACGGCGACAGAAGCTCAGTCCCCAGGGAGAGATCCACCGCATGGGCACTGGGAGCACGAGGAATATAGACATAAGAAAGAAACGGATACTGGTTGAGGATTCAGGCAGCGTGGAGGTGAAATGGGACTCTCACCATGAAGAACCGTTCTTGTGCATGCAGCCAAACACCCAGCCGCTCATCTCCTGTAAAGGACAAAAACTTCAGAATAATCGGCCGCTTCTTTGCTTTTGGGCCAGAGGAGCACAAGCTGCAGCCTCACCAGGTCGCTGCTGCGGCAGTAGAAATGGCTGTAGGCTCTCCTGCGACTGGACAGAGCAAACAGGAAGTACTTCGCCTGCCCTTCCTGTAGGGAGAGCACAAGCGTTAACATCGTCTGATTGGTGGTAGAGGTGTGACGGCACAGCGTGCAGGACCTTCGGCGTGCTGTACGCCAGACGCAGCGTGTTGACTTCGCTCCATGTTTCAGGGGAATCTGCGCAACAGAAACAGGTTCCGGTATAAATCTGACGGCAGCAACAGTAGCAGCAGACGGAGATACTGGACCAGCTCCTACGTTCAAGGTTTTATTCTTCCTCACCTACGATGGAGACGGGCTGATCTTGTGCGTCTCCCAACATCCTGACAGGATTTCTGATGAAGTGATGAGTCAGCACAGACAGTCTGGCCTCTGGATTATCTGTAAACTAGTAAACATATAACATTCCTTAAGTTGCAACAAAAAAATAAGCTAAAGTGTACTTTAACCCGCCCCCCCTTCCAGGACAGATGCGACGTGTCCTCACCTGTCTGGTTTCAGGATCGATGAGGTCAAAGAAGGCCCTGACAGTAGCAAGAACTAGTTCTTTGCACCTGAAACGCAAACAGGCTGCTTAGAATGGACCTGGGAAACAACAGAACCGCTCTAATAGATGGAAACCAGATAGAATCCATAATTTTACCAAACAATGGACAGATGGTCCGTGGACACCCAGGTCCTGGGCACTGCAGTTGCCTGAATCAAAAGTCATTATTTGGTTGTTGGATTATGCTAAAAATGCACCAACAGAAAGAAACCGCCCGTTTAAACGCAGGAAGGAGGTTTGAGTCGATAACAATGGAAGAGAAGAATAAAAACTCACCACGAGTGACAACTTGTTGGGGTCTTTGGGGGAACAAGGCAGAGATGTCAGGCCAGAGCGAACCAGGTAGTCGCGGTAACCACCCCCGATGGACAGAACTGTGACATTCCTGAGCTTATTGGCCTGGTTCACCCACCTCTGTCTCACTGCTGAATAGAAATCTAGGAGACAGGAGAAGCTACGCATTAATACAGGCGATGATATAAATAATCTACTGTATGTAACGCAACTATCTGATCAATAGTTTTTCCTTACCCAGCAGGTACGGGTCAAAGGACAGCACAGGGGCCAGATGGGGGGAGGCCTGGGTGATGATCAGGCTGACCAGGTTGGGGTTGAAGCGAGGTAACGTGTACAGAGCTCGGGCCACCACTCCTCCCATGGAGTGGCCGACCACCACCACACTCTGAGGGGGGGTCCTCAGGTGCTGATGGGGGAGGAGGAGCAGACGTAAGCATGAGTAAAGTGGCTGGGCTTCAGCACGATTCGGTCTTCAGACCGACCATCTGTGATCCCTGAAGGGTTAAACAGTGAAAATCAGATCTGACGAAATGCTAATGTTGCCTGGAAATATTCTGCGTACTGCATGTTTTTTGTCTGATGCCTTTTGCTTCTTCCAGTCTTTGCTTTGAAGAGCCGACTGATGCTCCGGTGGAGCCGGGGTTCATCCTTTGGGATTATTAACAGCACTGGTGTGAATTGCTTTGTTTCAGGGACATTCAAGATTTCTCTCAATACAGTTAAAGCTGTGATTACCGACGAATCTAAATGTTCATTTCCACTAAATGCATCTGAGGCCTGACCTTGTAGAGCCTCAGGATGGCCTTAATGCTCTCGTGCAGGAAGTGGGTCTGCTTGAGCAAACTGCCGCCGTAAAGAGCCACCAGCTCTTCGTTGAAGTCCACAGTGAAGACGTTGAAGTGGAGTCCGCCCTCCATGCTTTCGGCCTTCCTCAAGGCCACTGAGCCCAGGGAGCGAGCTTTGAGGTGGGAAGAAGACGGGCGGCGGTGAGACCGGCCGGTGGGTTCATTTAAAAATGTAGCACCAAAGAATTACACGATGCAACAGTTGGCTTAAGAAGGATTCCAAAAAAGACAAGACTGAATCTAAGAGGCAGCTCTATGTGATTACAATCAGCTGGTTGATTTCACAGGTACCTTGTTTGTAGCTGCCTGCATTTCCTGGCAGGAAGAGCACCGGGGCCCCGGCTAGTTTCAGGGCTCTGGTCTCCTGGGCGTACAGGCCCTCTCCATAGAGGTAGAGCCCATATGCAGGGTACAGTCTGGCCACACGACGAGGCAGGGCGACACGCTGTCCAACCACACACACACCAGTGAAGGTCAGCCTCTCGTTCATGCATTTACTTTACAGTTTCCTTTGAATTTACAGTTTTCTTTGAATCCCCCCTGTCCTGTACTCACCCCCCAGCTTCTCTACTCATTTCTTCCAGTCACACAACACAACACAACAAAAGGCTGTTTGCTAAGCCTGACTCTCATACTGCACACTTGCCCCCAGCTGTGCTCCACTTCTGGACAGATGGACACATTAGTCGAGCAAAGAAAAACCTGCATCACATTTCCAGCTGCCTTTGTAGCCACAAGGTGCAGATGTGTGGCTATACGTGGCAGATCTGCGCTTATATTTAGTCTTCCAAACATTTGAGCGACACACAACCCCCCCCCACCAGCACAGGTGAGTGGAAAAACAGGAAGCACAGTGGAATCTTAGCAGGTGTCAGGAGATCAGAAGATGATAGGAAACGGTCGTTTATGTTCAGGTTTAAACAATATATGGAAGCAGAAATGGTAGAAGGTGCAGCTTCGGCAGCAGCACAACCTGCTGCTTGAAGCTAAGCTCGGGAAAAGGTAGGTGTCGAGGTGTGGAATGAAATATTAGCCTGGCTCCTCACCCGATACTCCGGGTATTCGAACATGTAGGTCATACTGCATCTGTTCTCCTCGAACCCGGTCAGCAGCTCCCGGAGGCCGACCGCCAGAAGCACGACAGCGAAGCCGTAAAGGGCCAAAGTGGCGATTTTCATGGTTCCGGTCGGCTGTTTCTTGGGAATCACCGGTGTTTCGCCTCCATGTTTGAGACGCTGTAACGCTGTCACCCTCGCCGGGCGACTTCGAAAGACCCAAAGTACCCGCGGAGATTGACAGGTTCTACATCCAATGGGAAGCAAAGACGCGTGGATTGACCATTAGGAGACCAGAGAATGAGTGACGCAATAGAAAAACAGGAAGTGGTAGGCAGAGGATATAGTAAGCGGATTCTAATAAATATTTTATTTTAGTAGTAAAAATGTGTTTGACTTTAAGAATCATTTTGATTATAAAAATGAGGCATTGTGCATAAAAACGTATTTTAAAAAATAAACAACTCCCCAATATTCTCACATTTATTCACCTCTTTCAATCTTTCCAAACATCTGCAGGTCAGCATTAAGTAGGAGATCGAGGAGTCTGTGTCCACATTCCCACACACATATACACCACAAGGAATAAAGGTCTTCACCCTCAAGAGTGGACTCTTTCTTTGGGGATTATATACCCTTACATTAAATTAGAAATTAATGTAGCCAAAAAAGTTGTGCAGGTAAAATCATTCACTTTTCAACCACGTGAGCAAAGAAAAGGAATTACAACCAGCTTCTCAATTTTTCAGTCCTTTATCAAAAACAATAAACTGCCTTATCATTTTTCAAACATGTGAACACATGTACAGTCTGTGTCATACATAGATGGATACTGGATGTATTTCCAAGTCTGATAAGTAAAGCGCACAGGTCAAATATATAGCATGAAAAGACTGATCATATGGTGAAACCATCTTTATCTTTATGAGATCACATAATGGTAAATACTGGTCAGATCTAATATTATTCATTAAGTTCCCACTAAGTCTTTCTCACCCAGATTTTTTAAACTCAGTCTAACTAAAAAAACAACAACAGTAAGAACCAATTTAGAGATATGTCATTGGTTAGGTCACCTCAATCAAAAGTATTTTACTGCAAAAGTTTGGAGTGTTCTATCCTTGTAATTGTCCAGTCTGGAGGCACTCCCGGGGTAAACTCCCTTTGGAATCTGTCAGAGTAATAAAAGCATATACAGTATTTAAAATAAAGCAGCTACTTGATATATATACAATAACAAGATATATATGACCTATATGAATTAAGTCATACTCATAGTTAGCAGTTAGCAGCCTTCTGGTTTCTGCCTCTCTATCTCCACTAATGGCTACACGGAAAATGTGTGTCCCCTCCAGGGTGTCGTCCGGAAGACAGACGCTGGTCAGATACCAGAAACGCATCAGGATACTGACAAACTTCCTCCCTGGTTAAAAAAACCCACAATTATCATCACAATTCACATTGTTTTGTGCAGGTAACTTTATGTCATCCTGACCATTATCATCATAGTAGATTCCCACATCTCCCGGTGTGGAGTACATGATCTCGTCAGAGTTTGCAGACAGCGCTTTCTTGTGGGTTGAAGGGAGCAAGTTGCATTTTTCCTCCAGTTTTCCAATCAACTGAGAAAAATTGAATGTCAGCTAAATAATATTAGGTATAAATATTACAGTGTGTATTGACTGGTTACAGTTTTTAAAATAATGCATGTTAATTGTTTAATACTATAAAATCTTTTCCAAATGCAGGTGGGTTACTAAAATTTGAATTTGACATCTGTGGAAGAAGCCATGCATATAAGGATATTAACTAAATATACGTGATTATGTGTATGATATAATATAACTTGAATCCACAGTAAATAATCATGGCAAAATAGGGATAAGAAGGAGATGTTAAACAGTACGGAGGTGAAGAATGACTGATAAAGCCTTGAACCCGTCTCTCACTCACGTCTTTAGCCACCAGCCCCTCTAAAGCATCAAACTGACATTGTGACAACAGTCTGGACACATGAGAGAAGGCCTGCAAGAGAAAGAAATTGTGGCAAATAATAGATGGAACAAAAGTAATTACGCTCATAAAAAAAACAATAATTTCTTCGTCAAAGCCTGAACAGAACATAATACTGACCTGTTTCGCCCCCTCTGTGAAATCTTCGATAGTGAAGTCTTTATCAAAGTAAGTCTTGATAAGAACGTAGTATATTCTAGTGCGCAGCCAGATGAAGGGATTTGGGATCCCAACAAAGACCACTTTCTGGTTCTGTTTAAACCCATCCCGGTCGGAGCTATACGGACGGACCGCTGTTACCACCGCGGAAAGTGATGGAGAAGTTAATCGAGTTTTACACGAACGGTTCAGTACAGTACGTTCACTTAAAATGAAACGAGTAAAACTCGCTGTTAGTGATGTTCTGTGACAGCGTCTTAATATGGGCAGCGCCATCTTTGTTTGCCGGAAATTCTCTCAGGTCCGTCTACTTGTATCTTCCGGTGTGAAACAAATTTATTTATACATTTTGAATTACGATGCTGTACAACAATGCAAAGTAAGACGTTTTTGTTTTTGTTTTTTTTCCAAGTCAATTTAAAAGGTAGATCAGATAAATCAAATTATCTGTACAATCAACTTCGTCTTATTTTAATTTTATAGGGAACAACAACAATGTGACACCAGGCATATGCGGCTGTTCCCCCACTTCTGCGGCTGAACGAACGACGTAAAAAAACAATTTTAAAATGGAATGTCAGGAAAAGATACACGTGCCTGTATTCGCAGATATAAACAAGGATAGCTTTCTGCAAGACATTTATCCTGAGGTAAGACGAATCTTTGCTTCTTTAGATTTTCTTTGAAGGAACATGTGCTCACAGTCTCCATATAGCAGTGCAGTGTATGTTTTAACGTGCTTAGACAGAATGACAGGATAAATCAAATACATAGTGTTATGTATTATATCTGTAAGATTCTGCTATGTTTATGATGTAAAACTCAACATTTATTAAAGGACATTGCTGGGTGAGAGTGACTTTACCGAGTTATGTTTTTGCCCCCAGCGCAAACCAGCCGTGCTGAAAGGGGTTAATCTGGGGCCATGTCTGGAAAAGTGGACAGTTGAATACCTCCGACAGAAAGGATCAGATAAGGAAGTGAAGATCCACGTATCCACTGTCCCGCAGATGGACTTTCTTCGCAAAAACTTCGCGTACAAGTGAGCTGTCTCACACAAACGCACCCAGAAATGCAGAGACAAACCTCCTCAGCTACACTGGTTTATTCACAGGACCTTGCCATTCAGTGAATTTGTCAAAAGGGCATCTGAAAGAAAACACTCCGACTTCTTCCTGTGTGAGGTAACAAACGTTTTATTCGTTGCACAATAGTTACGACTGTCATATTCAGTGTTGCCTCATTGCAGGATGAGAGTTACTATCTTCGCTCGCTGGGAGAGGATGTACGCAAGGTACAAAACAGGATCATGAAGCTGAAGACAGATGCTGTTGTTTTCCTGCAGAAGCTCTTCATGGCAGCGTTTGACTCTTTAACAGGAACCTGCCGATCTTAGCCGACAGTTTCCTGACCTTGCTGAGGATTTTCACATTCCACAGTTCTTTACTCCAGAGCAGTTTTTCTCCAGTGTGTTCCGCATCAGCTCTTGTGGTCTGCAGTTGTGGACACACTACGACGTGAGCCTTCTTTTAATTTTAGCAGTGTTACTCTGTACAAGACAAAATCAACTCTTTTATTTGAAGTTATCTTGTGGAGTTATTACACCTCTGTAAGCCTTTCGCTCTTGTAGGTGATGGATAACCTGTTGGCGCAGGTAACGGGCACCAAGAGGGTGGTCCTGTACAGTCCCCAGGATGCACTGCACCTCTACCTGTCAGGCCAGTTGATGTTTACCTATTGACACCACAGAGTGGTGAATACATTATAATAAATGATAACAATTTGTCCCATCAGGTGATAAATCTGAAGTCTTGGACATCGACAGCCCGGACCTGGAGCAGTTTCCTGAGTTTGTGAAGGCGAAGCGATACGAGTGTGTGCTGGAGCCGGGAGATCTACTTTTCATCCCTGGTAGATGCTCTTAAACCGTTAATGTTTTCAATAGCGTTACAACTCATTTAAGAGAATTTAGGAATTAGAATGAGGTTTGATTTACTTTCAATCAGCTACATCACAAAAGTTATTGTACTTTACTTCTAAGTTTAGATAAATATTAACAAATCAAGATGACACTACACATGGCAAACCTACAAGGACAGTTTAGCTGTATAATAATGCACCCGTCTCCTGGTTTTACTTCAGCCTTGTGGTTCCATAACACCCTGGCCCAGCAGTTTGGAGTTGGTGTCAATGTGTTCTGGCGCCATCTACCTGCTGACAGCTATGACAAGAAGGATCCATACGGTAATAAGGACCCGGTGGCGGCGTCCCGGGCCCTTCAAGCACTGGAGAGAGCTCTGAAGACTCTGGATGAACTGCCAGCAGATTACGTGGATTTTTACGGACGGCGTATGATACAACGCATCCAAAAGCGAACATTTGTGGGGGCACAGGTTGCTGACAGCATATTACACAGCGGTCCACTCACTAAACCAGGATGAGCAGTCAGGACATGTCTGCGTTACCATTCAGCACCAGTCACTGAAATGATACAAATAAACCAACACCGGAGCACCTTTGTCACATTTACCTACAATATTTATTTGAAAAAAAGAAAAAAAGAACAAACTGCTTCGGTGCAACGCAGGCTAAAGGTTTTAGAGGGATGGAAGTTCAGTTATCACTAGTAAATGGCATAAGCAACACCTGCAAGCCAAAGATTTAATTTTAGAGGCAAAAATAGTACAAAAAGCAAAACCATCAATATCAACTGATTTGTACAATTACTGTGTATAATTATTACCATTATAAAAGTCACTGATCTTTGTGAAATGAAATCCTGAGTGTTTGGCCTCAAACATGGACGCATGAAATGGACACGCAGATAAAAAGACAGTTTCAGCTTTTATTGCACAAAGAAAGCAGTTTGTTTCCTTGCAGACATTGTAAAGCTTTGTAAATGGTGACGCGTCATGTCCCCAGAGTTGACCGTGTTCCTGCTGAACCCTCAGTGGTTAGAGTCGTCCCTGGGCTGGAGGTGCAGCACGGAGCAGATGGAAGCCTAAAGACGCGAGTGGTTTAGCAGCTGCGGCTCAAACGGTTAAACAAGCTGTCAGACTACTGGCAACAATTAAGAGTTTGGAGGAACCTTAAACAACAGGTGGAGCAACAAGACTGTTTTTTGGTTCTCTTGATGCGTTGGATGTGGATTTGATGAACCCATGGAGCTACTGGGCCGACTGGATCTCTCAGGTCTGCCAAGATCCTGATTGGATGATAGCGTGAATATCAGGAGTTCAGGGAAAGTTGTTAATGCTGCCTCCACAAAACTGGGCAACCTGTTCTTACCTGCAAAGTTTTACAAGTGCAAAAGACACCAATTTGTTTTTACAACACATTTTGGCTTTGGATGCAAATAAGGACGGAAAAAAAAATCAATTAAAGAAAACATTTCATTTCAAGAAATATCTCGTCCTTTCTGCCGAGCAGATTTGAGCCATTCAATTCTGTCCCCAACATGACATCATGTTGATGCGAGGCAGGACGTCTCTGGCCGAGCTGAGACGCCACGGAGAGCGTCGTCTTCTGGCCTGGAACCTCCATCTGGCCCATTCCCTCCATTTCAGCATCCACTGCCCATCACATTAGGTCCTTATAGGAAGAATCCTCAAAAAAATGGCACATTTTTGGTGTCTACTGGGACAACATAATTTAACGTCTTAATGGCTGCTCTCCAGCAGACCGAAGAAAAAGCCTGATAACAGAGAGATCTCAAAGGGGTTACGGAGTCTGTGCCCCACGACTGGACTTCATCTTCTCCAGTCTTTTAGAAAGGTGACTGTTGTTTGACTCGAGTTCGTCCACTTTGTCCAGCGCCGAGCGTAACTGTTGAGCGAAGAGAGAAGATAACTAGACTCAACGAGGCTCATTCATCCAGTAGAAACAAAGCAAAAATCAACACAATCCTTCAGGAGATGTTGGATCTGATCTCTCTCGGATTAAAAGATCTCAATTGGCTCCTTTATCTGTTTAACTGCTAAACAGGAAGTTGATGTGCTTCGACCGGCCCTGAAAACAAATGTTCACCATCTTTTCTGTTTTATAGAAGCAAATTTTAAATGGCATGACTAAGCTGGTTTATACAGTCAGAACCCCCCCCCCGGCAGGACGACATGGGCTGGAGCAGAAAAAGACGCTACCTCTCTCTGGAGTTTTCGCTTCTCTGCCTTCAGCTCATCCTCCACTTTCTCCGAGTTCTCTGCAGCAGTTTTGTAGCGCATCACCTGCCCTTCAAGTCTGGTGACCTGGAAACCAACAAGCAGCCATGTGGAACGAGCAGCCATCATCATGTTGGGATATGATCTCTGAATTCATTCTTCTCGGCTCACGTTCTGCTCCAAGGCCGTGGATTCTTGTTCTGCCTTCACCAGCTTGAACTTCAGATCAGTTATGACCCTGTTTGAATCTCCTGGATAAAGGAGAGCAAACAGGGTCAAGTTATTGGGAAATGACATTAAAATAATTAAAATTGTATTTTTGTGAAAGTGGGTTCCTACTCTGAAGTTCTACAATGCTTGGATCAGTGCCATTCTCAAGGATGTCACCGTCTGGACTAGAACCGTTCTCTGTGCCGTTCTTATGCGTCTTCTGCTCCAACTGAGCCTTCAGCTTCTTCACCTGCAGGTGGACGCAGATCACATCCCAGCTGAACGCTGAGCTCAGCAGGTGTGCAAAGACTGAGAACACAGAATATCTCTGTTCTCCTATTAAAAAGCATTTTCCTCCTTTTATAACATCAAATGAGGCATCTAAAACAACCATCTTTCCTTGACATGTGCTGCATTTACCATCATTTCTCTTCTTCTTGAGATCCAGATGCTCAGAAATACTGTAAAACCTGACATGTTGCGTTTTAGTTTAGCTGGTTCTCTTTACTAAATGCCAATAAAGGAGGAGAAACAGCCCGAGAACTCTGTCCTGCTTCGTTGAAGCACTCAGACCCTTTAACTCAGCGTGCAACTGAGCAGATTTCACCTCCTGACAGCAACAGTGCTTCGTCAAGTTTAGCCCCCCCCAAAAGATGACAGGTTACCGTCGGATGATCACTCCTTATTAAAGTTAGACAGACCTGCTCAATCATCTTCTCGCGCTCGTCCACCAGTTTCCTCAGACGAATCTCTGAAAGAAAAAGAGGTTCTTTCGTTTCAGTCTGACGCGATCACATCGATAAAACCTTACGTAGGCGTGAGGCCGCCAGAGTAAAAACTGCACATGCTACGGTCCCAATTTAAAAGACAAATTACTCAAGGACATACCAGGGTTGGAAGGTGCCAAGGAGATGATGGACGGGGCAGGACAGGGCAGGGCGGGGTGGGTCAGGGTGGGAGGTTGATGCATGCAAGACATCCATGGGCAGTGACGGAGTGTGAGGGGTGAGGTTAGCATGCACAACTGTGGAGGAGAGGGTCAAGGCCACACACACACACACACACACACACACACACACACACACACACACACACACACACACACACACCACACACACACACACACACACACACCAAGCCGATCACAGAAAACACACTCAAGTCTGGGAACAGCAGGTTTATTAGCAGTTCAGTGAAGGCTTCCCACCATCATCTTCATCACAAACAAACGCACACGTTTACACACCTCCCTTGAGAAAACATGTAAAAGCTACAAACAACATTCATGTTTTAGTTGGACGTCACTGAATAAAATACACGAATACAAGATTGGGATGGACTTATTTGCTAAACTCCTCCGATGGAGGGAGGACGGCTGATTGGATGTTCTCTAACAACAGCATCACCACCACATCCTTCTGTCGTTACTGACTAATTACAAGACGACTAGATGATTACACACTTCACTAGAATGTACAGATGGTGATCTTGTAAAGGCAAGAAACTCAGGTTGGTCCTCTCGTGCAACACCTTGCACCACCAGACCACCCTGAGGTGGGTCTTCATCGGAGCTCTACAAGCATCTCAGTGTTCAGCAGCTCAATCCAAGAACGGCAGTATCGTTTGGTAGAGTGATGGTAACAACCAGATGACGTCAAAAGACCGAAAATAATCAATAAAAATTCAACTGGAAGAAATCGACGCAGTTTTACTGTTAATTTAGGACAGAATCAAAGTGCTCTTTACTGAAATGACCTGGACGGGATGTGCAACCAGCCGCCAGCTAAGACATCTTACAGTCCTCTTTGCCCTTAGCTTTGGCTTTCTTGCCGTTCTTCTTCGCCTCTTTTGGGGCCTGTGGGGGTTCAGGATTTCCCGCCACCAGCTCGGGACCCTTTTCCAAAAGCAGATCTCCACCGTGCAGCTGCTGGAGTGCATCCAAACCTTCCTCTACAGGTGAAGAAACCGCCTGTCCAACAACCGGACCCGGTCCTTCCTCTACACACGCCTCTTCCTCCGCTGGATTTTTCTGTTCTTCACGCATATTTTCAGATGCAACCGTTTCCGGTGTATCTGACCTTTGACCTGCATCAACCGTGCACTTCTCCTCTCCTGCTGGATCACGGCTTGGATTTTGGCAAGGACCGGACCTGCCTGGGTCACATTCATCGGACAAGACTTCAACTCCTTCCTCAAACGCTTCCATTTTGGGACTTCGCAGATCTGCTCTGACGGGCGTTTCCACGTCAATGTCGTCAAAATCAAAAGACTGTCCTTCCTCTTCATCCTCGTCGGACTCGTGCAGGTTTGGCTGCGCTGACTCGTCATCCCAGTCATCTTTGATGGGTTCTTCAAGCGTTCCCCTCACTGAATTCAGAGGTGTCTCGTGGAGCCGATTATTGGGACTCATTTTGTGTTCAGCAACTTCCAAAATGGCGGATTCTGTGCTGTGGACATGGTCATCTTCGGGGCACCGATGAAGAGCTTCAGCTTGTGGAGGCTCTGGGCTATTTAACATGTTGGTGGTGTCAGGGAACACCTCAGGAGCCTGGTCTTTACCCTGGAACCCCTGGTCTTCTGCATCCCCCAGTCCTTCAGCTGGCTCTGGTGCTTCCAGACTCTTCTCAGACTCAAGTACAGCAGCAACTTCTGCTGCCAAACCATCAGTTTTTTCTTCACACGAGGAGCAATTGGACTCGGAGGGAACTCCAGCTTCCCTTAAATCAACCTTCAGCTCCTCTTCTGGTTTCAGCTCAGGTTCGATAATTAGATTTGAGTTCTCCCCTCTGTCCTCCTCATCATTCATTCTCTCATCTTCCTCCTCTGAAACCTCATCAACAACCTTATCTGGACCATCTGCCCCCACAGATGCAGGTCCTGAACCGGACAAGGACTCGAACCCATCACCAGGAGGTAGTGAGGTATCCTCACTGTCAGACTGGACTGTGCTGATGTGGTCGTCTCTCAGAACACTGGGTTCCGAGTCTGAATTTTCAGGTTCCCTATTCATGCTGTCAAGTTTAATCTCATCAACGTGCCCATCCTCTCCTGCACCACCAACACTTCCTGACTCAGTTTGGATGGAACCGGCTGACGTGTCATGTTCCCTTAAACTTTCAGCCACAGCGGTTCTGCCCACTTTGTCAACACCATCAGCGTTAAACCCACTTTTGGAGTCGTGAACATGTTCAGAACTGCTGCAGCGCTCCTCTGGAACACAGCACCTTTCTGATCTCTCCTCTGTTTTTGGTGTTTCCTCGTCTTCTCTGCCATCTGCTCTGGACTCGGAGGAAGGTTTAATGTCAGAAGGTTCATCGGGTTTCACCGCCTCTACCGTTTCCACGGTTTCAGTTTCCAAACCTTGTTCATCATCTTGCTCGTCGTTCTTGGCATCGGTTCTGGATTCTCTGGGAGGTTCGAAGATTTCCACGGCCTCTGCTGCTTCTCCTGTTTCACTCTCCAAATTTAGTTCATCCTTCTCTTTCTCGAGCGCGTGAGCTGGAACACGAGCAACACTTTCTGGAGCGGTTGAAGCTTCAACCACAATGTTGTCGACTTCTGAACCTTGTTTCTCATCATCGTTGACCACCGTTTCTCCGATCGCTTCGTTTGGGATGAAGCTTTCAGTGGGTTTGGTCAGCTCCCCCTCTCCAGTTTCTTGTCTGTCCTGCCCGTCTTCAGCTTTATCTGCAACTTTAGTTATGGAACCATCAATAGCAAGTTCTGCAGTGGATTCAGTGGCTTTTTCCTCTGAACACGTTTCTTTATTCGCGTGTCGCTTCTCATCCTCATGTACTCCTCCTTTCTTTTTAGCTCTTTTCTTCTTCTTTTTCTTTTTCCCAGCAGCAGCAGCACCTTGTGACCTGGTCGACGTTTCCTTATCTGCCTCTTCATCCTTGTCTGCCTCTTCTTTACTCTGAGGGTCTTTCTGAAGAGCAGAGCTGGACGCATCTAACTGAGGTTCTTGGTGTTCAGAGATGTTACAGGACTCTTTAGGATAATCACTACACAACATGCCTTTACTCTCCATCTCCACTACGCTATCTGTCTCTAATGAAACTCCCTCTTCAAGAGTTGGTGAAGGGTTTCTTTCAGAAGAGGATGTCACTGCTTGCAGATTAGGACTGTCATCACTTAGAAATATATCTTTGTCTTTTGTGATTAAATGTTCATGAACTACTTCTTCAACATCTTCTGTTGGAGACTCCGGTTCTCTTGCCGGCAGCTCATCTGTTGGCGCTTCCAGCATGGGCACGCCGACATTTTCAGAACCCAACTGATTCTCTTTGGCTTCCTCAAACATTTCTCTGTGTTGTTTCGGTTGCAGCTCTTCCTCCAGAGTTTCCTCAGGGTTGCCTGAGAGATCATGAAGAGCCAAAAGTGATTGAAAATGAAGACTAATCCTCACAAGGATGTGAAGCAGCAAAGGGAAAAATAAGGCTGAAGACTGGTTGATTGGTTCAATCAGTGGCCAGAAAGAGAAGCAGAGCGCCAAGATGGTCAAGAGGAAGACAAGAAGAAGAAGATGAAGAACTGGAAGAACGGTAAATTTAAGTTCCCGAGTCCCAGAATATCAACTTCACCAATGACAAGCAGATTGTTTTAGACTCCAGAATGCCACCAGCCACACGTACCACCCTCACTAAACTGTGATCCAGAACACATGCACGGAAGACAGATGGACAAGAATCACAAAACATAAATCATAAAGATTTGTAAAGAAAAAAGCAAGATAGATGAGGTTAGATAGATGAGGCTGGTGTTTTAATTAATGCCATTAAAAGACAGACAGTGAAAGAGGAAGCACACAATTCATTTCTCCACTGAAACGTGTGTAAAATATTCTTATTAACAATTTTTTTTAAATCACCAGACTTATCCTACCTTCAGATCAGTGCAAATCAAAAAACACAGGACACTTAAGTTCACTCCAAAATTCCACATCATCGGTTCAATATGTTAAACTAAACAAAAAGTGAATCATTGTTTTGAGTAAATTTTGTCCTTTATGTTTAGATTTTGGAATGAACTGGATGTTAAGTGGTGCAGTGACACGTGTGAACTGGAAGTCTTTTTTACCCAGCATGCTGTTCCCCTCTGGTGGGGAGGCCTGAGGCTCTGCAGAGGAAACGGGCTCTGTGCTGGGTGCTCCGTCCACACCCGCCTCTCCGACGTCCCCGTTGACGTTTAGATCGGATCCCAGCACTACGCCGTGTTTCTAGTCACAATAAAAGAGCAAACTTTAGATTTTATACATTTCTTAAAAGTGATTTTTCCACATTTGCTTGCAGAAGTGTCCACAGCAGCCCATCGGCAGCACCCACGTCTGGCCAAGTACCTTCAAAATGTCTTTGAGCTTCACCACCTCTTCTCTGAGGTCATCTCGCTCAATTCGGATGGCATCTGTGTATTCTTTCTGTCGCTCTAAGGCCTGAGCAGAGCCCCGAGTGTCGCAGCATGAAAGGAGGTGACCAGTTATTTGAGACGTGCAAAGTAGGAAAAGTAGAAGTCAGTGTCGTGCACGAGAGAAACGGAAGGCTAACTGTGGAAAAGGTAAGGCAACGCTGCAGGCTCAGCAGTCGTACCCCGATTTTTTTATCCTTCCACTCCACCGTCTCCTGGAGGTCGGATATTTCTCTAACAAAACCCTCCTGTTTCATGTTCAGCTGACGGATCTCCTGAACGGCACGAAGAGCAGATGTTTGAGAAGGAGAGAAAATAACGGTCCATGCATTTATACAGCATATGAACTATAAAGCTGTGAAAAGAGACGTGCGGAAGGTGACAAAGTAGTTCCAAGCAGCTGTTTTTCAGTCTCTGCCCTGACGTGACTGTGACACACCTTCACACAAATACTCACATTTAGCAGCTCTTCGCTCTGTTTGAGCGTCTCTTTTATTTCACTGAACTGAAACTGAAGCACACTGTGGGCGTGTTTCTCTCTTTCCAGCTCCTGGGGGGACACAGGAGACGGCTTATCACCAAGGTTTTTCTGGCCTTCGGCTGTCCTCGGAGCTCACACTCACCTTGACTTTATCCTCGTATCCTCGTTGGGACTCAGACAGCAGCTCCTCCAGCTCCATCAGGGAGTCCTTCAGTGTGTCCACCTGGTACATCAGGTTGTTCTTCTCATTGTCCAGCTGTGCGTTGGACACCATGGCCTTACGATACTTCTCCTCCACCTCAGTTAGTGTATACTAATAATGAACAGAGGGATGGATAGAAGACGTGCTGGGATCAAATCTTTTTACCGACCGTTTCAGGCTTTCTTTACAGATCTATGAAGTCAGCGTTCAAATATGGTTTCAAAGCTTGTAACATCCTTTAGTCCATGCGTGGAAGGAGGCACGCGCACACACACACACACACACACACACACACACACACAAATGCAGTAGAAGACCTGTAATAACACCTTATTGACACACACACACACACACACACACACACACACACAAATGCAGTAGAAGACCTGTAATCACACCTTATTGATACACACACACACACACACACACACATAGAAACATGCAGTAGAAGACCTGTAATCACACCTTATTGATACACACACACACACACACACACAGAAACATGCAGTAGAAGACCTGTAATCACACCTTATTGATACACACACACACACACACACACACACACACACTGATATTAATAGAGTCCAAATTCTGATTAAAGCAATTAGATCATATCTGATTGATCATTTTTGCAAATGCGAAACACACTCAAGACACAAATCCCCTCTAAAATAAACATGCGTGTTCCTGCATATTTGTCCCAGTGTTAGTAACAAGAAAACGTCCACAGCAACTCAGGCTCATATTCTGGGGCTTTTCCACAGTTCTATCACTACTCGACTTGTCAGTGATTCCAGTGAAGAAAAGCACCGTCAGTCAGTCACCAGTGAAGCTGCACCTCTGAGTCAGACTCGGGCTGATACCTTGACTTCTTTTAGGTTCTGAGTGTACTTGATTTCCACATCCTGAATCTGATCCTTGAGTTCATGAATCTCCTGGAGAAGAGCGCAGCAGCGAGAGCAGCAGTGAGCAGAAGATTTGCAGCATGAGAGCGACAGAAAAGCGAGCAGCAGCAATACGTGTTAGCGGGTGGAAACAGGACATTTTTTAGCTGAACACGTTAATGGATGAAATAAAATTCCTTCATTTGTTGATGCATAAAATCTGGGCGTCACAATAGCCATTACAGTAAACTGTTTAGTTCCCCATAGTCATAAACATTGGAAGATTCTGTCCAACATGCCAGTGTTGTCTGAATCTCTGCCTGCTGGAACATTACTGGAGGCCTAAATGTGCTGACAGAAGTAGCTTAAAGAGAACAGAGAAAAGCGCATCAGCACCCTCTCTGAACCCACTGTAACATATATTTACCTTAATTTCCCTCAACGAAGTCTCTGCATCTACAGTTAAGGCCGTCTCGCCGCTTCCTCTCCGCGACGACGTCCCACCCAAGGATGTGAGAGTTCCAGCTGTCAGGGCAGAAGCTGCTCGGGATCCCTGAGAAATTAAAAAGAGGAAGCTTCATTTTAGAGTCCAATTCCTCATAAATGGAGATAAAAGTTTGAGAAATAGAGCCGCTCACCTTCTCCAGATAATCGCTCTCCTCCACCTGTTGAGACAGTAAAATACAGTCAGAGCATGAAGACCTGGTGAGGAGGAAGAAGGTCCCAATGTCCCCTCAGGTAGGAAGACTTAACTGAAACACTCCAAGCTGCTCTTGGTTTGTGAGCATATTAACAGAAAGGTTAACAGGCAAACAAGATGAGACAAAAACACCTCCAGGATAAAAAACAAAATCCCCAAAGTCACGTTGCCAAAATTAGTCTCACACATCAGAGATTAAAAATACGCACTCAAAAGCAAAACCGCTGCACAAGAGAAGCCGCACACGTTGAGAGTCCACACGCAAATCGACGCCCGACGCAACGTGCAAAATCAGCTCGGAGGTGTATAAAAAGGAAGGAACCACAGGAAAAACGGCAGAACACAGGCCGACGGAGCAGGAGCGCAGCTCTCATCGCAGCCTTGGCCCCCTGCAGGTGCAGAGCAACTCACGTCAGAAAAGTCAGGAATAGTAACATCGTCCAGATCCCGCGGGAGGCTGCTGGCCGCGCTCCTCAGGAAACTGGCCACCGAGCCGCAGTTGTCCTGCAGTGGCCACCAGGGGGGGAAACACAACAAGAGAGGAAGCCCAAACACTTCAGCCCAGGTCACCACTTCCAGAAAGGTCACATAGTTAAAATGTTTACAAGCCCTCTTGAGTGAAATCTGAATTTAAATAAATAAAAGGTGAAATAATTCAGGCACCACATGCCTGTCAAACACAGCGATTCCTCTGGAAGTTCTAAGAAAATGAGAAAACTGCTATAAAATAAATAGCTACAAAGCTGGATTAAGCTACATTTACTGGAGGATTTCTAGAATCAATCTTTTCTGATGCACCGATGCAGATTACAAATGTGTTTAACGTCTATGACTGGACACGTGTGAGGAGAAGAGTGTGATTTTAAAAACTACATTTATCCTATATTGCTGGTGTGAGGGTGTCTGGGGAGGGGGGGGCTCACCACTGGGCTGGTGCGGGCTGAACTAGCCCTGGAGGAGGTTCTGGAGCCACGATAACTACTGTACTCTACAGGCTGCAGAGGAAACACATTCACTGTTACATCTCCCTCAAATCCCCGAGTCGAGCACACGCACAAGGCTGAGGCCCGACAGCACAATCGGATCTAAACTTCCAATACAAGAAGTCACACGGGTTATAATTTCAGAACCAATCCATGCAGAAAAATAAGTTCTCACACTCAAACACAAACCAACTCAAAGTCTTACATGAGAGGCGGAAGCGCGGCGAGACCTGCTGCACAGACTGTCTTCATACAAGGAGTTCTACACGTGAGAAACATAAAACACCACATCATCGCAGGGCAACAGCTGAGCAGGCTCCACAGCACCGGATAGAACGCGTATAAGCTCTGAACTTACACTTTGGACCTAATCAACGGTGCAGTCATGTCAAGTGTTGTCTTTCACTCTACATAGAGTAACGGGACTTCACTACTGCGTGTCGTGATCAGAACAAACCCGCCACCCATAACACAGCACACGATGTCAGCAGTGACAGGTTAAATTCAAATAGTGAATTATTCATCAAATCTTGGTTCCAGTGACAAACAAGCTTCGTTTTACTGGCGTGGGTTAATATTCCTGTGTTCAACACTGTTAAAAAGGTAACTGGGAATCGTCTGGAAACCAACCCTACGATAGAGCTGCTGGGTGATGGAACCGAGCGAACCACACAACTGGAACAAAGGATGAGAAACTTAACTACTTCCTTTCCCCTCCACACACGGGAAGAGAGAAAACCCAGACACAAACAGTCTGTATACAGACCTGGTAACCATTGAAAGCTGAACTGGTGTTTCTGGAAGTTGACAGACCATTGAGACTGTACAAGTCAGAGGAAGCATAAGAGGCCTGAAATAAGAGAGCGGAGAGAAGGGGGAAGTAGGGGGACAGGTGGAAAATACAGCTGAGTCAGTGAACACAAGCAGCTTTTGAGGAAAAGGAAGGCGAAAGCACAAAAGAAAAAGCCCCCTCAATCTAAAACGTCCACTAAATGAAGGCGCTGAGCTGATTCATGCGCTCACATGCAACCTTCACCCAGGAATCAGGACTAGGCTGTAGTGAACACATCTTTAGGTGAGAGCTGAGCACCACAAGCTGTTAGCGGAGTGCAGCGCCACCCACCGGCTGCAGCTCTAGTCTGGAGCTACGAGACGCCCGGCTGTCATCGCTCAGTCTGGAGCTCTGAGGGTCAAACATCACAGAGGCTGCACGTCATCGTAAAAACATCTGAGTCACAGCGTTGTCAGTAGCACAGAGGTCTATGTTGCACAAAACTAGTGTTTTAACATTCACACAAGCCTCACAAAGAGTGACTTCTTTGCATGTATTTTTCCCAAGTTGACTCACAATAATTCAGCTTGAAAGACTAAAAAAAAAACCTGTAGCCTGAAGTTCAAAAATGTAACGTAACCATGGCAACCAGTACCACCAATTAACCAATTTAGAAGAAGTATAACACCTACTGCAAAATGTGCCAGATGCGATATCTTAACACTCAGAAGTGTTACTGAAACGGCAGGTATTTGTGTCGGTACAGAAATGCATTGTGGGATCTCTTTGCTGACAGACCCTCTACCGTTGGCCTGTTTTAATGGCTCTAAACATTTAAAATAACCAGTGATTTCATGCTGTGGGTTTGGACCATCTTACTGGTTGATTACCGGGTAAATAACAGCCACTGTTTCCTGTTTTACAGAGCAAATGAAGCTGCTCAGGGTGGCATTAAACTGGGAGCTCCTAATGGTGCCAGGAAACACAAGAACATCCTCGGTGCCTTTGCATTTCTCTGGCAGGCTCCCGCTTGTAGACAGCAGAGTTAGCACAGGTGTACACGTGCAGGGATGGACGATGCATTCAGGGTTACTGTAATCGGCGTGCTAGCGAGGTTGTTAACGCACCGTGAGGTCGAGCCTGGAGGAGCGAGAGACTCTGCTCTCGTCACTGAGTCTGGAGCTCTGCTAACAAGAGAAGTGCACGGTTGTGAATAATGTGCACATATTCAGGTGTGTACAGGCTGTTCCACGCAGCTACTGACCCTGCTGGATATAACGCTGTAGTCGTCCTCATATCCATTCCTCTGCAAATAAAGAGCACGGCTGAAGAAGTGTCTGTAGGCACGCCACCCGAACACTTACAGGCTGAGCATTTACGTACATCTCTGTCTTTGTGCTTATGTTTCTTCTTTTTCTTTGACTTCTTGTGCGAAACTGAGCCCTTGGAGTGAGACAGGGAGTACACGAGACAAGTCTATTCTTACCGGTATCACCATTGGTAAAGGAAAACACACGCACGCACATGTGTGAACACACACGCACACAAGTTCATGCAAGACGGGAACACCAAGAATCACTTCTTCCAAGTTCTGGGGAGTTTCAGTCGAAGTCCTGCACGTTCACCTGATTCTGTCAAACATCTACTAGGAAATTCCCCCTCGTGCATCTGGTGCCATGTTTTAGTTCAAGACGAGCTTATCTTGTTATGCACCATGACATCAGTAAAAATCAATAACGTGCGCAGACATGCGTTTTCCTCTGAAGAGAGTTCTTGTTAATCTCGAACAGCACACAGAGCACGTTTTAGGTTCTTAAAACTGTTAGTCACTATTTAGTCCTCACAAGGTTTCAGGTAGCCAGTTAAATCAATGGGCAACGTTCCCCCTCCCTCCTTACCCCTCCACTGTAAGCGCCAACAGCCTCAAGATCCGACTGCACAGCAGCAGCACCAGAGAGGGTCGCCCATGGAAACACAGTGGACAAGGTGGTAAATGCAACACGTAGGTCATGAAATGAAGTTTCCTGAAACTCGCTGGACTGTAACACTGACCCTGACGCTGCCCCGGCTGCCCACCGACATCCTCTCATCATCGTCTGAACGCTGTGTGAGAGAGCGGCACACTGAATCCTGCGTAAGGGTTTGGGAAAGTGGGAAAAGAGTGAATAAAGATGGCAAACAGTGCTACAACCACATGGCTTCAGTGGGTTCTGTCAGAGGTGGAGGCTCAAACAGGCGCGCCACTTATTTCACATGACCAAAATTCAACCAGAATTTCTCTAGATATGTTTTTTGCACTGCAAATGTTTTAACTGGAAGCTGACATGAGTGGTGAAGAACAGGATTACAGGGTGAAAAGACATGAGCAGAGGGAAGGTTACAAACCGTCTGAGTCCGTGAAGAACGTGAGTATCTCTCACTGTCCTCCTGGAGGTGGAGGGGTGATGAAGAGGAGGAGACGAAGAGGAGGAGACGAAGAGAGATGTTTCAGATCAGTGAAGCAAGGAGAGATGAATGATGACTCAGGTGTTTGAGCTCATAAAAACAGAAGTATTTCGTATAAAACTCCCTTCATTCCAAAACATGTAACACAAATTTGTGTTAAAAAGGGAATTCTGTTAAAATGTGTTGTTCTAACATCCTACTTTTGGTCACACAGGCTCTCAGCACAAACCTCTTTCTGTCATACAAGTCAAACTCATGCTCAACAGTCAGCAGCTTTGAGCATTCAGCTCACGGTGATGCACCTTCTCAGGCTGCAGGTCTGGCTGCTCCAAAGGTGAACAACTAAATCACCTTTGGTGGTTTGGGCACGGTGTGGACGAGAATTCGGTTTAAACAAATCCAGATGCAGACATGCACGTGCTTAAAACATGCTAAAACAAATCCAGCAGGAAAAACTGTCACCGCCAACTACGACCAACAGTTAGTCAACTACAAATGTGCAATAAATGAAGCATTAGTGAAATCACAGACCACCCGCTCCTGGTTTAGTCAGGGCTGCCTTTAAAGCTCTGATGGGAGAAGAACCTCAGGAGGTGACGGGGCAGATGGTCGTATGGAGCCAGGGCCAACCAGGCACCGTGCTCCTTTGAATAAGTGGATTACCATTAATGACCAAGCTTTTATTCCTCATAATCCGTTATTTTCTAAAAAGGCTTAATGGGAATTATGTGCAATTCAAAAGGCAGATTGGCACAAAGCAATCGCTTCCTGATAATCAGAGATAAATACACGTGGGGGCGAGGAAACATGCAGCAATGCAGAAACGGTACCATCCACTGTTCAATATCTCCCCATTTGCTGTCCCCTCGGTCATCTAATCGGGTGTCCAAGCCGTAATATTTCTAAAAGAGACAGGAAACCAGCGCAGGAACAAAAAACACACAGAAAGGAGGTCGGCACAATTGGATTTCAGGTCTGGGATAATAAGATAACAGTGTTAGGATCAATGAGGAAGAGGCTGCCTACCTTCTGCACCTGAAAGATCTACACAGCACCCACCAGAGGAGACGGGAGACACAAAGATGAAGAAGAAATTAAAAAGGGGGAAATATTCCGAGATGAAAGCTTTCAGAGTGTGGACAGACGGCACGCAGAGGCAGATTTCTGCAGACGAGAGCAGTTTGAGGAATGTGAAATGGCCCCGCTGTGGCGCTGACTGACCCAAGGAGACGAGTTCACTGGAGATTTACTGGCAACCTGGGTCAACAGGCATTTTCCCATGGTCCCCTTAGGTTGGCATCAGTGGCAGGAGGCCAGTTGGATCAAAGAAATGGTCCTAAAATCTTATCTGAGAGAGCTTTTCCACCTGTACTCGTTTACACCAGTCACACCGGTAGAACATTTCCAGTTTGGGAAAATTATGATAAAATTCAGCCGCCATCGTAGTTTCCCAGTTTCCCCAACCATTACGATCGGGGATTATTTCAGATCCAGGGGTCAAAGGTCGAGATGGGAAAGATCAGAATAATGAATGAGCTGACGGGTGAAGGTTATCTACACAGACACTGTAAAAAATACACTCAAAAATAACACTGTTTGTCCAAAAGACGACAAAAAGGCTAAAAACGTCTAGCAGCAAAGAAAACAAATGATAGTTTTGGCAGAGAAAAGTACATTTAAGTCTTTCAGCCCTGTACGAGTGGACGACTCTCACCTGGTTTGCCAACAACATCATGATATCAGGTTCATTTTTAGCGCTATTACACAGGTCTCACCAAAAACACCAGAGAACTTTCCGTTCCTTCATTTCAGCACAGGAAGCAGGATTTACCTTCCTCTCTCCTTCCTGTGCGTGTCCAACCTGTAAACCTCTGGACAGGGATTTTCAGCAGACCACTGGATCCCTTCGGTGTAGAACCTCGTGCCCTCGCAGCCTACTGCTCTCAATACGAGATTACGAGGTCACCGCCAAAGTCATGTGACCCAAGTCCCGATCCACTCATGTTTCAGTGGTCACCTGACTCATATCCGATCGTTGATCTAACTCTATACCAAATCACATGGTTTAGGTACCACATTGATCCACAGCAACCTTTGTGCCACTATGCTTCCTCTGCTCCCACTGTCCTGACCTTTGACCTGTCAGGACGGTCAGTGATAGAAACAGGCAGGAGAAAAGACACAACCATGCCATTAATGTATATTATAAATGAGTAGTGCTCTTTGAGACGTCCAATCATCTCTCCTTAAATGTCTGGACAGCTAATTAGCAACTGAGCCAGGCGCCATCATAAGCTCATTCATCACATCGGTTACACAATCGGCTTCAGTGCCTTTGACCCGTTCTGCTCAACTCACCGAACTCCCTGTCTTGATCGGAGGGGTTCCAGGGCGCCCAGTAATGGCAGCCCTAAGCCCCCTCCCTGCCAGCCGTCGCCCAGCCGTCCTGCCTACCTCCCTACGGTATCAGAAAGGATGGCATGGTTGGGGAGTCAGGACTCAGCCAAGTCCTTGATGGTGCGGCTCACAGCAGGACACGCGTCCACTTCTGTGCTGCAGCGGTCGAAGGTCCAGCCACAAATGTCATCCTCAGCACGTTAGAAAACATCCGAGAATCCAAGTCTTGACACGAGTGTAAAAACCCATAGTTGGAGTTCCACAACGAGGACTGCTCTGAGGCAGGCTGGACCGTGAAGCACAACCCGCTAAGCTCCTTTGGAACTCAGCTAAAGGGGTTTAAGGGTCATTCAGACACACGCGCACCAGACTCGGCTTAACAATGACTGTTAATCCATCGCATATGGCTTATCTATGTCTGTGGGTGCACGTGCAAACTGTTGTTTAAACTCAAATGTAGT
Source organism: Takifugu flavidus (assembly GCF_003711565.1). Lineage (NCBI taxonomy): Eukaryota > Metazoa > Chordata > Actinopteri > Tetraodontiformes > Tetraodontidae > Takifugu > Takifugu flavidus. The sequence goes on along the minus strand of NC_079520.1, from coordinate 1,709,748 downwards.
TGTGCCGCCACGTACATGGCATCAGAAATGCACCGAAACGCCATGAAAGGCATCATTTAACAGCAGGAGTGTATAACCTTAAAATATAGAATATAAAAGCTATTCACTCCATTCATTTAAGTGTTTATGGTCATTTTTAAATTGTTTTGCAGTTTTTCTGGTAGATACTTGATTTTAATGTCGATTTTAGGTTCTACTAATCTATTCCAGTGCAGGATTGAAGCAGGATTTATTAAGTTTCATCAGTAAAAACAAAATAAATCAATAACTGTTACTCAATTTCAGCTGCACCCTTTAAATTAACAGTAAATGTTTTTAAATTAAAAGTTATTTAAAAAGTTGCCTTCTGCAGGATTAACAAACTTCAGGAAGAGGTTGAAGTCCATCAGGGATACAGACCATTAGAGCTGGAGGATCTTAACTCCAAATTGCCCTCCACGTAGCATTGAGTTGGTCTTTGGAGGTTCAGTAGGTGAGAGGAGACGACCTGTTGGGATTAATCCAGGCTAAGAATAGTGAGCTGGAGGAGTCGTGGCTCCCCGCACAGATGAGAGGTTCAACCCCAGAGAACCTCAAGTACGACACGTGGACTTTTGAGCTCTGCTTCCAACCCAGCAGAGCAAGAGAGAGGTGAGGCTCTCCTGTTGTGTTTTGATTGATTGATTTAGATTTTGGGGACTTTGGTCAGTAAAGATGTTGACAGAGGGACGTAGACTCCTTTACATTCAACCATTTTAGGATACTTCACTAACTAAGAAGACTAACAGTCATCAGGCATCAGTCATATATTTACGTACATCCCAACTATTTTTATTAAAAAAAAAACATTTCCTATGAACGGTCAAGCGGGAGCAGCGCACCGGGCTGTCCTCAGTCTACATCCTGTGACCTTTGACCCACAGATTAGTTGAGTCCCCCCCCCAAAGGGAAATGTGACAGGAAACATTGGTCCAAACTGCCCACGCAGTACCAACAAGTCAGGAAATCCGCTTTATTGTGCACCGCGGTGGTGGATGACGCCACTCTGACGGGTTCTCACCTCTTTCTGTTGCCTCTCCAGCTCCCTCATGCGGATCTCTCTGGCCTCTGCCCTGGCCGCCCTCTTCGCTGCCAGCCTGGCCTCGGCCTGGTGGACACAAACAGAAGCACAGAAAGAGAAGTTAGGCCTCCGCTAATGTGGCTGGACTGGAGGGAAGAGACGTCGGTACATAAATCAGGCGCCCAGTTCCTCAACAGGTACGAGTCCTGTTTGGCAAAGAGGGCTCATGTTTAGATTTACACGTCAATTCACATTTTCCTATAACAATAATGTCCAGTTTTCACAGGCTGTACATGGCATCGATGTGTATTTATGTAGCGTGAGCAGCGCTCAGGCGGTCCCCGCAGTGTGTGAATGTGTGTATTTATATGCATGTGCAGGCTTTGCCTTTGCTCCACTCAGAACTTAAATCAAGAGCAGGGTCTTTTCCTTAAAAGGAGCTCTTGCAGTGTTCTGTGCGAGTGTGTGAGCATTTCCTTCCTCTAACTTTGTGGCAGACTGTGTGGTTGCCGTCTAGGCGGGGTCACTGTAAACCCTCCTCTAATCGCGCTGATGCCAGTCACCATGACCGAGGAACAGGAAAGCAGACACAAAAAGAAAAGAGTCGGCTTCAAAGGAAACGTGAACGATCGCACGGCATTAAGAAGCATTTAGTGGTGACTCAGTTAAACCCCGGCTTCTCCCTCCAGCTACAGAACAAACCAGACTAGAAGCACAACATCTCATGAATGGTTTGATGGATTTTATGAACCAAACATTCATTTTACACTGACAAAAGAGAAAGAAAAATCTTTTATGCTTTATTATAGCATATCTGCATAAAATAAGCAAATATGGATGGTTTGTTTATAGACCAAGGGATCCAGATGGAGGCCATCCTGCTGTGATTACTCTTATTGCGAGTATTTGAGCCCTGATAACATACTTATAATATTTAATATCAACACTGCCTCTGTAACAACAACAATGGATGTTTCAAACTGTTTCTCAGCCTGCTGTTACACATCCAGACTTTAATTACGTAAGAGCCATCGGCCTGAAGATTCTGGACGACGGTGGCCTGAAAGGGAACAGCCGGCTTGTTGCTGCACCAGTAGAGATGGCTCTACCCTGCAGTCAGCAGCCTGGAGGGGTGTGTGTGTGTGTGTGTGTGTGTGTGTGTGTGTCCACCACCTGTCTGAGAACGGGTGCAACAGTGAGGACACGCAGAAAGTTTTGCATGCTGTTCTCATCCAGCATGAAAATATTTAATCAGGCAAGCGTCAAGAAAGCCCCTGACAGTCATCAGAGCCATGAGGGAGATAACCCAGGAATAGTTTTAACCGGCCGTGCATCAAGTGCATCAAGTCATTTCCTCACAGTCAGACATTACTCATCATCCTCGGCAATTTTCAAGGTCGCACCCTTAAAGACGTATAAAATGAGGCCCAACATGGCGATAACTAGCTGGCACTGAGGCCAATGTGAGCCAGAAACACATTTTAATGTTCATGAAGCTGGAGGTTAACAAGTTCCACCATAACTGGCTCATTCAGAACGCAAAGGTTTTTTTGTGGGAATGTTACAGGGAAAGGTTCAGGATGGAAAGTAAATGAGGCGTGGGCACCACTGTAGCACACACACACACACACGCACACACAATATTGCAGCACAAAATACACAATAACACAATCATATCAGCTTTAATAGGGTTTTCCTGTGAATGACATCGAACTGAACTAACAGGAAGTTGGAAACCAAAGCCAACAGTTATAATTTCTGCTGATGGACCAACTAAACCTTTTGGGAGATTTAACTTCTACAGAATCATTTTAAAGTTCGGTATATTTACGGTATATAAGAAACGCACACTCAGACATGCTGAATATCTAAAAGCCCCATCTGATCACAGGGAAACAGCCTCATATTTTAGGTCACAGCAGACGCCTGAAGCAGTGTCTAAGCTGCCGTGTTTAAACACAAAACACAGAAGTTCTGCCACTCAAGCACAAATTTGATAGTCAATGACATTAATTCCATTGGTAAACTGCCCCTGGACAGAACAGCACAGGAGCTTGAAGAAAGTGAGGCGTTCAGGAGCTGAATGATCACTGTAGATCCAGTAAAAACCCACCAGTTTAAACCTGCCACATTTCTGAAGGCCTCGCAGAAGTAGGACAAAAGACTGAATCAGTTTGAGAACTATTGAGAATAACCTAGATGGTCTCAGGTTAAATAAAAGCTGTTCTCATTTAGCATCATTTCAGTGTGGAAACCGTCCCTGTGAGAGTACATGAGCCAGATATTTGATCATCTAATGAAACAGCAACTGGCTCATTGCCTCTGAACCTATTTCCAGGTTTTTCAGGCTGTGTCAACTGTGTTCTGGTATTTCATAGACGGCCTATGAGCAGACACCTCTAGTGCCACCAGATCAAAATGCCAGCCTGGTCTGTCTCCATGTCCAGAGCTAAACTCCCACGACGCGAGTGCCAGTCAGCCACCAAAATAAACGGGCGTATTAATAGCTGTGAGGTGGTGACAGCTGGACAAAGAGAGCAAACGGAAAGAACTGCTAACAGCTAAAGTTTTGATAGAGTTCTAAATGAGGAGGGTTCACTGAGGACATCCAGACAAATGAAGACGTTTGAGAATGAGCATGTTCTTGAGTTTTATTGTTAAATTGGTTTGATAAAGGAAACCCATTCTTGTCTCCGGCCATGGTGCCAAACCTCAGGTAGCAGCAGCAGCTTCTCATCAGGTCAAAATTAAGAGGAACTGTTCTGGAACAAAGGTAAACCAACATGGAAGCATCAGACTAAAAACACTAGAAAGCTGCACTGGTCTAATCTGTCCAAGGCTGTCATTTATCTGAACTTCCTCTTTAACCAGATAACTGGCAGGAGACGTGTGAACAGTCTTCTCCAAGTCACCACGAGCCTGAAGAAGCAACTCTTGAAATACATTACGCCATAAACTGGGATGGAACAAACTCATCATCTCACAACTCAGAATGGTTACGCAATCCTTCGTGTACTTGTCGATTTCCTCAACGACTGTGTGTGATGGAACAATCACACCAAGGTTGGAACTGAATGGAATGTCAAGAAGAACTCAGGAAAACAACAAAAACAACCCACCACCATCCATTTAAGTTATTTCGGTTTAGGTTAACCACACGTTCGCTGTGGGGTCCCTTCCGTTTCCGTATGGAAGCAATAATTCCCCGACCTCGTTGCTCAGGGATCCGCAGCCCAGTGCTGCCCTGGTAGGGTGGGAGAACGCTGAACTTTACTCGCTGCCTCTGGACACCGACAGCCAACTATGGGATTGTTCTGTGGCAGGAGGTCAGGCACAGGCTCCCACCACAGGGAGTTACTAGTTCAACTAGTTACTATTCCACGTGTCAGAGAATTGAACAGATAAACCTCAGAGGATGCTTTTCCACCAACCTCTGAACCAGTCCCACTCCCAGCCCAGAGGGGTTCAACTCCCCGGCCCCGACCTCTGACCCCTAAATATCTGATTTAATCCTTCAATTAATCCTTGAACTGACGCTTGTTTCTGAAGGTTTTTTGTGACATGTTGATTTAAGAAGATAGCAAATGGATGGAATTCTCAGTGCTAGCTTGAAGGAGCACGTTCACAGAACCCCGTTTCCACACCTGCCTCCTCCTCAGAAATAGAACAGAACAGAACAGGTTTGCTGTAGGGTCTTCCAGAGGCAGCTCAATTCACGCTGCAACGCGCTGTTAGGGTGTATGCAGCCCATAAACGAGGCGGATGAATGGGTTTATATGGACCCTGATGGCTAATGCAGCATTATTGCCCAGGGTCCAGGCAGCACAGCAGAACTCCATCACCAGAAACCAGCAGTGGTGAATAAACAGGAAGGAGATCGGGATAACAATCTGCACGGGCTGTGCATGTGATGATGTCATTGAGAGGAAATCAACACACACACACTAACACACACAAACACTCTTCCATTTAAGGAGACCTCCATCAAGTCACAATGAAGAGAAACAAGTATCAGGAAATACAAGAGGAATTGTTTGTACCATTATTGAGTAACACCAGGTGAGGAGAGTTTAATGGAAGACATCCCATCGTGTTTAGACAGAATTCAGCGTTTCTGGATGGAAGTGCGGATTCATTCATTTTAGCCCTAGGCGACCTTCAGAATGACCAGGAAGACTGTGCAGTGAGCATCCAGGCCCAGACTAATCCCCTCTAAATGCTCCGGTCTCTCCCCGAGCCTCTGACCACCGACCACAAACCTCTGACATAATCCCCCAGTTCACCTGGTGGCTTTAGAATAAACAGAATAAACAGCAGAGACCATGGAAGACAGGAAATACTACTATTACTACTAACGACCAAAGGATTTTAGAAAGAAAATCAAAGAGAACTATCTCATTTCTTTCTTTAAAAGACTAAAGACGACCACATTTGCCTTCATAGGATCAGAAAAGTCTAAAGAAAACAAACTGGTGAGAGACAAGCGATGCTCATCGTATTGTCTGTATGTTGATGGGTTTTTTAAAAAGAGCAAATCAATTTGTAATTTAACAGTTAAACTATAATCTTGTGTGATGTAGAACAGTTGAATTCACTTATCAAGGGTGCCGTCGGGCTAATCTGAACACTTCCAGGCCGTAGCTGTGAGCTGGTGACCCAACGCCGACCATGCTGGCTGTGATCTGAGTGTCATACTGGGACCATTGTCCCCAGGACGGTGATGCTGGTGGACGTTAGCGCGACAGAAACAAACACAAACTGACTGTTGTGCCATCAGAGATGAGACAATGTGCTGATCCCCTTTGACAGAAGGGCCACGGCTCCACTCACATGATGGAAAAACAGGATTTTAGGTTGCTTTTTTTTTGATCACCTGGAATACGAACACCGATTTTCACATTCATTCTTCTTGTTCCATGTGTCCGTGACATTTGGCCCATGCCCAAATCTCATTCTACCTTTCCACCAGTGGGTTGTGTGACGCCCGTGTTTTTCATAGAGGTAATAGAACCGCTTATTACTCAAGTACCAGACAGGGGTACAAGAGGGCGTGGCTGGAACATCGCACATCACCGTCGGCTACGTAATCTTCACCTTAAAGAGTCCAAATGTTGGCAGAACGCTGAGCTGTAGCTGGGAAAAGAGCAGAATGACACTGAAATCCAACAGCTAGAAGTAGCCTGTGGGGATTGGACTAATCCTTTCCAACCAAATTGTGATCCCCTGAGCTATCTGGTAAATAACCAAAAGCTTCAGTTGGCCCGCTCATCAGCCGACCGGGTCAACAAACTGTTTTTTTCTCAGACCAAAGGACAAGCAAACAGGCGACGTGCCCAGCGTGAGCGCCTGTAAACAGCCCCGCGCCGCCTCCCGGGCTTTCATTAAAAGTATAAACTGTCATGGGCATCTGAGTGTTTACAGGTCCGGAGAACGTCTTGGCTACAGCGAGCGCTCCTCTTAGGAACCTGGAACATCCGACCTGCTTCTGCGCCTTCGCCGGTTTTTATGGCAGCGACGTGCTACAATAAATACTTGTAGGAGTATTAAAATTGACATGGGAACAAACCAACTCCCTCAAGAACAGAATTACAACCCTCTCTGCTCTCAGTTATTTTATCCTGATTTTCCTTCCAAACATTTGCTGGCTGCCCAGCCGGGCCCAGACCGGGCCCAGACTGAACCCTGCAAAAGGCCCGCGGTGACACGACGCCCGTGGATGACATCCAAGACCAGAAGCTCACGTCACTGGAATCCTGCTCGATGGAAACTTCTGCTCCTTTCATCCACACTTACTGCCCCAGGGTCCAACAATTCCCTTCTTCCAAGCTGGTGAGATGGTTATTTGTTGGTCTGGGCCCATCCCCCACCCACCACCCCAATGCAAAACTAGGTTAGAGCAACAGCTGATCTTTCAGGAGGGTCTATTTTTAAAACTTTTGCAGAACAGGCCAACTCATCAAGGCCTACATTCCGTCCTGTCAGGGGACTGCCAGGGAGAGACGTGACCCTCCTGCTGCTTAAAGACGGAGCCTCTCTGCTTTACATGACAGGAAACGGGCTGCAATGAGGATTCTGCTGCTACCGCTACAAGAGGAGAATTGAGTCTTTTCTAAATATTTGGACGTCCACGGCTGCTACTCTCTTTGGCCCAAAGCCTCGGCGGGGTAGCGTTTCTGCCGTTGAAAATAGTCTACGACAAGTTCACGTCGGACGTGTGCAGGAATGTGCAGGCTCAGGCACATCGCCGGGGCAGAAATAGTGACGGCTCCTGACGCTCCATCTGTGAAAGGTTCTGCCTCAAAAAGCAGAAAAAGCATGAAAACAAGAGAGGATTTTGTCAGTTGGGGAGTGAAGTGCAACTGTGCCGAAACATCCGGGTTGGGTTTGGCAGCGGCTCAACTTCCTTCAAACCGACTGAAATGTGTCAGAGCTTCCCTTCATCAGGTCACGATCACAACCGGACTGGAGGACAAACTGGAGACGAGTGACTTTCACTGCTGGACACCGTCCCCAAACACGCACGGCTGCCTTTTCTAGATCGCTGCCATTTTTCTCATGTTAACGATTAACTTAGAGACTAGTTTTAGACCCACAAAGGTGGCCTAATCTCCAGCTTTAACCAGGAAGACTCCTGTCACGGTCCACCGACCCAACGCCCCCTTCATGTCATAAAGACATTAGAAACCTGCCAGGAAGTGACACCCTGGCGAGACAACTCTGGGTTTACCACATAATTACTGCAGATCAGATCTGTTTCAGCACCCCAAATATTTTATTTATTAGCTGTCAATCCTAAAATCCAAAGCATCTAATCAGATTCATTGATAACAGCCAACGTCCCTTCAGCTACTATAAATAGCAAAACTATTCTACAACCAATCTGGCAGCTCTACAATTCAATTCAGGTTTATTTCACCCCTCATGGCTTTTAGATGCATTTTAAACCGTTTCCTCTCGATCAAAAGCAGGAAGTTGCGCAGTGATCAGCTGTTTCACCAACGACTTTTATCTTCCAGTCTGACTTTATTCTGACTTGGGCCTCATTTAATATCACGGTCAATAAAGGCTCACCTGCCCTTTTCAAAAGGCGATGAATTTAAAGGCATTTAAATATATTTTCCCATCAGGAGGACCAATTATTAGCGTGGCAAAAAGGGGACAATAGGGAGGCAGCTGGGTGAGGACAGGGAGTTTGGAGCGGTCCTTCTGCGTCCACATGCGCGTCGGTTCCGCCCAAACTCCGGGAACTCACCTCTCTCGCTATGAGGTTCAGGGCATCGTCCTCCGCCGTCGAGCGCTCCTTCTTGGTGGATCTTTTCCGTCCGGTACCCTGAGTCCCCATGTTTCGGCCCCCTAGATGCAAAAAGGTCGGTGGTCCGACAGCGAAGCGGATAATCCAGACAGACGGAGCAGGAGCAGCTGCCTCCCGGCTCTCATGTGTGGCTGAAACTACCGACAGTTACAGACAGACACCAAAGGCACCGACCGCCGCGCACGCGCTCGTTATCTGCTCTCCCTTTTTTAACTTCTTCCTGTGTTTCTGTCAGCACGTGCGTTTGTGGTGCGTTTACGACCAGAGGCATTCACTTGTAGCCTCACAGCGTCCGCTGAAACCCTGTTACAGAAAGCTCTGTCATCCTGTACGCGCTCCTTGTGATCACATAAAGTCACACTATAAAGTAGCAATGTGGATGTGAACTCTTTCTATATATTTTCAATCGAATTCGCATTAGTTTGGCGGTGGTTTGATGAAGGCAGCAGACGCACCGTCGAAGTGAGGCTCGAAACTGTGACAAACGACAAACTTCAAACGCGACGCTCCATCGAGCTGCGTTCATGGCTATCGGAAATTTTAAGTGTATCATTTTCTCAATTTTAAAGTTGTCATTTGACTCACCCCGACCACAAATTCAGAAATGGCGGGAAAAAATAATAATAATAGAAAAATAAATAAAAACTCCCCCAACTTGATCCTTGGGATTTAATCCTGAGGGAAATAGTATAAATAAAAGTTTGGATGAACAGTAATGATAAACACGGAAGTCTCTATAAGCTCATTTACACGTATTTTTGAAAGTATGTATTTAAATCAAAACATACCTTATTATTATTATTATTATATTATTATTATTATTATTATTATTATTATTATTATTATTATTACTGGTTGTTTGATGTACAAAAAGTCGTTTTAAAAAGTAATTCTAGGGCGAAAATAACACATTACATTGTAACTTACAATGAAACATTATCTACAGTTAATCACATTTTACAGGTTTTATGTCTCTTTCCCCTCTAAGACCGGGGTTTCCGCGGGTCCATGAAGGCAGCAGCCACCTCCATCGTGGAGTCCATCCATACATGTTCGGTCAGAAACCGCAGCTCTTGTATCCACTCTCTCACACCCACTCTGCTATTTTTAATGGTGACCACTAAGCTCGAAAACAGTCTTAAATTTCTTAAAGAGACACACAAGTCAGCGTCACACAACTTTACAGGAAAATACTTAATTCACTCACACACACACACACACACACACACACACACACACACACACACACACAACACACACACATATATATATATATATATAGAGAGAGAGAGAGAGAGAGAGATAAATGTGGGAATTTGTAGCTTTGACATTTTGTATGATTTATTTGTTTATTTTTGTATCTAATTTTCATTTAAATCTGTATTTTGTATTGAAACGACTCCTATATGTATATTTATAAACATTTAAAAAGTAAGTTTTAGTTTTCAACTAAACATTAGCTTGATAAAATCTAGTTACTCAAATCCAGTTTTTCATTTATAGATTTCACTGATTTCATTTTACACTTGCAATAATTACGACTGGGCATAATAAAGAATTGAAGTAATGATCATTTGTGAATAAATATTTGAATGACTATTGTCAGATGATATTTGTGGCTATATTAACGTGACAATGTGACCCGTATAGTTCTCAATGACGCTGGTGCGTTCAGGGACTACTACAGTGCTGCCCTCTGGTGGTCAATAAATATCTCACACGTACTCCAAAAAAAAGTAAGATTTCTTTCTTTTTTTTCGGAATTCTGCACCTGTTTTCTACACCACGCGAGTCCAACATGGGCCCTCACGGTGCGGCACGTTTCAATTATATTTTTATGATCACATCAGAGATAATTACTATAACTAGACTTTTGTGGATTTGATGCGTTCGGTGCGCTTTTCATGAAGAAACAGAAGAAGCAGATGTGAGCACAGCTTCTGTTTGGTATATTTCTGTTTTCAGGCCTACCTGAAGGTCTACCGGAGCACAAAGTGCAGGTGCTTCTCTTGTCTAATTGGCTGAAGGTTTTATGGCTCTGGTTCATGAGGAAGTGGCTGATGCTATCTGTACTAAACATGCCGAGACCGGACTTTGCTTTTATTTTCATTATCTGGAAAAGCAAGGTTGTGCATGTTCTGTCTCTCATTTGGTGGTGATGAACACGCAGAGGGACCCAGTGGCCACCCAACTCTCTAGTGACACTTTGGGGAGACCCGTCCGGACCCTCAGAGTTAAGATGGTGCTACTGGGAGGCTCCGGTGTGGGGAAGTCCAGCCTGGCTCTGCGGTTTGTCAGGAGTGAATTCAGGAGCACTGTGCCGACAGTGGGCTGTAAGTTCAAGTTGGTGTCTTTAATTATCCCAAGTTAATGATATATTTAGGAATCATTGGTCACTGAAAGCTGCAAGTGTTCGTTTGTCAACTTGTCTTTTTTAAAGCTGCCTTAAAAACTGTCTTAGCGTCTCTGAGAAGCTAAGAACATCTTTGTAGCCATGGCAACAACAGCATGGTGGGATCCTCGTCAGTGGAAGAGACACCAGGTTCTGATACTTCAGGACCGGTGTTTCCAGTGGGAATAGATGGTGGCTTTCGTGAGTCCGTGCAGGTTTGAACTGTCAGTTCAGCCCGGACCGTCTCTGCTCTGCTCAGGTGCTTACATGACCCACATGATCCATCTGAGGGACGTGTCCCTTCGCTTTGAGATATGGGACACGGCAGGGCAGGAAAAGTACCACAGCGTGACCCCACTATACTACCGGGGAGCCCACGCTGCACTGCTGGTCTACGACATCAGCAAACGGGTAAGAGGAGCAGAAGCCGTTACCTACAAATATGAAAATACAAATATCACCTTTGACATTTGGCGTTAATCATCTCAAAAATAAATAAGTAGTTTTTTCCAGGAAACGTTTTACAGAGTCCAGCTGTGGCTGCAGGAGCTGGAGAAACATTACATCCCTGGGTCGACTGTCATGTGGCTGATCGGCAACAAGGCAGACTTGGGCCACGCTCGACAGGTCTCAGAGCAGGTACAAGAATGGGGAAGCTCATTTAAACCCAATTTATGACGGGTTTAAGTTCATTCCTGCTGATTTCACATCATGACACAGGAGGGACACAGTCTGGCCGCTGACAGGGGATTATATTTTATTGAAACGTCAGCACTGTCGGGGGATCACGTCGACGAGCTGCTGCAGGATGTAGGTAGGTGTCTGAATACTGGATTAACTGAATTTTATGGTTAATATTTGTAAGATTTAAAATATCAGGTTAACACGTTGAGTGAATGTGCTGACCGCAGGTGAACTTACACTGTTTATCCACTGGAGGGCAGCAGATACCAACATGAAATCTTATCGGATGTAAATTTATATTTACGACCAGATAATCCGATAAACATTCCTCGTTACTCACAAATCATTTGGGTAGTGACTATCATAGCTTCCCTCACAGTTGGCATCAGAACAGGTTGGTCAGTAAAACAGAGGCAGAACCTTCTGGTTTCAGACTGGAGGAGAGTGAAATGAACATAAAAACAGGATCGGCGGGGATCGAAGGAGCGTGTGTGTGAAGCCGTCTTCAGTGAGTGTCATGTGACTCAGCCCACAGAGTGTACGAGTGTGTTGGAGGTCAGCAGGGCGGCCTGTCGGAGTGGGAGGAGAAGCCCTGTGAGGATCTGCACCACAGAGACATGTCCAGCCTTCTCACATCCTGCTGCAAATCATGACCGCTATAAATCAAGTGAACGCTGACCAGAACATATTTAATAAAAGTCATGTTTCCTAGACGTGTTTCACAAATCAGCACCGTAAAAATATGCTCCCACTCCTCAGCCACACCATTAAAACCAGTGAACAACCTGAAAATCCCAGATGATCGTCCATGAAAAGATCTGTTTATGATATAGAAATGGAATGAGGCTCCATTCCATTCATTTAATCTGAAAACAGTTTGGATTCTGGGCAATAACTCGAAATTTCCATCTTTTAATCACAATATCAATTGTGAATAAATCCGGGGAAATTAAATATGCTTTGAATTAAAGTGACTGCGTGTGGAAGCAGAATCCTAAATAATGTGGTCTGCCTGTATAAACGTCTGTCTCCCTCTCAGCATCTTGTTCTTTGTGGAATAAACAGTTTTTTTCTGCAGGATAGCTGTTTCCACTGTGATTTAGCCTCTTTCTGAGCTCATTCTCGTGGCTGCAGCAGCCTTTTGGTGCTGCTCGAAGCTTCTGTCGCACCACAGGCTCTGATTTTAATTTGGATCCTTCAACAAAGAAGCTGTTTATGTCTCGCTGGGATGAGATGAAGAAAGGGCTCAGAAGAAACGTTAAAGGGGATTAAAGAGGAATGATGTGAGTGTCACTGTGACGTGACAAATCTGCAGCATTAGAGGCCACCCTCAGCAGAATCTGTGAGTCACGCTGAAGTTAGAGGCAAAAAGAGTGTGAATATTCATCCACACACACGTCTCCATCAGCGAACTGCTAGAAAATCACAACACCGTTCATCTCGACTGGATCCTAAAGTCAAACTATCAAATTGTTTATGTTGCATTGAGGCTCCTTAGAGACGGTTCCGACACTGCATCACTTCTATTCACTCACTTGATTTATTGATTTGTTTTGCTAAATCAAGAAGTTGGGAAGAGACTAATGACCACATGAATTACATGAATCCTTAACCTTCCGTTTTATACGATCTTACATTTTGGCTCATTTCAGTTAATGTTTGAGGAATCTGTGAAGCTTCGTTCCAGATGAGCGTTGAGCTGAAGCAGGTTACACTCACATACAGTCAGTAGGCTAATGCTACTTAGCATTTGCACAATATGTTGAATCACAACTACAACGTGTTGATTTGGTAAAAATGGACAAAGATCATGATTTGGTATAAACACCGATGCTCCAAGTAAAGCTGCAAGTGTTCGTTAGCGACGGAAGCAAAGTGTGACCAGCACACATGTGGTTGTGATGCCAGACCGTAAAGAGTCCGTCCGTCCGTCCGTCCGTCCGTCCGTCCGTCCATCCATCCACCCATCCATCCACCCACCATCCATCCACCCACCCATCCATCCACCCATCAACCACCCATCCATCCACCCACCCATCCATCCATCCGTCCATCCATCAACCACCCAACCACCCATCCATCCATCCACCCACCCACCCATCCAACCACCCATCCATCCACCCATCCACCCGTCCACCCATCCACCCATCCATCAACCACCCAACCACCCATCCATTCATCCACCCATCCATCCATCCACCCGTCCGTCCGTCCGTCCGTCCATCCATCCATCCATCAACCACCCACCAACCCACCCACCCATCCATCCATCCATCCATCCATCCACCCATGCATCCATCCATCCATCCATCCATCCACCCATGCATCCATCCATTCATCCAACCATCCGTCCGTCCATCCATCCATCCATCCACCATCCATCCATCCACCCATCCACCCATCCATCCATCCATCCATCCATCCACCATCCATCCATCCACCCATCCATCCATCCACCCATCCACCATCCACCCATCCATCCATCCATCCATCCATCCATCCATCCATCCATCCATCCATCCACCCATCCAGTTAACAGTAGCATATTCCCAGTTAGGGTCACTGGGGTGCTGGGGTCTATCCCAGTGGTCCCTGGGCCAGAGGCAGGAATGCCTCCCCTCCACCACAGTACACACACATGATTCCTGTGACTGGAGAAACGGCCCAGGGAACACGTCCCACACAGGAAGGTCGTCTTCTGGTGGTGTGCCACACATACAAATCAGTCTGTGCTATTTTTAGATTTCTTAGATTTTCCAAATAATCGTCAGATTTAGAACAAAGTAAAAACAGAGCAGGAAATCAGGTGGAAAGAGATCTGAGAACAACTGAGTACAAATCAAATAAGATCTGTGGCTTTGGCATCTAAGCATGATTCTCTGGAAGAAGAGAAGTTCTTCTTGCTTTTAAACTGAATATGAAACTCGAAAATATTTACAACAGCAAAGTTTTATCTAAATTTATACGCCAATTGTGTTTATTTGATTCTTTATCATATACCCTGTTTACACGTCTATTATTCTAAAAGGACTGATTTATATAGTTATTGCACTTTTGACTGGATAAGCAGTAAAAACAAACAAACTACAATCATCTGTTTGCTTGTATGTAAAATCTCAATAAGAAAAGTTAACTTAACATTAAGTTTGATACATAAAACATCATTAAAGAAAACCCAGTAATTTCACCCTCAAACTATATGTGCATAAACCGTAGAGAGCAGAAACAGACGTGAAGAAGCTCCCGGCCTGGTTGAGGTGCAGCTAAATTCCAGTGGATCAGAGGAGGAAGTGACCTTCACAGGATGCTCAGCCTCCGCTTCACGTAGCTTGATTCATGACTGGTTTCTGCAAGAAACAAACACAACCACTGTCTGCTGGGTGGACCATCAGCTCATCAGTAACCTGCCTTGATTGGGTTCATTCACACTTCAGCCTGCTGCTGAATCACGGGAGAAGATGTGAACAATCAGACGAGAACGTGGAAGCAGATGAGCAGCAGACTGTGTGCTTGCAGAGATGTGACCCCAAACAGAGCAGAGCTGTCACCTTTATTGTTGCATGTCGTGAATTTCTGAGGGCCGCCGACACACACATGGTCGCAAACTCACTCGGGTCGTCCAACATCTCAGCAAACAATCCCTCCCCTTGGTGATTAGACTAAACCAGAAGCAGGCGCACAGATTCTAAAAGTCTATTTTTACAAGCGACGGCGCTGCTGTCAATCAGAAACAGAAATTAATGCAGCGTAAGCAGCAAAACACAAACCTCAGTCAGTCAGTCAGTCAATCATCAACCCACCAGTGAGCCTGATTAGAAAAGCAACCTGTGGTGATCGTTGAGCAGAAACCAAAGCCCAGTTAAACCAGTAAAGTGAGAGTTTGCTTCCAGTAGAACGTTTATCTGGAAATTGGGAGGTGATGGGTAGTGGTACCACTCCTAAACTGGTTAACGTAACTATACCCTGCATGTTCTTACACCTCCACACCAGTAGGTGGAGCTAGCTGTGATGGTCTGACAGGATGGGATTAAAAAACCACTAATACAGAATACCAATAATTCAGCCCGACTCCAAACGGCGTCCCACTGGGGGGGGCGGGGTGTCTCTAAGGTGGATCAGGTGTCTCTCTTTAAGCTACTTCCTGTCACAGATGTGGGGCTGGTATCTCTCTTCTTGATCCCTGCAGCTCACCACAGAGTGAACGGCCTGGATCAAACGTACAGAGTAAACGTGATACGGGAAGCAAACTCGCCACCGGCAGCGTTCCGGCGTCATACCGCAGAGACAGACCCAGTCTTGGGCTTGGCCACTGGGTTCCTCTGTGTCAGGGAGCCCCTGTGGATATTGTTCCTCACAAACCTGTCCACCTGGTCTGGAGACATACAGCAACTACATGGTACATTCAACCTCCAATGGATGCAATTTAAGGAAAAATATGGAAAAATGTGCTAAATAGAGCCGTTAAATGTGCCACTTCCGAGGAGATTGTGCTTTAGGCGTGTGTGATAAAGAGGAACCTCTTTTAGTGACACACTGCAGGGAGCAGAACATTGGAGATGGAGCTGTGGAACCTCTGGAACAACAACAGGTTAATGTCAGAGTCGACGTGTGGCTGCTTACTTGAGGGAGGGTTGTGGGAAAGTCGTCTTGCATGTACTGGGATGGCAGACTGGAGGAAGAAAGACAGGAGGAAGTGAGACAGTGTCCAGCCAGGTTCTACAGCACCTCAGAGGGCAGCAGTATTCACGAAGGAGCCGTTATCTGCATCGTTATCTGAGACTTAGGCAGGAATCCTGCCTTTCTTTCTTTAAATAAAGAAACAAGATATGGTTACCCTTCTTCTTCTGTCCCCCTGTATCCCAGCGGCGTTTAGAGCAGCGATCCTGTCCTCTATGTAGGACACCTGAGGAGAAAACCAGTGGACGTCAGCAGCTCCTGTCACCAATAAAGTGCTCCAGAGTTGACTTTTATTACCTCGCTCTGGGCGCTCTGGACGCTGGCGGCTGCTTGTGCTACCTTGTCCTCCAGCTCAAACAATAAAGCTGCTGAGCCCCTGAAGCCGCCCTTTGACCCCTCCTCCAGAGGACACCACCTCTGCTCCGGGACGTCCATCTCGGCGTTCTCCAAAAGACAAGTTGTGTAAAATGACATTGAACACGTAAGATCCCGTAAAATCCTGAAGGAAATCTCGATAAAACGTTAACGCACCACATCAATGCTGGACTAAAGTGCTTTAATTCAACGTAAGAGCTTTAATTTTAGATGTTGGGCTTTCAAACATTGAGCTGTGGCAGCAAAAAGGCAATAAAATTAGATTGGAGATAGTTCCTAGATGTGGGATTGAGTCAGGGGAAAATGTCGGAGCGGAGTGATTAATGACGGACGTTTATGTTTGAACTGAAATCCAGCGGTCATGGAATTTACTGAGTGCAGATCAACCGTCCAGATGTGCAGCACAAATCTCTTTTTCATGGCCTTCCTGACATTAACTGAAGCTTTAAAATGAAAAGCTCTCTACCTTCTCAGAGCCGGTCTGGTGCTCCTCCAGCGTGGAGAGGATGATGCTGGATCTGGAAGCTGCTCTGACAGGTAGTCTGGAGGGCTTGGCATCCTCTGGGGCCCTGCTGGCCTCCTCCTCTTCCTCCTCCTCCTCCTCCTCAGAGCTTTCACTGTGGTCACTGATGTGCTCCGCCATCTTATCCAGCTTTTCCCTCAGCTGCTGCTCTTCTAAATCTGCTTCCTCCCACTGAGAAAAAGGAGATGTGCTGTTTGGAGTTGGAGGCGTCTGCTGATTAGTGTAAAAAGAGAAAAAAAAGGTGCCTTAATGTGTTTCTGAAGATCACATCTGGCTGCTGTAGTTTTCCAAAGATAAGCTAACCAAAGAGGCCCTGTCTGAACGAAGCTAATATGCTAACCTCATTAGCCTATTGTCCAGCTTAATCAGAAATGCCTAATGTGCTCTAGATACATTAAATAGAATTCAAATTTCTATCTTTGTGCATTTAGTTGTATTTCTAGAAACATTCCAGGAAATGTCAGACTCAGTAAAGATGAACTCAGCTCAACAAATCCACATGTGTTTGGCAGCCCTTGAAGTTTGGCTCCAGGTCTGATGTCCTGGATTTACCTGCTCATACGGGGAAGCGACCTTCTGCTCCAGGTGGTTCAGGAAGTTTTCGATGGCTGAAACGCGGCTGTTCAAGTCGTTGATCTGTGGGAGGTCAGAACGCGACCCGACAGAAGAAAGAAGCTAAACGGGCGTGGAAATATGCAGCGAATCACGTGATACCAGTTTGACTCGGACTGCAGGAAGGGGCCTTCAGATGAACCCTCATGAAGGAGACCTCATGAAGGAGACCTCATGAAGGAACATGCGCTCATCAGAGTCGGAGCTGAATCACAAATCTAATTTAAGTTAAAGAATCGAGCTGTAGTGGGTCCTAAAAAGCTGCTTCCAAACTCATTTAGATGGGTTTTCCCCACATGTCAACTGGAATAACTGAGCAAGCGACTCTATCGTGGTTTGATTCTAATCAGGAAGTAAAGCAGAGGCTCCGCGGGTGAAGCTTTAACCCCCCCCCCACACACACACACAGACGTAGGAATAATGAACCGTTCCTTCTAAACCCCCCCCCCCCCATCACAAAGACCTCGGTGTAGAAGTCACACAGTTCAAATGTTTTCTTTTAAAATATCCCTTTAGGCACTGGAACAAGGCCTCTGTCCACTGGTCTGGGCCCATCGTCGGAGTCTGTTACGGCACATTACTGGCTGCAGTGCGACATACGTGACCTCTGACCTCCGTCATCAAAGTCTCACAGTCGCCAACTCTCATGAAGCAAAAACGCAGCTTTAAAATAAACAGGATCAGAAAATAAGCCTGCAAAAAATTAGAATTTTCTCGGGATTAGTAAATCAAAAGGAATTTATTTATCATCTTGTGCTCTGCAGAGTTTATTTTGTGGTTTTCTTCCCTGATCTCAGGAGACGACGACGCACTTGGTGAAAGACCAAGTTTAAAGTGGCCTCAAGTCTGATCCGTTGCATTAAAATTAAAATTCTCATTTGTTGAATGACTCCATAAATGGGGCCCAAACCCACAGAGCCACTGACGCGCCGTCAACGTTTCCCACAAGATTAACAGCTCTGTTTATCATCCCACTGCCAAATTTATTCTTCGGTTCAATGAAGCAGATTCCAAAGCCAAAAGGTCAAATATTGCTGGATCGAACCAACTGTTGACATCAGAATTAAGACAGCAACATTTTACTAGACTGCTGATCCTTGTTTCTGTAAAACTGACCTAAGATCTTTGTGTCAAATGTGTGAAAAAAGGCCCGACAGCTCTCTGCCATCATTAAGCAGCAGATGGGTTCTATAAAATGAGGCTCCATGAATCTGGTTGATATCAGATTTCTGAGCAGTAACAGAAGGTTGTTGTGCACGGATGTTAACGACTAAATTAGTGACATCTTGATGTGTTTATGGCTGCGTTGTTGTGCGAACGATGCGACAAAATGGTTTTTGACTGGATGTCAATCAGCGATAAAGAAGGCGATACGGGATTAAAAGCAGACCCCGGCTGCGTCTGGGCCACGCCCCAGAGGGGCTCCACTGATGGAGGCGCTGCTGACGACCGCGCACGCGTCGGGCCGCCGCCACGAATCAACGTGACTCCGTTTTTAAACACAACAACCGACTAAAAAGACGCCTGGTGGCTTCCAGGAAAGTGTTGTGCGTTTCTCCGTGACAACAGCGGGATCAGCGCCAATCACACCGGTGGTTCTCAACATTCTCGACCCTCTAATCTTGTTTCTGATGTTTCAAATCAGTATTGAAGAGGACAAGACCTGTGGTGGAGGGTGGGGGGAGTTCAGGCTCTCCTGGGAGGTGTGGCTCAAGGCTCCCTGCTGAGACTGGTAGAACGGGAATGGCTGGACCTGCTCCTCCTCCCCTGAAGAGTCGCCAGGGCCGGGCAGGTAGCTGCTGCTGCTGTAGTGGGGGCCCCAACCACTTCCACTGCCCACTGAGGAGTAGCTGAGCTGGGAGACGGAGCGAGATGGAAGCGTTCTGTTGTCTGGAGGAAATAGCAGTCAACGAAATGCAGATATGAGGTTTCACAATCAAAGAATAAACCATCTGCTTCACTTCTGGGAGGAAACATATAAAACTAAACTAGCTAGATTTGTTCCAAACATTTTAGATCCATTTAATTAGCTGGCTGGTCCAAACCTTCATGCTGTTCCTGAAGAATGTGGTGGAAGACAGAAGCCAGATTAGCCTCTGTGAGCGTCGACGCCCTCACACCTTCATCCTCGTTGAAGCCCCCCTGTGAGAGCGCAGCCTGTGATGGTGGAGACGGACGAGCAAAACGGGACTGTTTATTCAGTAAACAGAGGATAACGGAGATCGTCTTGGAGAAACGTGTCAGCGGAGACACAAATGTGTCACCAAATAAAGACATCGGCAGAGAATTACAGTTCCATCGCAACACCTCAGGATGCCAACGTTACCTGATCTGACCGCTGTCCCGATTCGTTGTCGCATTCTCGCTCGAAATCGATGGGATCCACCGTCAGCCTCCTCTTGGCCTTCTTCATCTTTAGCAGAAATAGCACCGCAAAAAGACAGAAGAAGAAAGAGTGAAGACACAACTGGGTGGAGGCCCAGAGAGCAACGACATAACAGCAATTAAACTTTGTTCCGTCTCATCCTGTCAAGTTTAAGTCATGTAAATCAGAGAGAACTTATTTTTCAGGCATCATCGAGCAGTTAAGTCTAGTTTTGAAGAGAATATTTCCAGTTTCAGGTCTCCGGCACTGAGGAGCACGCTGGCCTGTATGTCTCCTTCAGAAGAATCTGTCTTTAATCGGAGTTACATTGGATTAGCGTTCGATTCGCCTGGATACGCAGGAAAAAGCCTCCTGTAGGTTTCTAGAATGTTTGTTAATTGCTATGTTCTTCTAGCCACTCTGCGTCAAAGAGCGTCTTTTAAACTCGACGTCAACGTTCTTCCTGCTCATTTTATGCAACAGTTACATGAGACTTTAGTTTAGTCAGAGTGGGAAAGTCTTGCCAGTCCCATTTAGGATTTGTGTTCTGCAAACGTCAGTTTCTGTTGTGGACAACAGGGGGCGCTCAATAGAAATGGAAACGAGAGTGTGTGTGTGGGGGGGGGGCTGTGGGGACGTGGTAGCAAAGGTCTTTCTGTCCAAACACGTCTCCCTGAGTCATGATGGAAACTAAGAACAACAGATAGAAACCCAGAAGAGCCTAAAAGTCCCATGGAGTGTTTTCCTCCCCAGCAGCAGCTGCAGCGACTGAAATAAACCGTTAAACTCCCACTTTACTCACAGACTGTGGCGTTAACAATAGAAGCTTTCAGTTTTATGAAGAATTCCACCGAACCCAGAGGCCTGGCTTTACAACCCCTGGACCAAACTCAGAGGCTCTCTCAACTTTTATGTCGTATGATTACGTGAGACAGACTGGTATTTACCCAGAATGCACCACTGCCAGTGTTCAGCCTCACCTAACCAAAGTCTGTCAAAGTGTTCCAGCCGTTGCAGAAGGTTGGTTGGATCCCCAGGAAACACCTTCGCTTTCAGGAGTGACAAACGCTCGAAAACTGGTGCAAAAGAACGCGCAAAACCCGTCTAAAATCCCTGGATTTCCACCAGATGCGCTTCAGAAATGAAGATGTTTCACATCTGCCCACTACTTCTGCCCCAAAGATCAGATCAAAGACTCGGTTACCTCTTTGCTCTTCAGCGGTTCTGCTCCGTCCATACTGTGCTCCTCGTACCCATCTGCAGATAAGAAAGGCAGAAGCGATCGTCCTTTTATTTACTAGAAGCATTTCTTTGTATTCTCCTCTTGGTGCATCTCCCATGTGAGCAAACCCAAGAGTCACATTATCCAAACCTTCAGGAAAACTTGAGCCCACCACTTGCACAACATCACGCTGTTATAAGAGAACACTGATTTCCACACAAATGTGGCAAATGTACATTTTTAATATCGGATGTTTCCTGCAGAAACATCCTGCAGGGGAAAACAAGGACTTTGACAGTGAGTCCGTGGAAAATGTCTGTGGAAATGGAGCAAACAGACTAAAGAAAGCTCAAAAACATCTGGATGCTGGAAGGGATAAGTGGCCAAAATACATTTCAATTAAATGATCATAAACCAATTTCACAGGTAAAATGAATAAATATATTATATATTTATGTTATATAGGTGAACGACATTCACACACACACACACACACACACACACACACACACACTTACACGTCTCTAAGGAGCACCAGAGGAGCAGGTCTGACCATACGTGTGTGTTAATTTGCTGAAAATCTAATTTATGAAAGAGCATGTGAGGGTCTCATACAGGACAGTAAAACAGGTAGTAAAGTTTTGTACAGTGCCAAACACATCTCTTAACTGGCTAATTAACACACAGGGTGTGTGTGTGAGTGTGTGTGTGTGGGCAGGAGCCCCGAGGACCGTCTAAAGACCAGCCTGCAGATGAAGCCACTGTACTCAGATCAGTGCTGCTGGGCACGTTTTAACACCACAGTTAATGAAATAAAAAAGGCCTTTGCTGCCACAACGTTCTCTTTTCAGTAGGAAAACCAGGTTTTGGCTGAGAAACATCTCAAATTTCTACAACCGCTGGACAAACGACATGGGCTCCTTTAAACTTCTCTTCTCCGCCAACGAAATTCAGACAAATCCACAACTTTGGTTTCTGCAAACCCAACATCTCTGGCCAGAGATTATCGACTTTTCCGACATTAAAGCCAACGTAAGACTGGAAAGATTTCCAAGGGCCAAATAAATGATTTCATTTCAGATCATTAAGATCAGAATCTCTAATTTCTCCTAATTTAACATGGTGCTTAGCATGACATGTTACCATGAAGAATAAGACTAGCAAGTATTTCCCTGGTGCCCCGGACAGAGCACCTCTACTGCCCCCTTGTGTCCGGCTGCAGAATCGGCCATGTTTACACATCAGTCCAATCTGAGGCCTTTTCTATGCCAGCCTTTTTATTTTCCAATAATTCTTTCTTTCTTACATCATCACTAACTTTCACCCCAGATAAACTCCCCTTTCTCCTCCCAATCCTCAACTCCAAACCTCTCGTTCAGTGATCTGTTATCAGTGATCAGTGATCTGACACGTAGAGTCTTTGTTCCAATCAAAACACAGCTGTGAAACACAAAACACAGAAACAGCCTCTTCTCCTCCACAGACATTTAACCACTGTCCTCCTCCTCAAACTGCTGCCTCAACCACCACAACCACCAGCAACCACCATTAACCACCACCAACCACCACCATCAACCACCATCAACCAACACCAACCACATCAACCACCACCACCACCATCAACCACAACATCAACCACCATCAACCACCACAACCACCACAACATCTACCACAGCGTCAACCACCACCATCCACCACCAACCACCACCATCAACCACCACCGTCCACCACCAACCACCACCATCAACCTCCACCACTAACCACCATCAACTACCACCAACCACCATCAACCACCACCAACCACCATCAACCACCACCAACCACCACCATCAACCATCACCATCAACCTCCACCACTAACCACCATCAACTACCACCATCCACCACCAACCACCACCATCAACCACCACCGTCCACCACCAACCACCAACCACCACCATCAACCTCCACCACGAACCACCAGCAACCACCACCAACCACCATCAACCACCATCAACCAAAAAAAAAAAAAAAAAGAAAAAAAAAAAAAAAAGAAAAAAAAAAAAAAAAAAAAAGAAAAAAAAAAAAAAAAAACCAAAAAAAAAAAAAAACAAAAAAAAAAAAAAAAAAAGAAAAAAAAAAAAAAAAAAAAAACAAAAAAAAAAAAAACAAAAAAAAAAAAAAACAAAAAAAAAAAAAAACCAAAAAAAAAAAAAACCAAAAAAAAAAAAAAAAAAAAACAAAAAAAAAAAAAAAAAAAAAGAAAAAAAAAAAAAAAAAAACCAAAAAAAAAAAAAAAAAAAAAAAAAAACAAAAAAAAAAAAAAAGAAAAAAAAAAAAAAACCACCATCAACCACCATCAACCACCATCAACCACAACATCAACCACCACCAACCACCATCAACCACCACCAACCACAACATCAACCACCACAACCACCATCAACCACAACATCAACCACCATCACCACCATCAACCACAACATCAACCACCACCAACCACCATCAACCACAACATCAACCACCACCGACCACCATCAATCACAACATCAACCACCATCAACCATCATCAACCACCATCAACCACCACCAACCACCATCAACCACAACATCAACCACCATCAACCATCATCAACCACCATCAACCACCATCAACCATCATCAACCACCATCAACCACCATCAACCACCACCAACCACCACCACCACCACCACCACCACCAACCACCACCATCAACACCACCAACCACCATCACCACCACCACCACCACCACCACCACCACCACCACCAACCACCACCATCAACCACCACCATCCACCACCACCACCATCAACCACACCAACCACCACCACCACCACCACCACCAACCACCAACCACCACCACCACCAACCACCATCAACCCCACCAACCACCACCATCACCACCACCAACCACCACCACCACCACCACCACCACCACCACCATCAACCACCACCATCCACCACCACCACCACCACCACCAACCACCATCAACCCCACCAACCACCACCACCACCACCACCATCAACCACCACCACCACCATCAACCACCATCAACCCCACCAACCACCACCACCACCACCACCACCATCAACCACCACCACCACCATCAACCACCACCACCACCACCACCACCACCACCATCAACCACCACCACCACCACCACCACCACCACCACCACCACCACCAACCACCACCACCACCACCACCATCAACCACCACCACCACCATCAACCACCAACCACCACCAACCACCATCAACCTCCACCACTAACCACCATCAACCACCATCAACCACCACCGTCCACCACCAACCACCATCACCACCACCAACCACCACCACCACCACCACCATCACCACCACCAACCACCACCATCAACACCATCAACCACCACCACCACCACCATCAACCACCACCACCACCATCAACCACCACCACCACCACCATCAACCATCATCAACCATCATCAACCACCATCAACCACCATCAACCACCATCAACCACCATCAACCACCATCAACCACAGAGTCCTCATCCTCTTGCTGACCTGGCTAACCTCTGTAACAGATACCATCTTCTCATTAGCAATAGCTGCACCTTGATGCATATTCTTCTGTCCCGTCACCACCGTGGTGACGCATCACCCTTAATTAGGTTTAACTTGGTTAATTAGGTTAACTTAACTCCACATGTTTAACTTGTTCAGACGAACAGTGCAGCTCAGTTTCTGAGTTCCAGCTTCTGGCAGATTTCAGAGGAGAGACGCTCACTGAAAAAAGCTGCGAATCCCTTCATGTGTTCACAGACGAAATGACTTAGAAATGTCCCGAACGCAGCAGCAGTGCTGATAAAGTCACATTTTATCCGCCGTGACCCATTTCCTTCATGTTTCCTGTCAACAGCGGCGGGTCAAACTTGTCGACCTTTATGCCGACCGTGTTTCCAGAGGGGTCGACGGGGACGTGAGGGGCTTAAATGTCTGCAGATGGAAGCGTAGCTGCTGTCTGTGGAGTATCAACCCCCACTGTTGCCACAGCAAACAGTGGCAACACCACCTGTCTGGGTCACCATGTCATCCGTCTGATGAGCCACACTGGTGGTGTTTACTGCTCCTCAGGGGCAGAACAGGCAACAGACAACAATAAAAGCAAGAAGTAGCACATATTCTGACAATTAACTGATAACTAACTATTAATGTATGGTTAATGTAGAGTTAGCCACCACCAAAATGAGTGCTGATGCTAATAACATTTGCTGAAGTTCACATTTAACCCCAAACACCCTCTGACTATCACACACCAGTGACCACAAACTGGTGTAACTGGTGTAACTGGTGTAATGTTCAGCCGTGTGTGTTATTTCCTGTCCCTTTATATTCCGTATATGTGAACAAAGACGCTGCTGTTTCATTTGGGTTTGATACCCTCTGAGCTTTGGGGGCCCGACGGACCATCCCAGAGGAGGTTCAGTCCAGTCGAACAAAGACTGTGTGGAATGTGTGCGAGCGCAGCCGTGCGTGTGGGACTTGGTCCGTCACGAGTGTGGTGAGTTGCCGATCATCTGTTAACATGCATCGAACATGCATCTGCGCGGCCTGAATGGAGGATTAATGCATGCAACCCCCCCCCGTCTCTGCAGACATGTGACCAGATGATCACAAGATCTGCTGGGTTCCGCCAGCTAAACCTCACCCCCGACTTTCCAAAGTCCTTCAGGCTGACTCAGTGTGAGCGCAGCCCGCGCTGCCAATGCTCCATTCACACATGTCCCGGCGCGGTGATCTCACTTGGATGATAGTGCTGAGAGATGAAATAAGCAGCTTCCCAACACATGTTGGGGGATGTTGGCAGGACTTTGTGGGAAGCAAACAAGCAAAGCGATGGAAAATGTTTGAAAGGGTCCATCGCAGCCGAGCTCCGAGCAGTAAACTGAGACAGCACTTTTCAGCACATTAGAAGGCCTGAAAATAAAAACTGCAGAGCTGCAGGCAGCTCAACGTCCCACATGGGGGGGGGGGGTCCTGCAGGACCGGGCCAGAGCCGCTTCCAGGCTCATCTGTGATATCACTCAACGCAGCTGTGATGAGCCAGAACCGGAAAGAGCAGAAGGATGGAAGATATTAAACCCCTGTGACTGCTCTGGCAGCCTTTTGATGGCTTCTTTCATTTTTGACAGGAAACTTTATTCTTGTGACTCGAGGTCGCAGAAACGAAGCGACCTGTAGACTGATGGGTGGCACTTGGAGCTGCCTTCAGGGTTTCCATCATCATCTGGTGGATCGTCACTCTGACCTCCGCTGATCTGGAGCGGAGACGCGCTCTGGCTCCGTCAGGGTGTGTCACCTGCCTCTGTTCACCACCAGGGGGCCCGGGAACAGCGTGGACGAGGTCGCACGCCTGATACGAGCGTAGCTACACACTTCTGTTATGTGGCATCCTGCTTTAGGAAATAATGGCTCATACATTGAGTTTTTAAAACTCATTTTATCCTTTCCATCTTTTTAACTTCATTTCCTGGGAAAAACATTTTTTTGCCGGATTTTTCTAGGAATGAAGCCATGAAGTAAAACCCTGATAAACAACCAGGTCAGTGACTTTAGCTCAGCTCTGAGGGAAAACATCATGACATCATGGCAGAGAGGATGAAAACAGGAAAAGCTTCCTGGTGTGATAAAACTCTGATCAACAGGAAATGAGAATGATCAGATCTCATTTTCGAACCCAAAACTGACACCATTCCTGCTTCTTATGGGGGTGTTTTACCAGTTTCTGGTGCCAGAGCGTGATCACAGTGGCTGATACATATTTTCCATGCAGCTGCAGTCCAGTTTGCAGCTGCTGGATCCCCTGAAAAACTTTCATTTGTGGAGGATTTCTGTTGAGCTGAAGCAGACTTCCAGTAAAAGGCTCTGGAACTCTGACCTGGAGTGATGGAAAATTGACCAGAGACTTGAAATTCCCTTCACATTTGTGGAGACGTTTGGCCGTTGC
This sequence comes from Takifugu flavidus, assembly GCF_003711565.1. Classification (NCBI taxonomy): domain Eukaryota; kingdom Metazoa; phylum Chordata; class Actinopteri; order Tetraodontiformes; family Tetraodontidae; genus Takifugu; species Takifugu flavidus. The sequence continues at coordinate 1,682,558 of NC_079520.1, read as the reverse complement.
TCAGAATGGGTGGCTGTGCTCATGGACTCGGACGGCACCGAGTCCCTTCACAGGCAGGAGCGACTTTCAAGCATCAGCTAAAGCAGCAAAATAAAGAAAACACCCAAGAGCCTAAAGCTAAATTCACCCTGCTGATAAATAAATGTGGAGCAAAAGATACTCTGAGATAAGATAAGAGAGGCTGAGGTAGGGATGGGTGGATGGATGGATGGATGGATGGATGGATGGATGGATGGATGGATGGGTGGACGGACGGACAGACAGACAGACAGACAGACAGACAGACAGACAGACAGACAGACAGACAGACAGACAGACAGACAGACAGACAGACAGACAGACAGACAGACAGACTTGTCTCACCCTCGTTGCTGTTGTCTCCGCTCAGCCTCTTGAACAGCGACCGCATCACTTTGGCGCTGCCGAAGCGCTTGAATCGGGCCCGAACGTTCTCATGGTACCACTCCAGAGTGCCGATCTTCAGGACTCTGGAGAGAGGAAACCATGGAAACGGAGTTTGGGAAACGGACCTGCAAGGGTGAACTTGGCTGCTCCTGTTGACGAGGCCTCCGCCAACATTTCTAATAATTTAATCTTTATTGGGTTCATAAGGACCAAAGATCACATTTGTTCAGAAATTTGTTTTTTCATCCGTTTCAGCAAATACTGAGGATCCAAACGGAGAAACGAACGTCTATAAAGTGCTGAAAAGCGTAGAAACGATGAAGAAGCTTCACTCAGAGCCACAAACATCTGGATTAGCCCCTTTATCCCGAGATCCGCCTCTCGTTTTCTCACCCACTCGCACCAAAACTGACTTAAAACATCCAGAAAAACCTTTCCGACCATGTTTGGTTGAGCTTGGCTACGCGGGGGAGGGAGGAGGTTTGGGTAAACTAGTAAAGCTAACACTATAAATTAGAGTAGCGAGATGTTTCTAAAGTCTGTCAGGGCAGGAATTTAAAATGGCAGAACTCAACTATTTCAAAGCGAAACTCGAGGCGCTCGTACTCCGATATTTAGATTCCTCCTGATTTATCCTGCTCATCTATAACATGAGAACTCGTTTATTCCTCTGGAGGATTCCAGTAATGAGTAAAAAGTACTTTATTGTTGCTACGAGCGCCGTAAATCCACAGATCATCGATTAGGATGAGACGTGTTCCAATGACTTGTGTTGAAAACAGCTTTTAATCAGCTGCTCTAAGATAAGAACAGACTACAACACATTAGGAGTTTTCCCAGCCCAGCAGACCTGGGGGGGTCTGGAAGTGACGTCAGGCCCCCGACTCCCGGCCCCTGGACCCCACATGTGGTGGCCTGCTGCTGGATTATGGGACAAACGCAGCTAAAGTAAACTTGCTGCTGCCTTGATGGATGTGAACGAATGCAGAGTTTGACAGAGCGCTGAAGAACAGCGTCATCTCGGGCCATCTTCAGTGTATAATTATGGGATGTTTCACCTCCAACTTCACCCAAAAACTGGTTCAAGCTGGTCCCAGACCCAGCATCCCCCAGAGTCCCCACGAACATGCTGTTGCTAATGTGGCTTTGTGCCCTCATTGGGGTGTTCTGTCTGATTTGAACCTCAGATTCGCAGCCTTGACTCGTCACCATGGAGGTCAAAGGTCACACAGCTTTATGACACTGGTGACACCGTTTCCTGTTGGGGCTGCTTATTCCTGGAGGCGTCTCCATGAGCCGGCGGCCACAGATCTCCGCTCAGCTGGTCCCTACCTGGCCATGTGGCAGGGGTCACACACCCAGCCCTGCTCCCTCTTGTTGTAGCGGCTGCAGGACTTGCAGATGTGCAGCTGGCAGTCCAGACACTGGCGCCTGGTGTTGACCAGGAACTTGAAGGGCTGGAGACACCGGATGCAGTAGCTCTCAGTCAGCCTGGTCTGGTTGCCCAGCAACTCTCTCTTCGTGTCTTCTTTCTCAATCTTTGTCTTTAGGTCCCTGAATTAAAGACATTTTGTTAGTGATGTAACTGGTCCAGGTTGGGTCAGAATCAAGATGATTTCACAGAAAATGATTTTGTTGAAACACATCTGTACCGTTGCACAGTGCCTGATAGCTACAGTAATACTTGGATTAGATGATTTAAGATGAAATCTGAGCGGGTCTGTTGCTACAGGAACATTTATTCTGATCGTTCACGTTATTATGTCAGAAGCTCTGGTCTGTATTTGACAGTGAAGCCGTGCTGATTACTGCCTGTCCGGTGCTACTGAACAGAGAAAAAAACCAACAGAAAAGCTCTTTTGGTAGCAGAAATGGGAGCTAAATGACCTTCTTGATTTCTTATCCTGATTTTCTGGTGCTGGCTTTATTTGGCAGGCAGAGAGCAGAACACAGAGCAGACTGTTGCCTAACAGGAACCTTTCCAAGACAACACAAAATGCTCATTTTCCATGTTTATTTACACAGAATGAAAGAGCGCTGCAGTCGCTGCTTTTGGACCGCGACGTTCAGCCCCACTGGCTCCATCATGTATGCTAAGCTAAGCTACGCTAAACTAACCATGTGGAGACACTTTCCCCAACAACTGAACAACCTTCTACTCAATTGTGCTGTTGAAAGCTAAAATAACAGTGTCATTGAACGCAGCGTCGGCAGGCTGAGGCAACAGACAGTCTTGGCAATGCATGTGTTAAGGGACACTGGTTTATCCCTCCTAATGCTTAATAAGAAGCTTTTGACGAAATTATTGACATTTAATGCGTTTTGCAGATTGAATAGCGCGAGGGTGTTTTCTGAGATGTGGCGATGGCAGCTTTTGTGTGATGGGCGCCGCACAAACGGCCAAATCCCACATAAGCACACACCTCTCCTCTGCTGCGTCAGCGGTGACCTCATCTGCTGGAGTCAGACAAGATCTTTAGCGCAATCCTGAAAGAAACGTGTCCTTCGCTCGGCGATGGGAGACGCTGACGACGGCAGAAAAGAAAACATTAGATAACAAATCCCAAATGTGGGATGAGGGGGCGGAGCCTGGCCAAAGCTGCAGGAAGTGGAAGGATGCCTTTTTTTCAGATCTATTAACCACTGAGATGGATGCAAGGCGTGGCCTCGATGTGACTAAAGCCATAGATTCTTGCATTCCTGCATAGTTTCTTTCACATGTGACCTCAGTGGTTGATTAAAAGCAGGTTCTGTGGAGGATTGGGAGCATTGGCAGAGCTCAGGAGCTCCTGGGCAGCAGCCAGAATTCGCTTCATCACAGGCAGAGATGAAGACCAACGCAGCTGAGCGTTCCCATACATGGTGATCTTCCCACCAAGCCTGTCCTAAATAAAACCCTCTTGAGTTTAGCTTAGACTCCAGTTTCAGCCTGTTTGAGCCGCTGCACTTATCTCAAAACCTCGATGTCATAATCCCCCCCCAGAGAAACTCTAAGTGGGTGAAAATCTGGAACTTTAGAGCATAATTTAAATCCAAATCCTGTGAAAATATGATTGACAGAATCCCAAAAGCAGAAGTCCTGTGTTTTAGGTGGACAGATGGATTCATGACGCTAACGGGAAAGTTCACCCTCAGGTCTGTTCCAACTGTCTGCACCTGAACTGGGGGGTTTTACGGAGGCAGTAACAGTAATATAAGGTTATATAACAGTAGGTTGCTTAAAGATCAAATCCCCCTTGGCTGACATCCGACCGACGTGGGGGGGCTCATGGGTTGGGAGGGGGTCCGATTCACTCTCTCTTTATGAAGATACCAGAGCAGAAAGAGCTGGAGCGATGAGACGAGAAGAAAGTGGAAAAAGGCCCATTTATCACACCTGCATCCACCAAAGAGGAAGAATATCTGATTGTTTTATGCAACAACAACCAGGAAATCAATTCATGGGAGACAAATATCTGAAACCAACAGTAGGCAGCAGATGATCTATCGCATCGAGGCGCTTCTTGGGGTTTTTATTTCCCTTTAGTGGAAACAACTGTGCTGCTGCAGCCGATTCCTTCAGAGGATCTTCTGATCTGATCCCAAACCGACCAACAGCGCTTCGTGTGTTCCTCCACCATAACATCCGGATCGCGGCGCCAACCTCCAATCTGGCTTTAATTACATCGTTTTTGCATTTTATTTATTTCCTGCCTAATTTAATACTTGATTATAAGCAAATGTACACAGCTATTTTTAGCCAAAATGTGACACTGCTGCTGTTGTACAAGGATAGTGTGTGTGTGTGTGTGTGTGTGTGTGTTGCAGGTACCTGTGGGCAGAGCCTGGTATTAAACATTGTGCACAGCTGCTCTCCTGGGAGCATTTAAGACCTTGTTTTTCTCATTTTAAGTTTTTAAATTAAACAATGATGGTGTAACTAAACAATGTTGATTTTAGTTACAATATTGATTTACTTTTGCAGCTGTTGCACAATGACCACGCCTTTATTTCTAAATTGTGATTAAAAAAAATCATGACAAAGATTGAAGTTGTGGGGAATGACGCAACAAGAAATAACCTAATAATCCAATTTCAGCAGCACGTCGCATGTTCAGCACATCTGAAGCAGCTGACGTTGGCCAAGACCAACAGATCGAAGCTTCTGACTCGGTTTCTAGCGTTACCTCTGCACAGGCACCCAGCTGGGGGCTGCACGAGCCCTGTGGTGCCCAGCAGGTTGACAGATGATCGCTAACTGCCCCCTCTGCGTTGATGCTACTTTTTCTCCTTAGTCATTAGAATGTTTTTCTACTATTAAAAATAAAACCAACTTACCCAAGTCTGTCTTCCTCTTTCTTCCTGAGGTCAAAATCTCTCTGGACAACGGCCCAAACATGCTCGGCCTCCTCATCCGTCAGCTTGGTCAGGTCCAGCTTCTTGCCTGTACTTCCTCCAGGCATGAGCGCTAATCTGAAACTCATCCTGAGCTGTAGCGGGGATAAATGAGGCTAATGTCAGCGCCGACGGTGTCGAGTCAAGAGCGTGAAGCATTTATTCCAAATGATCAGTTATGTTTGTGTCCAACAGAGCAGCAGGTGAGAAGGTGGATGAAATCACCTCAGAAACCAGTTTAATGTGATGGTGCTCTGAAGATGAGATGATCTTTACAGCGTGGGAGTGTTACATGCGTTAGAATCCTTGATTTTAATCTCCATCTGCTAGCGTTAGCGTTAGACGTGACCCAACCAACAGCAGTTACTGTTTTAAACTTCTAAAGTAGATTCATTGATTCAGGTTGGAGGCTTTTTAGCTGCTAAAACCTTCTCTAATATGCAGCTTTATGTGATGCTAGCTTGGCCGGGGGAGCCTGAGAACGACGTGTGGATTCACTATTATCACAGATGTCTCCAGGAATGTTAATGATTTTATTAGTCCCTGAGGCTCCAACAGCTAATGTACCTGACCTAATCGAATTTCTGCTCCCAATATACCAGCGTGTGAATCCAACACATCAAATCTGTGCACGCTGTGCTCAACAACTGCGGCTCAGTATTGCTTTTGTAATGGGTCCATCGGATTTCTGTGGCTGTGCATCGCTACGTGGCTCTGTTTGTTCAGCAGGTGTAAACCACCATCTGTATTAAGAAAACCAGCTGCTCCTGACTTTATTCTAGCTTATTTCTTAACTAGTAAAGTCACATTAGATTCAGTGCTCAACTGGCAGATGTGCCATGAAATACAAATACACTTAATTTGCATTTACCTTCTCATACATTTATCTCATCAAGAGCTAAAAGACTCTAAAACCTTCTAACCACAGAGAACCCGAACCTCCAGCAGAAAAGCAGGATTAAAACACACCTGTGCTTTCTGACCCCCACAAACATGGAGCCTACCTGGTTGATGGTGGATGAGCCTCAGGCGGCGAGTGTGTCCTCTGAAGGCAGAGCAGGCTGACTGCAGGGCAAAGCAAGTAGCAGACGGCAATGCTAATCACATGTCCACTTATCAGGAGGAAGTCAGGCAGGGACACGAGCTTCCTCTCCGCCTTCCTGGACTTGACTTCAAACAGAGTGTGTCTTCATGCTTGGACCTGTCTGGCCATAACTCACACTGGAATAAAACATGACAACAACAGAGATTCACAGCGATTTCACATTAAAATCCAAATGACTGATTCTAAATCGCTACGGCGGGTTTGAAGCATTTGATTGCTCCTTTAATGGTGCAGTGATCATGAGGTTATGGGGCGGCCAACTGGGCTTAATTCCAGTCACATGTTGTGGAACCAATATTACAGGGGAGGGTATTGATGCGTGATCTAACTGACAAGTGGATGTTTTTGACAGCGCTTATGTTGGGAAAGCAGGAGAATGTGCCCGTGCAGACTGTAAGGGCTGCTTCTTCATCGCCTCCAGGCATTGTTGGTTTTACGGGCACATTTGCGAAGAGGGCGGGTCACTTTTCCAGAGGTGGTCAAACATTTACCGAGGGAATTACCAGCTGAATGAAAGCTACAGGTGATCAGCAGCGTTAAGCTTCATATAATAAGGAAAGAAGCAGAGTGATAATCTGTAGCTTTTAGCAGAAGCCACCTGAATTTGAGGGATTAAACCCAATGGTTCCCTCCGGGTTCCTCCCTCACTCGCTTGTGCCTCCTGAGTTTGAGTTGGGCCGTGTGTGTCGAGTCATAATCCAATTTTCTTGTTTGTTCAGCCACTGGGCCCAGTCGTCCTCCTGAGGAGTAAACAGACATGAACTCGATGTTTGGGCGATGAGACTGTTCACATGGTTTGTTTTCTATGGAAGCTGAGAGACCTCAACAATGCAGCACACACAAATAGACAGGAAAAGCCAGCAGACACAGAAACATGCTGAAAAAGGGGGGGGGGGGGGAATGGAAGTAAGTACAATTACTCAAGTATTTTCTTGAGACTTTCCCTCCATTCACATTTGTGCTGCAACGCTGGACTCTTTCACAGGGACTCAAGTCCCCCAATAAAGGGGAAGCGGTCACTTTACTGCAGACAACCAGCAGAGGGCGACTAAAAAACATTTCAAAAGCTCTTAAATGGTCCATCTTCATGTGTAGCCCGAAGCCTCTGCGCGCCAATTAGCATGCTCGCTTATTAGCACTCAAGTTAAGCAGAGAGAGAGAGGTGTCAATCCTTTCAGGGAGTTTACTTCCAACCCAGCAGAGACTTAATTTAAGACAGATACAGTCAATTTATCACGAAATGAAAGCAGTGACACTTTAAGAAATACTCTTACAAATTGGATTTTGTCTACAGGCTGTAGCTACAGTAGCGATGCTGGTAGCCAAGAGACTGAATGCTTTGGTCAGATGTGACACACTGTTACCAAAACACCACAGCGGTTCTAGCAGCAGTTTTAATAGTATTCTTAGCCAACCGTACTTCCCTGTAGGTGCACACCGCCCGTGCACGGCTCGAGTTACAAAGACCTTCCAATAGAACTGGAGTTGGGGCCAAATTTTTGTTTTTCCCATGGCTCATCGGGGCTAATTACAACCACAGCCCAGCTAACTGCTGAGGGTTTAGGGTCTCAGGGAGGGTTTAGATTATCTGATCCTCCACAAATGGATCAACGTTTACGACCAAAACCGAGGAACCGAGATTTGCCTCCGGCCAGGGTGTTTAAGTTAGTTTTGACTGTTATAAAACAGTGTTTTTTGCGAGGACTAAGATAAAGTTTGACATCAAATAAGGAAGTTTAGCAGATAATTCGTGCAAAAGTTACATTTGCATGTAATCCAAAAGAGTCTGGTGATTTAAGGGGTTGGATCACTCACAAACAGAGACTCTCAGTCCAGGCAGGGTGGTGGGCCCACACCTCACATCCCCCATCGCCTGCTCGGGGTCCCTCTGAGTGGGCTCCACCGGCAGGACTCGGATGTGTCGCTGACTGTTTTACCAGCTAGCGCAGTTGAAACTGGAGTCCTGCTCTTTGCCGTGTGTTTTGTCTGCGATACGTGTTGACACGTTGATGAAGATGGTCTCTCTCTGCCACTGGAACGCTCTCTCAGAGGAAATGGAAGCAGAGTTACATAAACCTGGCATGTGTGGACTCAATCATGGAACTTTTTCCTACTCGGTTGTTGGAGTGAATGTAAACACAGCAGAATTTAAGCGCCATCGTGTGTTTTTTAGCTTTTAGCAGCTTATATAAACAGTCACTCTGACACAGGCTTGAGGATTATCTCTTCCTGGTTTGACCATTGGTATTTTTGTGTCTCCACTCTTATAATCTGGAGCGCAGGAAAAAGACTTTTGGTGATTTTCTCCATAATAAAACCAAGTTCTGCCATCACACGCTGGTTTCATCTTCAGGTGCCGATCATGTCGTAGTCAGTGATTTTTTTCTTAATGACCATCAGAAGCTTCTTACTGTCTTTGCAAATGAGGATTACAGCAACATGGGCGTCATGGGAATTTCCCGTTTTTCAGAGTTGGAAGCTTAAAGCAGGAAAAGTTTCCTTTCCTACGTCCAGCTGGGACCAGCTGGCAGTCAGAGGCTTTTTTTTTCTCATGTGAAAAGTGTGTGGAGCAAATGAGAAAGCCTCAGAACGGAGACGCTTCTTCAGCATCGCTGCACAAAGTCACATGTTCCACACAATCAAAGGGATTTTTGACAAGATGACACATCCCGACAGAGAGGAATCTTTTCCATGATCCATTAATCCGTGCACTCCACGGTAGGTAAATGCTGCAAAAGTCCATCAACAACACGTTAAACCACAAAATGGTTGCAAGAACTCAAAACCCATCCACCTGGAGCTCAAGATAGAACATCACTGTTGGGTTCCTTACAACAATCATCGATTTATTGAACATTGTCTTATTCCTATTCTGATCACTTCTGGGCTTTGGAACAAGCAAAACCATAAGAATACCAGATCAGAGCCAATTCAGAGCCCACTCAGTCAGTTTAGAGTCTCCAATCAACCCAACACTGGAGTTTTGGACCATGGGAGGCAACTGGATACCCCGGGAAAACCCACACAATCATGAGGAGAACATGCAAACTCCAGACAGAACGACCAACACTGGACCTCCAATTGGACAAAACCTGTTGGATGTTAAAGGCAGAACTTTGGGAGGATAACAAACACGGATGTGAAATGCAGGAGGAACCCGAGAGGCTTCAGAACCCAAAGTTGAAAGCAACAACCCCCCCAGCTTCACTGTTCTGGACTTTGCGTTGGGTTGTTCTGAGAACGGTCCACCGTTCCCACTGACGCCGAGAGCAGCAGCTGTTTACTCCGCGGCGTTCTTTCCAAGTCATTTGGCAATCTGACCAGGAAGTGGATTTTGCAGCGATTAGGTTAATGTGTGATGTTAACAATCACTTCCAAAACTCGGCAAACAACCGCACAGACTGGAGCAATAAAGCCTCCTGCTTTAACGACCGAACAACTGAATGCTGAATGCGCCTGTTTTCAGTTACCGACTGATGCATCTGCTGGACACGAGAAAAAAACACTGATAGTTTTTGTTTCCAATTAACAAACATCATTTTACCCAATAGGAAGTCCTTACAAAGACAAATCCATCATCGGGCTCCCAGGATGGTTCCGGAGGAGCAGCTTCACATCTGTCCGGCTTGGTCTCCACTTCTGGTAGCATTTCTGTCGGGCTGAGTCTAAACAGGTTCCTCCTCAACTTTAATAAAACAGGATAAAACTCTTGCGTCCATGTTGGATGGTGCTTTTCTGAGCTGCCTCGTTCTTCAACATCCACTCAATGTTCACGTCTGGGAAGAGGTCCACATGTGCTTCTACAGTACCACAACATCTGCTCAGCTACCATTGTAGCTGGTCCAAACTACCTCAATAGGAAGAGCCAAAAACAACGTCTGTTAGACGCTGTTTTACGGCATCTAATGCCTTAAATTTGTAAAACTATCAATTTTAGGCACAATACCCTTGAATTTAAGGAACAGTGAAGAACAAAAATGTGGAGAAATATTTCCAGATGTTAAATAAGTCAACTCATTTGTCCAAGACCTGGAAATTATAACTTCTCAAGGTAAATACCACTCATGGAGCAGGCCTGGAAAAGGCAGCCGCATACGTGAGTCAGCCTCCAAACATCTGCACGTCTCAAGGGCCTTTCAGGACGACCAAAGCCCTGTGACACAGAGACTTTCCACAGTTCTCCTACGAATCCTGCTGAAAATGTATTTTCATTCATGAATATGCACATATGTATTGTATTGTGCCGTAACCATGGCTGCTGGCTTCAGTATTAATAGGTTCCAGCTGTCAATTAAAGGCATTAGTTCAATGGTGGGCATTGTTCAGTAGGATTGGTGAGTCAGAGCCACCGCAGGAGGAGGGGGCGGGTGGGGGTTTATGTGGCTGGACTTGGCAGAGGAGGAGGGAGATGTGATACAGCAGAGCTGCAGTGATGTTAAGTGCTGGAAATACTGCAAGTTCCTGCCTCTTTGTGGGGCGACGAGAAGGAGACGAAGAAAAGGAGCAGACTTTTACAGTGGGGCCGAACATTTGAGAGTTCCAAATTCAATAATAGGAAACAATAATCATTGGCGAGCCAGCGGAGTAGCTCCAGTTTGCTCCCACTGTGGAGATGGGAAGTGGTAGCTGTTGGGGGAGAAGGTCTGAACGGTTGCGTAATGGTCGTGGAAGAGCTGCAACGGCCTTCTGAGGTTGGGACGACTAACGGGAATATTCCAACATGTTTTCCAAAGCCCAATGGAAACGGTGATGGAGGCGCATCATGCGGTCGGCCATGTTAGCAGAGCTCTACTCCTCAAAACCGAAGAAGAAAAAACTAATTGTGGCCATGTGAATAAAGTTCAAAGAGAAGCCAAACATGTAACGGCATTTGGATCAAGATGAATGAAACCGGTTGGGATCAAATTGTGAGTTTTTTGTCTGTTTAAGAGCTTTAAGCTACAATAAAAGTCACATTTAACGTGATGTATGTAAAGCTCAGTGATGCCAAACACTCACATTTAGTCCAAAAGTGCTTTTCTAAAATTAGAAATGTCCCAGTTGCTGTCTTAGTCCGTCTGTAGCTCCTCATGAAAATCCAGAAGTTATTGGTGGTGCTGAAACCGTAGCAACTATCAGTGTTCCATCACACAGCAATAAAACCATCCGCTTGGGGAGCGCAGCCGTCTCTTCCCATCTGAAGGCTTCACGGGGGGATTTGAGCATCTGATCGGGATTCTTTAATAAACTGATGAGTTACAGCTGCTCCGGGAAGGCCAGCGTTCCCTGGGAGAGGATGGAAGTTTGGAACAACCTGCTCCAGCACAAGCTGACCCAGGATCAGGTCTTGGCTGGCACTTGCTGATAAGTTAGTGTTCAACAGCGGGGGAGGCAACGCAGATTAAATAAAGAGAACATTTAGAGATTTGCGCTTGGTAAATAATCAGTTTTATACAAGTTAGTCAAAATGAGTTGAATCATCCGTGATGTGTTCTTACTATAATCAAAAAACTGACCTCTGACCTCTAACTTTGCCGTTATAATAGTTTTCCCCAGTGGATTCAGCAGAAGTGGGCGGGGCCACAAAAGAACACGGCCGAGCAGGAAACTCCACAATCGCACCTTGATGCAAACAGACATCACAGACCAGGATGAGAGGACGTTGTCTGTTGTCTCTTCCTGCAGATGTCAGCATATTTTAGCAGTTTTGACAGCTCGGCCGCCAGGTCCACTGTTGTTCCTGCACAAGGCTGGTGAAGCTGCGGGCGGGAGGCTGCTGCCGCCGCCCACTGATGATCTGGCCGACCTTCTGCTGAGATCCTCAACAGTGAGGGAAATCAAAGGCGCTGCGAGCCGCGAGGGATGTTGCGCAGCTGCGCAGCACATTTTCGCAGCGCTGCTCCATGTGTCCATGTGGGCCTAAAACTCTTGTTTTGTACTTTTGCTCTTGCTAAACGTGGCCAACTGTTACCTCTTTCTGCTTTTCATTTAGCTTTGGCCTTCGCGGTAATCTCCAGATTCTAAGAATTGACCCCAAAGAGCGTGCCAGGAAACCTTACATGAGATCGCACATCTCTTAATCAGGATTTGACTCCAGAACACCAGAAACTCCTTCATTAAGCACTGTCTTTTGTGGACCTGTGTGAAAATGAGATCAGATTTCTGTTAACGGTTAGCAGCTCGGAGCAGATGACAGATCACGCAGTCATATCTCCCCAAATAATCCATGTTTTTCCAATTAGGGTTGCTATTGTTATTCCGCAAACAACATTCCTAAATAAACATGGGCGCCTCCCACTGTGTACAGACAGATAAATAAAAGAGCTGCGTGACTTCCGTCCACCTTAGCGATGATCAAATGTTTGGAGGAATTCCTCTGATGTTGGTGAAATCTGAGACGCCGCAGCAGAAGAAAAACCTCCTCTGCTTCTTCCTGTTCACAGCTGACCTGGAATAACGGAGATTCATGGAGGTTTCAGCAAGAAATGATCTTCCGACTCGGCCGATGTTTGGCAGATGTAAGGAGGCGGCTTCATCCCCACAGAGGAAATGGCCCATATAAATATTTCTGGCCTTCTTCCTGAGCTCGTCACTCGGCAACGCTTCACACACCAAACACACTGTGAAACATGTATGTAACACGAATTCCGAGCTCTTGGATGCTGCCTCACAACAGCGAGATGGTCGTTAAAGCTTCGGTGGAGGCCAGAACCACGTTCCATTAATGAGTCCTGCAGCCTCGCGGAGCAGCTGCACCACTGCAGGCTACAGGAATGGCTGCAGCATGGCCGCTTGTTGTGCAGCACCAGCACGCACGCTGGATTTGAAACCCCGTCTAGACAAACGGGTAATAAAACCCAGCAACGTTTTCCAGAATTTCAGAAATTCCACGTTCAGGTTTTAGCTTTTGGCTGTTTTTTTTTACCTTTTGGTGAACTATTGAACGGTAGGAAGAACGTCATGAAGCGCTGCAACACCAACACCAACAACACGCTTCTGATACACCTGCTGAAAAGAGACAAATATTGAGCGACGCCTTTCAGTCCAGACCCACAAAACATGATGCAGGAGGTAAAAGGGGGCGGGGCCATGTCACCAGACCACACAGGTGCAACACATGAGAGTCATTAAGTACGAAATGGCTGTGGCTCTAATCACACACACACACACACACACACACACACACACACACACACACACACACACACACACACACACACACACACACACACATCTATCTTTGTGAGGACTTCCATCGCTATAATGCATCACCCAGTGTCTGATCCTAACCCAGACCCTGACCCTGACTTTGATCCTGACCTAAAACTAGTTCTAACCAGAACCTGAAAACCAGATCTTAAGCCTCAGCAGTCTTTTAAAGCTGTGAGATCAGCTAAAATGTCCTCACAAGTGTAGCTTCAGAAGTGAGTGCAGCCACCATGGGGAGGGGGGGGGAGTCGAGGGCGTCTTTGGTCAGTTGGGTGTGTCTCAACCGGAAGTTTGTGTTTTAGAAGAGCTCTTGGTGATGTGGCCAGATAAACGCGGGCCTTCCTAACCAGTCCTGATTGTGTGCAGCCTGATAAGACAAATATGTTGATGACGAGTGTAGGAAGGAAACGTGCCAGTCATCCTGTTCATGTCTGTCCCAAAACGAGTCCAGTACCTGGATCACAAGCTGGGGTGGAATAAATAATGTGTCAACAATGCTGACCTGCTCGTTTAAAATGAGGCGTGTGCGGTGCAAGTTACCACCACCACAAAGTGCTTCTCTTTGTTTTCTGCTCTAAATTAAACGCGTTTTTACGCTCTTGAGTCTGTCCTGAAAGAGCCTCAGTCTGGAATATTTGTTGAAATAACACACGCAGACTGTGAGAGGAAATGAACGCTTTAATGCCACGCTCAGGTTGCCCCTGCAACAACAGAAGGTCTTCCTACGCTCTTGCCTGACCCTTCATGCAAACATGCAGCATACAGATTCAAGGGTCTCCCCTCTTTGGGTCTCCCAGATGTGAACCTTCTGGTAGCTTTCCAGGGAGTCCTCAAGACGTTGGGATACCTCAAACATTTTCATTTTGTTAGATGAGGAATATTGTCGGCACAGCTTCCGTCGTTGCTGGTTTTATGAGGACACAGAGACAAGAACCAATAAAGTTCAAGACAGGAAATAGCTGAAAAAGTAGAAAAACCACTAAAAAGATGAAGTTCTGACTGAGATGTTTGTAGCTGCTGGATGGTCTGACGGAAGGTGATTTCGGGCTTCTTCGGTCGCACTGAGGCGGGATCGACCGGACAGGAATGCTCCAACGAACGAGGTCCAAAACGAGCAGAACACCTCAGCAGACACGTCACTGGCGCTCATTTATCTGCAGGCCTCTGGAGCACAGACAGAACATTTGGCTCCCGACCTTCATCGCCGAACTCTCTAAACTGGCCCTGCAGGAGATCAGACGTTTCTCCTTCTTGGCAGACGGACTTTCTGTTTGGTCCTGCTGTCAGATTACACCATTTTAAAACAACAGCGCGTCTTTTTTAATAGATACACAGGGTCTATTTTGAGGGAAATCTTTAATTTCAGGTGTTTTTGCTTTTTATGACTTTGTATTTGGGAAGTTGTTCAATTTTTAACCTTTTTTATGCACTTTCTAAATACCGCAGAGCAGATTCCTGCAGATTTTCTCCATTCTGAACTCTTTTCTGGAACATGGTTTAAATTCCACAGGCTGGAATGAGAGCAGGCAGAACGGAGCCAAACATACAGATTCAGAGTGACCAGCGTAGCCCAGAGTTTAAAAATGAAATAAAAGAAAAGAGAGTGTTGCGTTCAAGAACACATTCAGTCTTTCATCAATGTGAGAAGTTCTCAGGAAAGCTTAAACCCAGGAGTGTTGCTGGGTCACCCGCGGGCACCTGGGTCACTATTCAGAGTTTCTGAAACTGGAATAAAGACGCATCAACTTGTATCACACAAATCTTTCATTTATTCATCAGACAAAAGGAGAGATTTAAAAGCTAAATAGAAATAGTAACAATGTCCAGTAAAAGACTTTTCTTCACGGCTGACAGGATTTCTGCTGGGACACCTAAAAACAGTGGCTGAAGGAGTGAAAGGTGAAAGAAAAAAGTCTTTACCTCCTCTGTTGAACATTTACAGTAACTCTGAGTATTAATACAAGGGCGGAGGACCGACGCCGTCCTCCACCCATTTATTTATTTATTTATAAGATTTAGTGGAAATTACGACGCTGGTGGAAGCTAAAGATGCTTTTTCCTCAAAGGGACCAGTGAACACTTTGTTCCAATGAGCCTGATTGAATGCTGCACTTTAGTGGTGTCACGGCAGAATAAACGGAGAGTGTGTGTGTTCATGGTTCAGTGGGTTTTAAGGAGGTTTCCTCTGCTTTTCAGAATTTCCATTTACTGTAGGAAGGTTTGAGTATTGCGTTTACACCCAAAACATCACCTTGATGATCAAGAAAATTACTTTTTTGTGCTCAGGAGAAACGTTTGCGAGGCTGCATGATGGAGTCTGGCAGCGATTAATGAGCCTCCCTCGGGGACGAAATAGCACCAGTAGCACCACTAAGCTACTACAGATATTGGACCTTCAGGTGCTGCAAATTATTTTGGTCCATTCAGGACAGGAAGAGCTGTGGTCCAAAGAGTGAGGATGCTGAAGTCAACTCACAGCGTGAGATTACACATCATTAATCCAAAGTCTACTGATAGTGGCAACAGATTTTGCTAGCTTTTCCACAGCGGCTTCCTACCACTAGCATGCTAGGAGCAGCAAACATGGCTGCAGCTGCTCTGCTACAAACGCTTCCACGTGCTGGAGATGATCCATTCGGTGAAAGAAGATATAAACAAATGCAAGGATCATTTCAGCTTTCTGCTTTAATTCCCATTTAACAGCAGGAATAAATCCCCCAGTGTTCCGTCCGCGGGGTGAAACGTCTGTTTTAGCTCACTGACAGAAAAATGCAGCAGCTATCCTCCCTTGACTTGACCTGAATACAGTAACAAGTTGCTAATGAGGATTCTTTCCTGTTGAGATTAACTTACAGTTCGGAACTTCAGAACGAACAACTCCGACATCCGTGACGCTTTGATGTTTTTTCAGTATTTGTGTATTTATGTATCATAATCTTGGCTAATGCAAACATGACTCAGCATGTTTATGAGCTCTACTTTCCATGAAATCCACCACTATTTAGAATTGAAAAGTATTGGAACGACTCTCTTTGATGACACGAATCACAGCCTGTGGACGTGGTCCTGCAGTTTACTGACGCTTCGCCACCGTCGTTGGTTTGACCAGATTGTTGCTCGAGTTGTTTAGTCTGTGATTCTTGTGTCTGTGGCGCTCATGAACTGTGTGGTTCTTCGCTAGATTCATACAGGGATCTGAATCCACTCCTGGACCCTTTATTTTATCTATAAAATCGATAAATCACAGTATTAAAGCTATTCCAGAGTCTCAGTTGCTACACTGTTCATGACCTTTCTGGTGAAGCGCAGAAGGTTTTGCCTTCCTTGATGAAGTGGTTCTAGATTACAGTAGATTATAGGTCACTCACGGTTGCAGCGGCTGATGGATATGATCATCTGTTCACCATTTGGTCGGGAGGTCCCAGGAGGAAGGTGCACGTCCTGAAAATGTTGCTGTCGTTTAGGAGTCAGAAAGGATCTCACCTCGTAGTTGAGTTTCTCACTACGCACGTCGGACGGAGGAAATGTGCTATAATGTGTCTCCTGACACGTCGTTCATCACAGGCCTGGTGAACATCGAGAGAGACGGAAACAGCTCAATGATCTCGACTCTGAGATATGGTCTAGTCGTGCGCTGAGGCCACGGGGCTCAAAAGGACACCCGGAGGCACACGTGTTTGATCGGTTCATGTTTTCAGAGGATTTAGATGTTAAAACCGGAAACTCTTCTGCGGCCACCTCATTTACCAGCCAACATCACCGACAGCCGTCAGTCTCTTACTAAGCACAACCACATTTCGTGCTCAGTCCAAGAGCGTGCAGAGGGACTTCATGAGGATATGAAGATGTGGAGCGTTAAGTCCTCCGGCGTCTGTCAGAGACACCAGGCTCGGGTCAGCACACAACGCTGCAGAACGGCATGGAAGAGCTGGAAGGGCATGTTTAATGAACCACTGCTTATTGACAGAAACTGTAAAATGTATGAAAAGGCAACAGGATCACTGACATCATCCTCCTCCTCATCATCATGGTCCCCGCAGCTCCAGACCAAACAGAGCTACAGTACTGCATGTGTCTGGTTCTCATTTAGACCTTTCCTCCCCTCCTCTCCTTCTTTTTTTCCCCCTTTTCTTTAGGGAAAGTGGGAGGAGGAAGCAGGAGGTGGCAGGACTTTGTGTCATCCCGTTCCTGAACTCGGCACCACAGCTCCTCTGGTTGGAGACTGGAGCTGGTGTCTGTCTTTGTCTCTACCGTTCCCCCCCTTTCACCCAGGACCACCCTTTCTTCCTGCTCATCTCTTATCACTCTTTGCCCTGAAGCATTTCCTCTGGAAAACCCAGCAAGAGGAATTTACAGGGAGGATTATGTCCAAAGGTCCAGCGTGCCTTCATTTGACATAAGTGGTTTTTATTTTTTCCTTGTTAACAAATACGGTGGGATACAGCGACTTCAGCAAAAGGTGAGTGTTTAACCTGTTTGTGCTGCAAAATAAAGTGTGTTTTCATTTCTGATTTCCTCTTCAAACCGTGAAGAGTGCGCTCAGCTGCACTGATCCAGCTGCAGTTTGCAACGTTGCACAGACTTTCTGGCATTTTGTCCTCATAAATATCAGTCAGCGCTGGTTTACCAGAGCGGTTGAAACCTGACGTTTAGTGGTGAGAGTGGTGCGAGAGGGCCATAGGTGAGAAACCTCAGTCATGTCTTGTTCTCCTCTTCACGTGTCAACGTGAGCAAAGTTAAACTTGCTGCACACATGTGAGAAATGGGAGGAAGAAGCTCCAGATGTGCGTCAGGACAGAACTAGAACGCTTTTGCTGAGTGCCCACGGATGTAACTGGACCCCAGTGTCCCAGTACGACACCTGGAAACTGGGAACTGGTTGAAATGTGCTTGAATGTGCTGATCGCTGGTTCATCATCGGACGTCACGTCGCCTCACAGAACCTCCAAAACCAGGTTGAGGATGTTTCAGTGGCTGTTTTCTCAATTCTCTCTCTATCATGGAATCCTCTTCTACCTTCTTACCTTCTCCATCTAACACGTGCACGCCCACATGAGCGGCGTGTGAGTCGCTGGACGTGTGTTTCCACAGCAGCAGGAGCCCCGAAACCACGCCCTCAGTAGAAGGAGCGCACGAGTGGAAAAGGGTGAAGAAAGTGTTTTCCACACTTGTCACTTAATGAGCCCACACTTGTGAGTGGAGCACTGCTGGTGGTGGTGGTGGTGGGGGGGGGGGGGGGTTTACTGGTCCAGGTGTGGGCTGTTAACCTTCTTCACAAGCCCGACCGGAGCCGCCAGAGGACCATCATCATTGGGGGTTTCTGAGGGACCAAGAAGGTCTCCCTCTACGTCACCACTTTCAGTGACTTTTTGTCACAAACGTGTTTCCATGACTTCCACTGTTTGCCTGTACTGGTTGCTAGGATACAGGGAGCAAGGGCCAGGGTATAGCCTGAAGGTGGGAGGAGAGCTGCGAGTTCATTGGTTCAAATCTGCTCGCAGATTATTTGACTGAAGTGAAGATTTAGCACCTAGATTACAGCGGTACAGCGTTCTCCACTTTGGTGCTATTAAAAGTCTTTTTTTACTCAGACATTTTTAAATAACAAAGGCTTTTTAGGCACAAACTGTAAATCATTTTACTTTACGACTTCTTTCCAACTTTTAGTCTTGTGTTTTTTGTGCTCATGATGCGTCGCAGATGTTTGGAAGGTTGGAGCATTTTTCCAAAAGGTCTCAGTGAACTACTGTTTCTGTCTTAGAAGGAAGCCAAATTACACCGAAAAATAATTCCATCCATTAATATACATCAGTTAGGATCTTCAAATATGCTAATCGTCCTGTGTGCATGTACAGATTACAAATCAGGATTATTAACCCCCCCCCCCATCTTCTTAAAACTCTATAATTTTGACATAAAACTACTGTATATTCCCTCACTGGTTCTAATCATTTCTGGACAGTCATCCTGAGGCATAAATGCTTTGAGTCTGGCCATGTGTGCTCACACACACACACACACACACACACACACACCCTTCATGTTCTCAGCTGTACCACACATGTCACCGCTGTTGCAGCTAAACAAGCCTGATGCACGAACATACGTGACGGCTCACATCCTGTGAACACTTGGAATTTGTACACAGATGTGATGTGAATAAGCAAAGACGTGAAAATGGTTAGTTACAGTTCCTGTTAATGAAGTTTAAAGTGTACTGGTTTTGATGTTTGTGGGTTCTGACTTAAAGGATGTACACAATTTCAAAATAAAGTGGATGATTTTGCCCTTTAACCATCTTTTTTCCAAAGTAAAATATGATTTTAATTATTATTTTTTAAAAAGAGAAAAATTAAATAAGGAGATTTTAACTTTTGTGCCATAATTTACCGGATTATTTCGTTTTATGGCCACACGGGGGCGATAGAGACACATAAATAACATTGCTTACGTTCGCAAAGCGAGTGTATTTCTTCTTCAAGGGCTTTTACTGTCCTGTGACTGTTGCTGTGTGGTCTTACCTCTAAATGTGTGTGTGTGTGTGTGTGTGGTCCATCTGCAAACATGCTCATGGGCACTCTGGCAGTGCCTCCCTATGTTAGCTAATGCTGACACTGTTAGCTATAAATCGTGCGGTGGACTGCAGCAGTGAACAGATCGTGGTCGCTCTCGCAGCGTAACAAAGCTGATAGCAACAGCGAGAGAAGATGTTAGATTTAGATTTAGAAGATGTTAGAATAATCTTAAGTGAAAGTGTGATTGCGGGTGATGTGATCTCAACAATCTACGATGATTACGGAGAGAAATCGAGTCTTGCTAGAGGCCTTCAGAGAGCAGTCATGGACTGGAACCCAGAACCTCCGTCCCAGTTCTGGTCCTGTTGTAGTGAAGGGTAAAAGAAACGTTTCCACGTTAATTTTTTGTTCCCAGTTTCCAGACTAAGTTTCCATGTTAATGTTTTCCTTCCTTACGGTTGCAATGTTCGCCTTCTTTGTTTGTTCATGGCCTGAAAGTGGGGGTTTCCAAAAAGTGGGAATGGCTAAAGGATATTGTCTGTTTAAAAAAAACATGGGAAAGTATAAGAATACTAAAAAGTACATAGCACATGGACAGGCAGTAACTGAATTAATACAAGCTATGCAGCTTCCTACCTCATTATCCATAGTTAAATGCGCAGCGGGGGCTATGGCAGGGTTTCCGAGGACATTTTGTTCTGCCACTGTCTTTACTGCCCATTGCCATTAAGAAAATGCATGAACCTGATCATTGCTCCAGGGCTCAGGTTATCAGGAAACTACAGGCAGTTTGGTGGTCCCCATACATGACTCCCAGGATTGACAGGGAGCTCTCATTTTGTCCCCATTGTCCGAAGTATAACGTTCGGAAGATGTTCACTCAGCCATTAGCTCACATTCCCATGCCAGATGGTCCTTTCCGACACCTGGTCATGGATTATGTGGACATGATTGATCGCATACAAGGAAAAAGATACATGCTTGTTGTTGTTTGCAGATTTAGTAGGTGGAATGAGGCATGTCCCACTTCTAAGGCGGACCACAAGGCCGCAGCAAAATTTCTCTGCAAAGAAGTGTTTCCCAGGTTTGGCATGCCAGATACTATATCATCTGATAATGGTCCACATTTTGTTTCACAAGTAATACAGGAAATGTTCAAGATTTTGGGGATCAAACAGAAGTATGGGTGTGTTTATCACCCAGTCTCAGATTTCTGTTGAACGGGCTAATGGTGTCTTGAAGACTAAAATAGCTAAGATCATGGCTGACTGTAATGGTAAGCTGACATGGGTAGATGCACTGCCCATTGCTTTGATGGCAATGCGTTCTCAAACTAACCGACTAACCCATCTAACGCCTCATGAGATACATACAGGTCGACCCATGCCTCTCCCACAAACCAGAGGTCCTGTGGAGGGACCAGCCATTGCACAACTGGAGCGAGAACTGGGTGACTATCTAGGTGCATTGACTCAAATCCACAGACTTGTGTTTCAACAGGTGAAAGAAGCCCACGGCAAGGACGAGACGCACATCCCCGTTGACGTTCGTGACGTCCAAGTGGGGGACTCCGTATTCATACAAGTATTTAGGCGTCAGTGGAACGAACCCCGTAGGGAGGGACCCTTTAAGGTTGTGCTCACTACCCCCACTGCCCTAAAAGTTGAAGGTAAGCCCTTCTGGTTCCATAAGAACCATTGTACCCGCCACAGACCTCCTGACCCTCCTGGACACTATCCAGGCCCATCGGAGTCTGAGCATGCTGACAGGGAGACGTATGGTCACCCTCTGGCCACCCTCTGTCCGAGATCCTCCTCCTCCTCCTCCACAAGCTCACAGTCGCTCTCCTCACATGGAGAAAGGAGATCTGCTCGGTTGGCGGCCCGCCGGCTTCGACGATCACAGTCCACTGACTCGGAGTATCTTGATACTCCCACTCCGTCTCCTGGGTCTGATGAGCCTCCTGTTGATACGGGTGATTCAACAGACGCAACACAGCCTGCGGACGGCCCACACACAACTGACGCTGACCATCAGCAACACGGTTCTGATGGTGATGGGTCGCAAGACGACACACTGGGCACATCGGGCTCGCCTAGCCCACAGGCATTCACTTACCCGCCAACGCCGGGGAGGGGCTGGCTTGTCTCTGATTCCGATTAATTGCATGATGATGTTAACCCTTTGCGGATTAACAACGGGGGAAGTCTTGATGTCAACTAACTTAAACCTGAACACACAGCATACAATGCTAGACACGTGTGCCCTGGCAATGATCACGTTAGCAACTCACAAGGGGATAGTGGATAGAAATAATGGAGAAATCAAACATATAATGCATGTCAAAGCAGACACTTATGATTTTGTACTAACAGAAGAAATAGTGGGAACCGAGTCAATGGGTAAGCATTGGCTGGGATATCCCCAAAGCACGGACTGTCGTGGGGAAGGGACGGTGATCATTCAAGTAAGATGCGCTAAGACAGGGTGTCAGAATGAGCAAACAGGACAAAGCATGACAGTGAAGGAAGCTGAAATTAAAGTAAAATTGCTAAATACAAGGCGGAAGAGAGATCTAAATAAATTAAGAACGTCACAATGGGATACAAACATGCACACGGGTGCCAGTGGCAGTCTGACAGAAGTTCTGAACGAAATGACAAGGGTACGTGATGAGCATGTAAGAAATTCTAATTGGAACACCCAAATTAAGAGTTTTTGGGATTGGCTGGGAAAGTTGGGATGGTTAAAATATCTAATATTGGCCGGGATGGTACTGGGAGGAATAGTGCTGGTGGTGTTGCTGGTGGTCTGCTGCATCATCCCATTGCTCCGCACCCTAGTATCACGCGTTTTAGTTAGTATAACAGGACAGTATCCTGTAGTACAAGTGCAAATTGATCCAGAACCTTTTGAGCTCACAGGAATACGGGAATAGTAGGAAAAGAAATAGGAATACAATGATCGCCGCCCACTCCCTACAAGACTGGCTCGACAATTGGACCACGCCCGCCACACAGCCCTCACCCTTCAGGGCAAATTGAGTCGACTGCAGGGTGCTTACGACCGAGTCCGAGAAGCTATGACACAACTACGTCAAGCCAACACTGTCCTCACAAGCTTCTGCCACTCTAGATTGCAACAACAAAGCACCGCAGTGTTTGGACTGGAAGCTCATCTACGAAGGGGGGTGGGGGGAAATCCCCTACGAACACCCCATAGCTCCCAACCAAGGGATCAGCAAGGCATGAGGTTTGATTGAATTGATGTGTTAAAAGATGCCGTGTTTGAATTGATGGATATGCTGAAAAATACGGTGTCTGAATGATGACGACTCTTGATGATGTTTATGGCTAATGTTTATGGTTCTGGAAAAACAGATAAGGTAGTAATTGAGTGATAGGGCTTGGTCCGCCGTGATAACAGGTAGATAAGTATAGTGCTAATAGAATGGGAGCATAAGCCCCTGGTTTGAAATGTTTCGCTTGTAATGACATGGGCATGATGAGAAATCAATGAGGGTATCTACCTGTACCAGCAAGCCGGTCTCAAGGACAAGTAGCTGGAGAAAACAAAGCTGAAAATTCTAAAAAAAAAAAAAAGGTCTTAAGAGGAGTACTCCTCATAAGTGTACCAGGAGAGTGCTCCTTGAACCAAAAACAAACTAAGTGTAACTGGCTGTGTAAACAGAACAGACTGGGTTTGTGGGTGTATGCTGATATAATCATGAGTATATCCGACCTGCATATTCCTGTGTGAACTACATATAACCTTATACTCATGTGTGAGCTGTATGTAACCTTGTAATGTGACGCTACCCTTGCCACCTGGTTGGGGTTTTACCTCTCACTGCTCATGGGAGGATGTTTCCCTGGCCATGTCTGCCTGTAGGGGTGTAGCTAGGAGCCCAGCAGTAACGATCACCGGACCATCAGGATGGGCAAGTCCCAGGATGGGTTTCAGGTGGAATTATCCAACTGCCCTTCCAGTTGGTGTTTCACCTTGTGGTGATCCTTACTGAGGGATGGTTAGGTCAAGTATTACATTGGTGTGATTACACATATATACCTCACTTATTGGTGTGTTTTCTCTGTGCACAAGTTTGTTGAAACATGTTTTGCTTTTGTTTGAGTGGTCCTTTCCAGGACCACAAGGGGGAAATGTAGTGAAGGGTAAAAGGAAAGTTTCCATGTTAATGTTTTGTTCCCAGTTTCCAGACTAAGTTTCCATGTTAATGTTTTCCTTCCTTACGGTTGCAATGTTCGCCTTCGTGCTTATAGGCCTGATTGTGATGATAACCAAGAGGTCTTTGTTTGTTCATGGCCTGAAAGTGGGGGTTTCCAAGAAGTGGGAATGGCTAAAGGATATTGTCTGTTTAAAAAAACATGGGAAAGTACACCTAACCTCTGATAAGAATACTAAAAAGTACATAATGGTGGAAAACGGGGAAAAATGGCTAAATAGAAGGAGGAGCCCGGGGAGGAGTAAACCCAGGCTCCAAATTGTATAAAAGCTGGAGATTTCTTGCTAGATTTCAGACTTAGCCCGGGCTACTTCTCATGCATGGTGAATTGTGAATCGACAATAAACCATCATCGGACCGTAAACCAGCTGACCCTGACTCATTATTCGACTTCGTCGTGGCAACTCTGCTTCAACCCATTGGCACTGACATAGGCATTCTGACTTAGGAAAAGTGTAAGTTTATTAAGTAATCAGACAGAGAGGAAAAGCCACAACACTGTCTGTCTGACCTTTCCCTGACTTTTACCTTAAAAGTGCCAGAATGTGTCCTTAAATAACTCTTTCAAATGTGTAAACACTTGTTTAATGTTGAGTTTATACTGAGCTTGATTTCAGTCCTTTATTGGTGGAGACAATCACTCTGGGTTGTGATGCGTGCTGCAGCCTGTCGGTTAGATGTGCAGGTCGGAGAGGCGGCTCAGACTGGGAATGTGTCAGGATTTATCGGCACATTTCAAATGTCACTGCTCCATAATTGATGCCAGTATGTGTCTTTGAAATGTGATTATGATTAAAACATGTTCTATGGAAAATCAGAACGCATCTTTTGATGTTATACCCACATTCTCCACAGGAGGGAAGTAATGTGGCCAAAGTCAGATCCCGTTTTTAACATTTTAAAAATAGACGGCGGTCATATGTGAATATTACTAAACTCCTCGGAGACGGACTGAGCAGAAAGTTGAGCCAAACTCTTTCATATTTA
This sequence comes from Takifugu flavidus, assembly GCF_003711565.1. Lineage (NCBI taxonomy): Eukaryota > Metazoa > Chordata > Actinopteri > Tetraodontiformes > Tetraodontidae > Takifugu > Takifugu flavidus. The sequence continues at coordinate 1,657,741 of NC_079520.1, read as the reverse complement.
CATTACACGCTGAGTGCGATGATGGCGGCTTTTTATCACCTCGATTCCACTCAAACAGACTAAATTTCCTTTACTGTAAAAGCATCCCATGGGCCACTTTATTCAAACACGAACCTTCCTCCTTTTTCTGCTGAATAAATGCTGCTGCGTCTCTCAGCTCATAATCCCGACGCAACGTTCCATCGTTACTTCCTGAAACGTGTCCGTGCCCGTATGACACTGGCCTACACATCAGAACAATTCAGAATCGGATGAGACGCAAGCTAATCAGTTATTTTTAGCTCATTTGACACCAAAAGTACATAAAGTGACGAAAGGGGACCTGATAAGTCTTCCACAGATAAATTTAGGGTGAGCTCAGCAAAACTGCTTTTATAGTGATTTAGTATACAGTGATCCCTCGCTATATCGCGTTTCATCTTTCACGGCTTCGCTGCTTCACGGATTTTTTTTGCGAGTCGTTCATTGCAGTTCTCAAATATAATCGAAGGTGGCATATCCGTTTATAAAAATCTTCTTGCTCAGAAAAAGAAAGAGCAACAACAACTACCCATAACAATGTTCTTCTCTCGGAGAAAGACTCCTGCGCCTTCAGTAGAAACAGACGCTCCAGCGGAGCGGAGTCAGGACGAAGAGGCACAGCTGGGACTGGGAAATACGCCAGTGACAATGTTTCCAACCTTGTATTACTAGATTAAAATTATTGTTTTAAACAAATTTTGGGCTTTAAAACAGGTTTTGATTTTTGGTTTCATTCTATAGTTCAGTATTGCATTGTAAAATAATAAAAAAAATGAAGCTGACTACTTCACGGATTTCACTTTTCGCGTGTTATTTTTGGAACTCAACTCCCGCGATAAACGAGGGATCACTGTATAGTATATAGCATATAGTGATTTAGTATATAGTGATATAGTATTTCCTGTATCATGACAGTAATAAGCCATTTGGGACTGTTTTCATTTCCTGTGACAGTTTTAATCACACACATACACGCACGCACGCACACACACACACACACACACTAAAGAATACCTCACTTCCTGCTTCTGTCAGACAGCATCAGTGGTTGCAGGTACATTATGTGCTGGTTTGAACAGGTGGTTCTGATCAACGTGTAGGATTCCTTTTCACAACACATCCCGCAGAACTTGATAGTTTAGCTCTGTAAGAAATTTATCCCTCTGTTTATCCCTCTGCATTGTTTCAGAATGATGCCCGTCAGCTGTTAATTCACCATTACTGAATTATTATTTGGGAACTGTTTTCTCACACAAAATAAACTGCATCCAGCATAAAAGCCAAAATATAAATCTTCTGTCTAATCACAGATTGGACTGTTGCAAAACCGCACTGTTTAAAAGTGCCGATCTGCACTTAAAGTAGTTTTGAGTTTATTTTAATCTCAGCAATCTGGACCAGAACTCTTGAAGTATGGGAGTAATGGACCAAATGAATGAACAAACCAAGCGTTTTCCATCTTCAATTATATCTCCCAGATATTCTTTTCTTTTTCCTTCTTTTTTGCACATGTCATCTGGAGCTCATTATGTTTTTTGTAAGTCCGTAAAGCCCCTTTGCCACATGCACGGCCGTCCTGGTTTTAGGAGGATATTTATCCAGAGCTGCATGTGTGAACTCCTGTTTGCACGTTTGCCTGGATGAAGACAGCAGAACAGGCTGCATGTGTGAAGTGTTTGAGGACGTTGGAAGCTTCATCCTTCAACCTTCCTCCCGCCTTCACACAGTCCCTCCTGTAGGTACTTGGACGCGTAACGTTTCCACTTTAATATGAAAATTGTTCCTCCTATTGTGAAGCGGCTGGAAAGCTTCAACAGCAATGAGCAGAACCAGTCATGAAGTCTGCTTTTCTTTCCTCTGTGCAGTGTGTCAAAGATCAATTGTTGCTCTTTAGTGCCAGTGAAACAGTTACGCTAGGTTTCATCTACAGGCTCCGCGCAGCAAAGAGACTAAAAGTGAACAAAACCCCAAATAAGCGATATTCCACCAAGCCAAAACATTCCAGAAATACAAACTGGATGTTGAAAGAGCAGAGGCATAGCTGCAGGATGTTTATTCAAATATTTCCTGAAGGCAAACCTTTGCTTTGAGAGGCTGTTGATGTGCTTCTTTATGTTCCTCTCATCATTCAGGTGTCCCCTTTTCCGTGTTGGTGATAGAAGATGGGGCCTCGGCTGCTGCCGCTGTGCGCCCTTCTGGGCGTCCTCTTTTCAGCGTTTATCCACAATCTTGATGCGCAGGACTGTAAGTTGATCTAAAGCTCTTTTTTACATGATCAGCCAGCTTGAGTATTTTTGAATCTCCTTAAATTCAGTCACGCTCAAGTGTGTTATTCATAATTTTAGTCTAATAAAATGAATAAAGACATAAAACATTAGGATTAAGGAAACTTTTAAATAGATACACACACAACAAATGTAATTTGAATGTTGTTCAGATGACATTGGTTTGAAAAAGACTCAATAGAAATTAAAGTGAATCCAAAAAAAGTAACCCAAATAGTACATAAAGATGGACACTACAAGAGCGCCAACATGCTCCTGGCATTGTGCTGTAGATCTTAAATTCCTCTCCCTCAATGAGTGAAATTATAGACACATGTAAGTCACCTTGCTCGTTTTTGAAATATGAAATATATAAAATATAAAAATTGTCTGAACAGAATCAGTCACTTGATGCCATGGAGGTAAAATAAGGGAACCGGGCTCTGCAGACAATTGTGGACTGTCCATCTTTATTGTGTATCCACCTTAAAATGTCATATTAATAAGTTGTGTTCAGCATCATGAATTTTAAACAAACAATCTCAGTGGAACCAAACATCTTTTTCTGGTGTTCACTTCTTTTGAAGATTGTGCACAAGGTTTGGCTGCAGATATATACCTTCTAGTGGATTCATCCTGGAGTATTGGAGAGGAGAACTTTAAGCATGTCAGACAATTTCTGTTCAGTTTGACGCAAGCACTGCACCACGCCGGAGGGGATGGGTTCAAATTCGCAATAGTGCAGTACAATAACAAACCGCACACTGAGTTCCAGCTCAACAGCTACCCAACCATGGTGGGGGTCCTAGGGCACATCGAGGCAATGCCGTACTGGGGTGGGGGCACCCGGACCGGTTTGGGCCTGGATTTCCTGACTCGTGTGCACTTGAATACTGGTTCGGGCAGCCGGGCTGTCGAAGGAGCCGTGCAGGTGGTGGTGGTGCTAACAGACGGGCGCTCCCAGGATGATGTGGCCATGCCAGCGCAGGTGCTGCGACTCGCAGGCGTGGAGATTTTCGCGGTGGGAGTTCAGGACGCGGTGGACTCTGAGCTCAGGGAGATGGCTAGCCAGCCCTATGACACCCATATGTTCAGTGTAGACTCTTTCCTGGCGTTGCGGGACATAATCCAGGATTTAGTAGTGGGGATATGTGGGGCTGTGACCCAATCAGGGGGCGCTCCTCTGGCAATCAAGGCCCATGTGTCGCAAAGAGGGACAGGTAATGAAATGCGAACAGTGTGACTATCATACTAATGCGCATACGTGTGGCGGAGGAAGTTGCTGCGTGACTAGAAGTTGATCATTAACACAATCAACTACATCTTTTCATTGTCCAACTGCCAAATTAACATCACTTGACTTTATTTCCTGCTTGACAGTTTCAAAATGAGGCCTGCATGTGATTGACACCCTTACAGCATCTTAGGTCACAAACCAGACGTATGGATGTTTCTGCCAGGTCGGAGCAAATATGGCGATTGTGGAATGAACAATGTCCTCCATGCAAAAGTTTCAAAATGTGTTGTCATTCAGCACTCAACATAACAAATGACAGAATTAAATCTTTAGAGCGATGCCTCCATAACAGAATCCCAGGAAGATCTTCTCGATGGCTTCTTTGAAAAGAAATCTCACCCTAATATCAAACATTGATATTAACATAGCTAACCATGCACAACTGCTTATGAGCCTTGCACTTTGTATGTATGTCTTTCTTCATTAGTCATATAATCTTTATGTGTTAAACATCTGAAGTATTGTGTATTTTGAAACAGTGATGAGGCTGTTTGGTCTCGGTCTTGACCTGCCATGAGAAAGTACGTTGAGAATTTTTTCACAAATTGGCATTTCATTATTTTGATGATCATCATGATCATCCAATGAGCCATGTTTCCAACATAGAAACGACCTTCGGGTGGACGATTCTGACCCACCTGAAAATATTCTCACGTGCTGCAAACATGTAGGCACCAAGGACGAGCTGGCAGATCATGACTGGTCACTTTATCTGAGGTCCATAACAAGAGCCTGCATGGAAAGGCTGAACTCAGTGGAGATTCTTATGATACAGTCCTGCAACAACATTCATCTTTTTTGTCTTAGTCTGCAACAGATCATCTAGACTTTTGTAACATTTTTCTATATTCTTTTAGTGCTAATAAATTGGAATAAATGAGTCATCATAAAGATGACAGTACTGTGGAACTCTAAATAATGGTCACTGACTTTGCAACCTGTTGCAGATCATGACCAAAGGTATAATATAACTATTATTATTAACTATATTAACTATAGTTGAAGGTCAAAGTTTTGACCCGTCCTCAGTGTCAAAACAAAAACCACACTCGTAAAAAGGTGTCTAATTGTTGAGTGGCCTTAGTAAAAGTATAACGCAACTCAAAGATTTTATGCAGATAATATTCTATCCCAGCCAAACTTCCCCATGATACGTGAACAGAATCTCACTGGTTCTGCCTACATGCAGCATGATGTGTTTTGCAATGTTGTTGATTTGGTCACTTTGAATGTAACCTGACACGTGCAGTGATATGCTAGCACGAGTTCTTGTCTATGTCTCACTGTGTTAACACTTTCACAAGTTCCATTTTGTTGTGTTCTCTCTTTCTCTCATTCAAGCACCAGATTCCGCTGACCTTGTACTCTTAATTGATGGATCACAGAACGTTGGAGAAGCCAACTTCCCCTTTGTGCGTGATTTGCTTTTGAAAATCATTGATCCCCTTGATGTAAGCAGCGATGCTGTTCGAGTGGCCTTGGCCTTTTACACCAGAGACCTACAGATAAAGTTCTATCTAAATAGCTATGACAACAAAGCAGCGGTCCTGGATGCTGTGAGGGGTCTAACCTACCCAGGGGGAGATGAATCGAACCTTGGGGCTGCCTTGGAGGATGTGGTCAAGAACCTCTTGAGTGAAAGAACTGGCGGCAGGGCAGAAGATGGCACGCCCCAGATGGTGGTGGTGATCACTGCTGGTTCATCTGATGATGATACGGAGGCTGGTGACCAGGCTCTTAAGCGTGCCAGTATTGTCACATTCGGTGTGGCGATTGGTGACGCTGCTGCTGTAGATCTGGAAACGGTTGCTACGGATAAATCTTTTGTCCTGTCAGCCCCTGATTTCAGAACAGTGGGAAGTGTTCATGACCAGCTGCTCCAATATGTTTTGGGGTTGATCCAACGCACCATAATAATTCAGAATGAGTTCAGAGAAGGTATGTAATTTTTCTGTAAATATTGGTGCGACAACTTTGGCTATGAAATGGTTCATAAATGTTTTATAAAGCCAAAGGTAAAATACTCTTGGTACAAAATCAAAATGACTTACTTTCAACAGAGGTTAAAAGAAAAGCAAAAGAAAGATACTTGGTTGATTATTCCAACTGGTCCACCATCATCCCTTCTGTTTGAGCGATTGGTTAAATTAGCAGTTAGCAAATAACAGATTCATGCCCTTATTAGACTTGAAACCATGCACTAAAGAAGCTCTAATAATATTGTTTCTGTCTATTATGTATTACCTGTGACATGACTAACCATATTGAAGGGTATCTGCAATGAAACAGGATCCTAACACCTTGAATGGGCAGAGTTAATGCTAGCCGAGAGGAACCACGTAGTGGGAAAACGGGCCAGTCTTAGAAATTCTAAAAAAAAATGATTATAGTAACTCAATAAATGACAGATATTTTAGTTCTATACTGAATCAAGAAAAAGAAATCTACTTGTGCATTCTGCGACAGTCTCTTCTCACAGAAGTAAATGATTTAGCATTACATTTTGAATGACTACATATTTTTAAGTATTACCATACTTCCATTCATATTTTACCAATAATCTAAGTCATTTATTCTAAGGAAGGCACACTGAACGCTAATCTTAATCAATATGTAACCCATTTTCAGCACGACCAACACCAATTCTTACCATCCAAACTCAAAGTTGATTTGAAAAGGTAGTTGACAAAAAAATGGAGTGAGTTCATTTACTTTGGTTTTGGGACCATCGCAGCATGTATAGTGCATTTTTTCAGCATATCATGTAATCCATTAATAAGCAAAGATCTTAAAAGTTAGGTTTTATAAAAAATAATGTTTACCTTGTGAGAATAATTTTAAAAAGACAAAAAGACAAAACATTAAATAATTAATTGTAGAAGAATGGGCTTTTAACAAAAACATTAATATGCCATTTTTTCCCCTTTTCAGTCAAAACTGTAGAAAAAAGAGACATCATTTTCCTTATTGACAGCACAATGGGATCCCAGGGAATCAACTCTGTGCGAGAGTTCCTCAAGATTATTGTCGAAACCATGCCAATTGGTCCAAATGGAGTTCAAATCGGTGTGGCCCAGTTCAGCAATGTCGCTCGAGTAGAGATGGATCTCAACACACATGCAACCAGGGAAGCACTCGCTGCTGCTTTGAGTGGTATCAGACCCAGACCTGGACAGACAGTCAACATTGGTGCAGCTTTGGACTTTGTGCGGGAAAATATGTTCCAAGCCGAGAAAGGCAGTCGTATTGGAACTGGAGTGCCTCAATTTCTGGTTTTGTTGACCAGTAAAAAGTCCAGTGACAGTGTGGTCCAACCTGCTTTTGAACTTAAGCGCAAGGGTATAATGACAATAGCTGCAGGCGCCAAGTCCGCGAGTGAAGAGGACCTCAGGCAGATTGCCTTTGCTGAGGATGCCATGTACGTTTTGAGGGACATTCGTGTTTTGAGTCGCCCTGCAGCCCAACAGCCTAAGGCAATTATTGATGTCTTGTCAACACTGGCTGGGATAATTGTGACAGAGATACCAACAGAACCAGGTAGGTTCTTCACTTTTATGCAATAAATTGTCAGTGGTAGTCAACAAAATAACTGGATGCACAAATGGTGCACAAATCCACCCTTACATCCATCTTCTTATCTCTTACTTAACTGCTCCATCTGCCTTTTTCTGACATTCGTTTAATTTCCTATACATTGGAAAACAATTTGGTTGAAGCCTTTGAGTGGAAAGCAGCACTCCACACACCAGCAGGTAACAATTAATGTGCTCTCGATTTGAATAAACTAAAGAGGGCTTTCTGGGGAAGTGATGTAGCTCAAGCTTTCCACAAAAATTTTAGGAAAAATGAAACAGCAAAAAATCCAATTTCAACATGAAAGGCAGATGAATTTTAAGAAATTAAAACAATAAATACTGTACTTGGGCATTGTATTGTAAAAATGTGTTTTTCTTGTGCTTCTCTCTCAGTGGTGGAGATAACCACAGTGCAGACACAAAGAGTGATCAGAGACATTGTCTTCTTGGTGGATGGATCTGACTACATTGGCAGCAGTAATTTTCCCTATGTGAGAGACTTTCTCATCAATGTGGTCAACCAAGTGGATGTAGGTCCGGACCGTGTCCAGTTTGGTTTGATGCAGTTTGCAGAGCAGCCTAAAATAGAGTTTTATCTGAATACCTCCAACAACAGAGAGGATATTGTAAATAGAATTTCTCAACTCAGGCTTGTGGGAGGCTCAGTTTTAAATACAGCTGCTGCCATGCAGTATGCCCTCCAGACCATGTTCAAGTCACCAGTTGGTTCACGCATACAGCAGGGAATCCAACAGCTATTGGTTTTGGTCACAGGTGGTCCAGCCCAGGATAATGTTATCGACATGGCTAATGAATTGGCCAAAGCTGGAATTGTGACTTTCACCGTCAGCTCTGGTCAAGCAGATGCAGAAACCCTAAAAACTGTTGCCTTTACTTCAAAGCTTGCTTACCACGATCCTCGTTTCTCAAACATACCAGCAAAAGCGGAAGAAATCATGCCATTGTTAATACGGGTGGTTGGCAACGTAGAAGCACCAGTGCCAGACTCTACTCGTGAGTATTATTTCTCTCTTAGTAATCATGAAATACCTGTCACGTGATGATGTGAAAATCGTACTCTTCCCTACAGCATCTGGAGTTGAAAGGGATGTTGCCTTCCTCATTGATGGCACAGACAATGTTCGGGCAGATTTCCGTTACATCAAGGACTTTATCATTAAAGTAATTAACCCTCTGGACATTGGAATAGACAAGGTGCGGATTGGAGTGGTACAGCAGAGTGAACGACCACATGCAAACTTCTACCTTAACACCTATCAAACCAAAGATGACGTTTTGCAAGCTGTCCGTAACATGGCACTGGTTGGTGGACGCGGCCTGAACACGGGAGCTTCTCTGAAATTCATTAAGGACACCATCTTCTCCAAAAGGTTTGGTAGCCGGGCTGATGAGCTGGTCCCCCAGTTTCTGATCGTTTTGAGCGGTGGCAGATCCAGGGACAATGTGAAAGAACCCGCTGGAGTGTTGAAGACTGGGGGAGTCCTGCCGTTTGGTGTTGGCGTTAAGGATGCAGACCCAAAACAGATTGAAGCCATTTCTCACAACCCTTCATTTGCCTTCACTGTTAAAGAGTTCAGTGAGCTTAATACTATACCACAAAAGCTCAATAACTATGTGAGTCTCCCAAGGGAGCAGCTGAACATAGTTCTTCAACAAGGTAAGCTTGTCTTTATGGTGTGAGTTTCAATTGCAACTTGTAATTTGAAAGGTCAAGAAAGCGTGTATTTAAAGAGCTTATGAATGTAACAGTGGGGCCTTGGAGTTGGGAATGGAGAGTTTGCTTTCACACCTGATTTCAATCATAATGTCACAATTTCTTCCTTAAATGTTCTCAAACCAATCGCAACTTCTGGTAACACTGAATAAATCAAAAAGGGGACTGTGAATATCACAACTATTAATAACATAATCGCAAAGAACTGCACCAATTATTTACATAATATAAAATGTATATATCTGTTATACCTCTTCTTCATTATCCACTTAATGAGAAGCCATCCATTCTTTGAAACTTATTTTACAGGAAAAATATTTCTTATTGCCTTGATTACTAATCGTTCTTTCCGTGGTTTATTTGTTTGACTTCACTGTCATTGGCAAGTCATGACTGCACAAATATCCTAAACCACAGTTCCTTAATTTGCATTATATCTATCCATGTATATCCTTGTAACACAGGGAGCAACAAGAGGGATATAGTCTTTCTCCTTGATGGGTCAGATGAGTCCAGAAATGGGCTACCTGCTATTCGAGAGTTCATCAAACGAATGGCAAAAGAGCTGGATACTAATGATGATGTGGTGCGAATGGCTGTCGTGCAGTACAGTGAAGATGTGGCGGTCTCCTTCAATCTTAAATCTCATAAATCCAAGAAGGCTCTCCTCTATGCTATAAGAAATCTTCACCATATAGGAGGAAAAAATCGAAAGACTGGGGCTGCCCTACAGTTTGTGCTTGACCGTGTTTTCACAACTTTGTCTGGAAGTAGACATCTGGAGGGTGTGCCTCAGATTCTGTTTTTACTGACAGTTGGAAAATCCCATGATGATGTTTCCAAAGCTACATTGAGTCTTAGACAATTTGGTGTTCAGTCTTTTGCAATTGGATTGAAAAAAGCTAAACTGAAGGAGCTGCAAAAAATTGCCTCCTCCTCCAGTTTTTTGTACAACCTGCCTGTCTTTGGGGAACTTTTGTCCATTCAACCAAAGTTAGCTTCATTTGTTCGGCAGAGAACTGAGCATCCTGGTATTGTAGGTAAGACATATCAATGATTAGATGGCAAACTCTCCTGCTGTTTTACCACACTAATTCCTTCCTAGTTTGAAATGCATTGAAACATCATTCAATAAGTTTCATGCTCCTCAAACTGGTGCCACATCAGTGATCCTTCACAGTTCTGCTCTCTTGTCCAGATTCTTGAGTTTTCTTTCTTAAGTGACACACATCTGCCATGTCTTGTCTTATGCTCTTCTTTGAGCCAATGATAGTCATATCATTAGTGGAAGAGAATGCTGAAAACTTTTAGCTTTCAGAGCTCACCATCTTTCATTTGTGAAAGAGGAGTGTCTTTCTTATCTTGTATTTTTCTGTTTTTAAATGTTCTGGTGTCTAGCACGTTTGTAAATATTACACTAACTTGCACTTCAGATGCTTCACCAACTTGTGTGTAATAACTGGACCACCACACATTATAGCTTATTGTTCAACAAAATGTCATTCTTTTTTTCCTAGTTGAATTAGAGTCCCAACAGAGTGACATAGTGTTTCTACTGGATGGATCAGAAGACACAAGGAATGACTTCCCAGCAATGAAAGCTTTGGTTGAAAGCATTGTAGATGGCCTCAATATTGGTGATGACAGAGTTCGTGTTTCTGTGGTCCAGTACAGCAGAGATCCACAGACACATTTCAATTTGAACTCCTACACAACAAAGCAGGATGTTCTTGCTGTTGTCCAGCAGTTGAACCATAAAGGGGGGAGGCCGCTGAACACAGGGGCTGCACTCAATTATGTGAGAAATTCTGCTTTTGCTGATTCTTCTGGAAGTCGTCAACAAGATGGGGTCCCTCAAATATTGATTCTTTTAAGTGGTGGAAGATCTCATGATGATGTTGCAAGTGCAGCAGCTGCTTTGAAAGAGGCCAGAGTTATTCCATTCTGTGCAGGAACAACAAATGCAGATATACTTGAACAGCAAATGATTGCATTTGACCCTTCATACACTTTCACTGGGCTTGGAGTTGATGATACTGGGAGCATTGCTCAAAAAGTGTTAACATTTGTCAAAAGGGTACCCCGACAGCCAAGGTTAACAACACAGGAGACCTATGGTAAGAATATCTATCTATCTATCTATCTATCTATCTATCTATCTATCTATCTATCTATCTATCTATCATCAGAATTTCATTCTTGTCTCTGCAGATCAAACACAATCTGGTCAGCATGACATTGTGTTCTTATTGGATTCCTCAGACGACATGCAAAGTGAATTTGCATCAGTGCGTGACTTTGTTGAGAGCATGGTGGGGAAGCTCAATGTGAATGACAACAAAGATCGTGTTTCAGTGGTGCAATACAGCAAAGAGCCCACTGTTGAATTCTTTCTAAACACACACAAAAATCTACAAAACATTGTTGGCAATGTGAGAGTACTGAGTGGTAGAGGAGGAAGGCTACGCAGCACTGGTGCTGCCCTTCAGTATGTCATTGATAATGTTTTCACAGCCTCTTCTGGAAGTAGGCACCAGCAAGGTGTCTCTCAGTTTTTAATTCTCTTCACTGGTGGACGATCTACCGATGATGTGAGAAACGCTGTGGAAAACTTAAACAAACGTGGTGTGATGGTGTTTGTGGTGGGTACAAAGAATGCAGATACCCTTGAAATTCAGACTGTGACACAGGAAGCCAGTCATGCTTTCTTTGCATCAGACACCACTGATCTTTTAAGCATTGAACAAAAAATACTCTCTGCCATCATCAAACATGAAACCGTTGCTATTAAACCAGCATTGTATGGTAAGATGACAAATATTCCCCTTTTCCCCTTTTTTTTGTTGCTTGCATAGCATTGAGCATGATTAAATTAATGGGAAATGTCCATCAACATAACATTATGAATATTACTCAAGACAATAGCAATAGAATATTTTGGAAATGAAACACTTCCCAACACAGTTATGAACCAACATGTCTTATTCAATGTAATTACAGATACCAGACGAGACATCGTTTTTCTGCTTGATGGTTCGGATGATTCACAACAGAAATTCATGGAAATTAAAGCATTTGTGCAAAGTATAGTAACAGACCTAAACGTTGACGCAGATGGAGATCGTGTAACTGTGGTTCAATACAGTGACACTGCTGAGACTGATTTCAACTTCAAAACTTACTCAACAGCAGATGATGTTGTCCTTGCAGTAGGGGACCTACAACACAAAGGAGGTTACCCTTCTAACATTGGGGCAGCTCTGCAGCATCTAAAGAGCTCTGTATTTACCTCTGAGTCTGGAAGTAGACTCTCTGAAGGAGTTCCACAGATACTCATTCTGTTGAGTGGTGGACGATCTGGAGATGATATAATAACACCACTCACAATACTGAAAGAGATTGGTGTCATTTCAGCTGCCATTGGAACAACTGGGGCTGATACCCTGGAGCTGCAGACTATAGCACATAAACCCACTTATGCTCTTTCAGTTAGCGATTATGCAGAACTTCCTACTGCTAAACAAAATATCTTTTCTTTTTTAAGTGATGCTTCTAAGCATGTTGAGAATATCCCTCCTACAGAGAGTTTTGGTAAGATGTAATGTTTTGGTTTATAGAAATTATATTTTAAAATATGATTGAAATATGAGGGAATGTTACTGTAACTACTGCTACCTGCACAAAAACATGTTTCCTTTGTTTCTGCATCTTTTCTTACAGATTCAAACAAACGAGATGTAATATTTCTTATAGATGGGTCATATGACTCACGAACAGGTTTTGAGGAGATACGAGGCCTCATTGAAAAAATTGTTGAAAGTTTAAACCTTGAAGAGAGCAGAGACCAAGTGGCTGTTGTTCAATATAGCCGTGATGCCACAGTCAACTTCTACTTAAATTCCTATTCATCTAAGAATGATGTACTTAATTCCATTGGAACAATGAGGCATAAGTTGGGAAGACCCTTGAACCTTGGCAAAGCACTCACGTTTGTCAAAGACAACGTATTTACTGCTTCAGTTGGAGGCAGAAGTGCAGAATTGGTACCTCAATATCTGTACGTGTTTAGCGGAGGGAGATCAGATGATGATGTCAGAGGACCAGCACAATCACTAAGAGAAAATGGAATAAAGACTATTTGCATTGGAACAACAAATGCTGATACGTTGGAAATGCAAACTGTCTCATTCACCCCAGCACATTCTTTATTTGTAAAACATTTTGACCACCTGAAAAACATATATGGATTTGTACAAGGTACACTGAGGGGTGGACAAGGAACTACTGGATTTCCATCTGCGGGTAAGCAGTTAAACTAATTGTGTCCTGCTTGAGGGGACACAGACATATTGCACACTGGTCTGGAATTCTTTTCTGGAGAAAAAAAAAATCATTGATATGTCTATGCATTGTATGTACATTTTCAGAAGTGGAAAACCAGATTGCTGACATTGTTTTTCTTCTTGATGGATCTGATTCTATGAGAGGAAGTGAACGACAAATTTTGGAATTTGTCAGAGAGTTTGTCAAGCAAGTAGAAATTGGTCCAAGAAAAGTACAAATTGCTTTGACTCAGTACAGTAGAGAGCCCATCACCGAATTTCTCCTGAACACATATTCAGTGAAAACTGACATTTTGCATCATTTGAGCAACATAAGATTGAAAGGAGGGCAAACTGTAAATACTGGTGCTACCCTTGATTTCATAAAAAACAATGTGTTCAGTGCTTCCTTGGGAAGTAGAAAAGAGCAAGATGTCCCACAGATTCTGGTTCTCTTCAGTGGGAAAAAATCTGACGATGATGTCCAAGGTGCAGCAGAGAGTCTCAGAAATGCTGGAATTATTATTTACAGCATTGGGGTGAATAATGCTGATAAGATGGAAATGGAAGAATTGGCACACAGTCCTTCAAGTCATTTTTTTGTCAAAGAGAGTGCCAAGTTTCCTCTTGTGAGAGAACAGCTACTCTTAGCCATCGGAACACAAAATATTGGTGTGACTCCTCCAGGAGGTGAGTGCATGCCTACAGTTTGTCAATGTAGATATACATAAATATCTAATATAAATCATGTATTTGTATTTATGCAACATAATAAATAGTCATATTTTAGACAAGTTTGGAAGTAACACATTTGACATGACTGGACTTTTGTTTAGGCCCAAGCTCCAAACCAAAGAGAGACATTGTGTTCCTCGTTGATGGATCAGAAGACATCCGCAATAGATTCTCTGCCATACGTGAATTTGTTGTAGCAGTTGTTGACAGTTTTGATCTGGAAGGAGGCAATGACAAAATTGCTCTTGTGCAGTACAGCAACAATGTGAAGCTCATTTTTGGCTTAAGTGCTTACAACACAAGAGATGATGTTGTGAGACAAATTGCAAGTCTAAAACCAATGGGTGGAAGGCCTCAATACATTGGAAGAGCACTGCAGTTTGCATGGGACAATGTCTTTGCTTCAAGTGCGGGAGGAAGACACAATGAAGGTGCAAATAAGATACTTGTCATACTGGCTGGTGGAAGATCGAGAGATTCTCCCCGGGGACCAGCAAATATGCTCAAGGCTGCAGGAGTTACGACACTTGCAATTGGTTCAGGAAGATCAAATTTAGCAGAGATGCAGTTTATTTCAACTGCCACAAACAATGCATTCTCTGTCCCTGACTTTGTGAATCTACCTACGATTCAAAAGAGAGTGATCAGTAATATTGCGCAAGTAGGATTACAGCAAGAATCTGAAGAAGGTAAGAAATTTGATTTCTAAAAACATTAAAAACATTAAATGGCATTCAAAAGGAATTTAAAATTAATGAGTGTTTTTTGAACAGAGAGAATTGGGGACAGTGCAAAGGATATAGTATTTCTTTTGGATGGAACAGATAACACCAGAGAAGATTTTCCAGTGATTCAAGATTTCCTCTACAAAGTAATAGACAGACTTGTGATTGGGCCAAATAAGAACAGAGTTGCTGTGATTCAGTTCAGCAATGATGCTGAAGCCAATTTCTTGTTGAATTCATTTACACGGAAGGAAGATGTCCTAACATCAGTGAGAAGGCTCTCAAACAGAGGTGGAAGACGTCGACAACTGGGCTCAGCTCTAAATTATGTTAGAGAAAATGTATTCACAACTGAATCAGGAAGCAGACCAAATGCAAATGTACCAAAGGTTCTTGTGGTACTAAGTAGTGGACCGTCAACTGACATTGTTGATGCGCCAGTTGCTTCTCTAAAAAAGAACAATGTCACAATAATAACCATTGGAAGGAAAAATTTTGGCCACAAAGAAATGGAAAAGATTTCCCATGCTCCACGGTACTCAATATTAGTCTCTGACATGGCAGAACTTCCAAATATACAAGAGTTGGTTGGAGCTGCAATTGGAGAAGAAAAGTTCAACCCAGACTTTTCAAGACTAGACGTGTTTGGTAAGCATAAATGGGACCCAACATTGCAGGAAATATTGAAAAGCGATTACATAGGTGTAAGGAATGCAAAGTGTGCTTAGTGTTCTTAGTGTGCTTACTTATGTGTTTACGATTTTTTCTGAATAAAAGAAATAATGGAAGTGTAGCGCAAAAAAATTTGAATCAGACATGATCACAACATAGGCAGGATCCTAAAATTCACTGAGTTGCATTTTTTCACAGTGGAGACACAGCCACGGGGAAAGGATGTTGTGTTCTTATTGGATGGGTCTGATGGTGCAAGGAGTGGCTTTGCTGCTATGCAAGACTTTGTCCAACGAGTAGTTGAGACACTGAGTGTAGATGACAAGAAAGACCGCGTGGCAGTGGTTCAGTACAGCAGAGATGCGGCTGTACACTTCTATCTGAACACATACACAACAAAACGTGAGATTATTGACACTGTCAGAGGTTTGAGGCACAAGGGCGGAAGAGCTCTCTACACTGGAGAAGCCCTCCAGTACTTGAGGAACAATGTTTTCACGGCCTCTGCGGGAAGCAGACGCACAGACGGAGTTCCACAGCTTCTCCTATTGTTAAGCGGTGGAAGGTCTTCTGACAGTGTTGACTCACCAGCCTCTGCTCTTAAACAGCTGGGTGTTATGATCTTTGCAATTGGAAGTAGGGGCTCAGATAACAGAGAACTCCAGAAGATATCCCATCCCAATTCTGCTTTGGCAGTACCTGATTTCACTGACCTGCCCAGTGTCCAACAGCAACTTCTGACCTCAGTGAGGGATGTGGTCACCGATGTCGACCCAGAATTACCAACCACCGCCGGTATGTTAAAACAAGCAAAGCCTACTAATGAACTTGGTTGAAAGACTTTTTAAAATCTTATCCTCCTACACTTAGGGACAATTGTTTTGTCAAACTTCTTAGCCACTGTATAAAATTAAGTTCAGCTCACAAATGTGATTTTAGGACAACGAAAAAGAAACAACTCACCCAATTCTTCTCTTTTACTCTACCAGTGTTGCATTTGGCAAAGCTTGATGTTGTTTTCTTGCTGTCTGTTCTTAGTCGACACTGCCAAAAAGGACATAGTTTTCCTTCTGGATGGCTCTGATGGCACAAGGAATGGCTTCCCTGCCATGCTTGATTTTGTTGAGAAAGTTGTGGAAAAACTCAGTGTGGGACCAAACAAAGACCGTGTATCTGTGGTCCAGTACAGCAGAGATGCAGAGGTGCATTTCTATCTCAACACCTATTCCACGAGAGAGGATATTATTGATTCAGTCAGAGGGCTGAGGCACAGAGGAGGTGCACCCCTCAAAACTGGGGCTGCCCTGCAATATGTCAGGGACAACGTCTTCACACAGTCCTCTGGAAGCAGACGCCTACAAGGTGTTCCACAGATGTTGATCCTGCTAAGTGGAGGAAGGTCATTGGACAATGTAGATACCCCAGCTTCTTCTCTCAAACAGCAGGGTGTCTTTGTGATTGGCATTGGAACACAAAACTCTGACAGAACCGAGCTGCAGAAGATATCATTCCAACCGAGTTACGCTCTTGCAGTGACTGAGTTCAGTGACCTCCCCGGTATCCAGGAACAGCTGTCCTCTGTAATGAGCACGGTGCTAGTGAGGGCCACAGCCATGCCACCAACTGTAACCGGTAAGAAACAGAACCGACATTTGCATTCAAGGCTCAGGGAAACGCCTGGATTTATCTGCATTAAAGTGTGCTGCATTAAATTGAACTCAGCCAGTGGAACTTTGACAGATCAAGCAAACGAGAATCAACCCATCACGCGAAACATGAGCTTTGATCGTATAACTTTTCTTGTCAATACCCAGAACATAACCTAAATATGTCTCCATTTTATCTTCCATAGTGGAAAGACAGCCAGGTGGAAAGGATGTTGTGTTCTTATTGGATGGGTCTGATGGCACAAGGAGTGGCTTTGCTGCTATGCAAGACTTTGTCCAACGAGTAGTTGAGACACTGAGTGTAGATGACAAGAAAGACCGCGTGGCAGTGGTTCAGTACAGCAGAGATGCGGCTGTACACTTCTATCTGAACACATACACAACAAAACGTGAGATTATTGACACTGTCAGAGGTTTGAGGCACAAGGGCGGAAGAGCTCTCTACACTGGAGAAGCCCTCCAGTACTTGAGGAACAATGTTTTCACGGCCTCTGCGGGAAGCAGACGCACAGAAGGAGTTCCACAGCTTCTCCTATTGTTAAGCGGTGGAAGGTCTTCTGACAGTGTTGACTCACCAGCCTCTGCTCTTAAACAGCTGGGTGTTATGATCTTTGCAATTGGAAGTAGGGGCTCAGATAACAGAGAACTCCAGAAGATATCCCATCCCAATTCTGCTTTGGCAGTACCTGATTTCACTGACCTGCCCAGTGTCCAACAGCAACTTCTGACCTCAGTGAGGGATGTGGTCACTGATGTCGACCCAGAATTACCAACCACCGCCGGTATGTTAAAACAAGCAAAGCCTACTAATGAACTTGGTTGAAAGACTTTTTAAAATCTTATCCTCCTACACTTAGGGACAATTGTTTTGTCAAACTTCTTAGCCACTGTATAAAATTAGTTCAGCTCACAAATGTGATTTTAGGACAACGAAAAAGAAACAACTCACCCAATTCTTCTCTTTTACTCTACAAGTGTTGCATTTGGCAAGCTTGATGTTGTTTTCTTGCTGTCTGTTCTTAGTCGACACTGCCAAAAAGGACATAGTTTTCCTTCTGGATGGCTCTGATGGCACAAGGAATGGCTTCCCTGCCATGCTTGATTTTGTTGAGAAAGTTGTGGAAAAACTCAGTGTGGGACCAAACAAAGACCGTGTATCTGTGGTCCAGTACAGCAGAGATGCAGAGGTGCATTTCTATCTCAACACCTATTCCACGAGAGAGGATATTATTGATTCAGTCAGAGGGCTGAGGCACAGAGGAGGTGCACCCCTCAAAACTGGGGCTGCCCTGCAATATGTCAGGGACAACGTCTTCACACAGTCCTCTGGAAGCAGACGCCTACAAGGTGTTCCACAGATGTTGATCCTGCTAAGTGGAGGAAGGTCATTGGACAATGTAGATACCCCAGCTTCTTCTCTCAAACAGCAGGGTGTCTTTGTGATTGGCATTGGAACACAAAACTCTGACAGAACCGAGCTGCAGAAGATATCATTCCAACCGAGTTACGCTCTTGCAGTGACTGAGTTCAGTGACCTCCCCGGTATCCAGGAACAGCTGTCCTCTGTAATGAGCACGGTGCTAGTGAGGGCCACAGCCATGCCACCAACTGTAACCGGTAAGAAACAGAACCGACATTTGCATTCAAGGCTCAGGGAAACGCCTGGATTTATCTGCATTAAAGTGTGCTGCATTAATTGAACTCAGCCAGTGGAACTTTGACAGATCAAGCAAACGAGAATCAACCCATCACGCGAAACATGAGCTTTGATCGTATAACTTTTCTTGTCAATACCCAGAACATAACCTAAATATGTCTCCATTTTATCTTCCATAGTGGAAAGACAGCCAGGTGGAAAGGATGTTGTGTTCTTATTGGATGGGTCTGATGGCAAGGAGTGGCTTTGCTGCTATGCAAGACTTTGTCCAACGAGTAGTTGAGACACTGAGTGTAGATGACAAGAAAGACCGCGTGGCAGTGGTTCAGTACAGCAGAGATGCGGCTGTACACTTCTATCTGAACACATACACAACAAAACGTGAGATTATTGACACTGTCAGAGGTTTGAGGCACAAGGGCGGAAGAGCTCTCAACACTGGAGAAGCCCTCCAGTACTTGAGGAACAATGTTTTCACGGCCTCTGCGGGAAGCAGACGCACAGAAGGAGTTCCACAGCTTCTCCTATTGTTAAGCGGTGGAAGGTCTTCTGACAGTGTTGACTCACCAGCCTCTGCTCTTAAACAGCTGGGTGTTATGATCTTTGCAATTGGAAGTAGGGGCTCAGATAACAGAGAACTCCAGAAGATATCCCATCCCAATTCTGCTTTGGCAGTACCTGATTTCACTGACCTGCCCAGTGTCCAACAGCAACTTCTGACCTCAGTGAGGGATGTGGTCACTGATGTCGACCCAGAATTACCAACCACCGCTGGTATGTTAAAACAAGCAAAGCCTACTAATGAACTTGGTTGAAAGACTTTTTAAAATCTTATCCTCCTACACTTAGGTACAATTGTTTTGTCAAACTTCTTAGCCACTGTATAAAATTAAGTTCAGCTCACAAATGTGATTTTAGGACAACGAAAAAGAAACAACTCACCCAATTCTTCTCTTTTACTCTACAAGTGTTGCATTTGGCAAAGCTTGATGTTGTTTTCTTGCTGTCTGTTCTTAGTCGACACTGCCAAAAAGGACATAGTGTTCCTTCTGGATGGCTCTGATGGCACAAGGAATGGCTTCCCTGCCATGCTTGATTTTGTTGAGAGAGTTGTGAAAAAACTCAGTGTGGGACCAAACAAAGACCGTGTATCTGTGGTCCAGTACAGCAGAGATGCAGAGGTGCATTTCTATCTCAACACCTATTCCACGAGAGAGGATATTATTGATTCAGTCAGAGGGCTGAGGCACAGAGGAGGTGCACCCCTCAAAACTGGGGCTGCCCTGCAATATGTCAGGGACAACGTCTTCACACAGTCCTCTGGAAGCAGACGCCTACAAGGTGTTCCACAGATGTTGATCCTGCTAAGTGGAGGAAGGTCATTGGACAATGTAGATACCCCAGCTTCTTCTCTCAAACAGCAGGGTGTCTTTGTGATTGGCATTGGAACACAAAACTCTGACAGAACCGAGCTGCAGAAGATATCATTCCAACCGAGTTACGCTCTTGCAGTGACTGAGTTCAGTGACCTCCCCGGTATCCAGGAACAGCTGTCCACTGTAATGAGCACGGTGCTAGTGAGGGCCACAGCCATGCCACCAACTGTAACCGGTAAGAAACAGAACCAACATTTGCATTCAAGGCTCAGGGAAACGCCTGGATTCATCTGCATTAAAGTGTGCTGCACTAAGCTGAACTCAGCCAGTGGAACTTTGACAGATCAAGCAAACGAGAATCAACCCATCACGCGAAACATGAGCTTTGATCGTATAACTTTTCTTGTCAATACCCAGAACATAACCTAAATATGTCTCCATTTTATCTTCCATAGTGGAAAGACAGCCAGGTGGAAAGGATGTTGTGTTCTTATTGGATGGGTCTGATGGTACAAGGAGTGGCTTTGCTGCTATGCAAGACTTTGTCCAACGAGTAGTTGAGACACTGAGTGTAGATGACAAGAAAGACCGCGTGGCAGTGGTTCAGTACAGCAGAGATGCGGCTGTACACTTCTATCTGAACACATACACAACAAAACGTGAGATTATTGACACTGTCAGAGGTTTGAGGCACAAGGGCGGAAGAGCTCTCTACACTGGAGAAGCCCTCCAGTACTTGAGGAACAATGTTTTCACGGCCTCTGCGGGAAGCAGACGCACAGAAGGAGTTCCACAGCTTCTCCTATTGTTAAGCGGTGGAAGGTCTTCTGACAGTGTTGACTCACCAGCCTCTGCTCTTAAACAGCTGGGTGTTATGATCTTTGCAATTGGAAGTAGGGGCTCAGATAACAGAGAACTCCAGAAGATATCCCATCCCAATTCTGCTTTGGCAGTACCTGATTTCACTGACCTGCCCAGTGTCCAACAGCAACTTCTGACCTCAGTGAGGGATGTGGTCACTGATGTCGACCCAGAATTACCAACCACCGCTGGTATGTTAAAAGTTAAACTCAGACAGTGACAATTTGACAGCTCAAGCACACTAGAATTAACGCTTTACGCAAAAGATTATTTTTGGTCATATCACTTTTCTTGTGAACACCCATAATACATAACCTAAATTAGATTTTAATTCATATTCCATCGTGGAGGTTTTAGCGTATTTTTTGCCGCCTTATTTTTCATCATTTTCTTGTTTGTTTTTAGTGTCAAGCATTGGCGCTTTTATGCCGATTGTTACTTGCTGGATACCTTTTTCAACTCCTTTGTTATAATTAAGAACATCGTTTTTTCTCCTTTATAGAATATTGTAATAATAACTTTCTGTTCAGCCCGTGCATTGTTACAAGACAAGAGAATATTACATCACATTCATTCTTCCATGTGCAGTTGTCATCATATTCTTCATATTCATCTCCAGCTCCTTAGGACCTGTCCATTATCATGTTTAAAAGTGCTTTTTCTGTACACTTTCAGAAAGCATGTAAATATCTACTAGTTATCTCCCATATTTTCAAATTAAAAGATTAAAATATTCTCTCAACTAATTCTCTTAAAACTTGTAAAAACAAATGTTGTGCTTTGGTGGTAAAGCAATGCAAACATCCTTGGAACTTTAAACTGAGTGTACGAGAGTCAACAAAGTTCTTCAAGGTAGTTTACCATCATTGTGTTAATTTGCGAAAGAGAATAATACTTTCCATCATGACAATTAAGGCACATTTTAAAATATTTTCTATACTTTTATTCTACACTAGCTTTTTTCCATTATTTTTGGGAGACTTGCATTTCTTCAATATTCAGTTGCATGGATGGATTCTCCAAAATCTTTCCATTGGTTTAAAATGATGAGGATATTTAGTCAATGAAAATGTGCAGTCAAAAATAAATTATATATATATAAATCTTACATCAGTCCCCTTTTAAACTCAAAAAGGCAAAGGGAAACATAAAATAAGAAATAAAAAGGGTTTGTTTTTTTAACCTTGTCTGGTTGATAGTAATTGTATTTTATTTATTTATTTTAGAAATAAAGCTTTCTTTTTTCTTTCTCTTTTAGCTGAGGCTCAGGGCCCCAAAAAAGACATAATTTTCCTTGTTGATGGATCCGATGGTGTTGGACGCGAATTTCCAATCATCCAGGAGTTTTTGCGCAGGATTGTGGAGAGTCTCAATGTTGGCGAGAATAAGATCCGTATTGGTGTGGTCCAATATGGCGACTCTCCTCATGTTGATATGTATCTTAACACATATACAACCAAAGAGGGTGTTTTGGATGCAATCAGTAGACTCCAACAGAGGAGAGGAAGACAGCGTAACCTGGGTCAGGCCTTGCAGTTTGTAGGCAGTAATGTTCTGACTACAGCACGTGGCAGCAGGAAGCCAGAAGGAGTGCCTCAGTTTCTTGTTGTGGTCTCCAGTGGGCCTTCGACAGATGACATCAATCGGGCAGCAACCTCTTTGAAACGTTCCAGGGTTCTTCCCTTCAGCATTGGGACCAGGGATGTTAATCAAAAAGAGCTCCAAGTAGTGTCATATGTGCCAAACTTTGTCCTCACTGTTGATGACATCCCTGGCCTGTACACTGCACAAGACCAATTAGTGAACATTCTTACTGAGTTATCAGATGATGACATTGCCAGACTGCTTCCAGTATTCCCAACCGATGATGGTAATTTTCACCTTAACCACAATTATAGACATTGAAACAAATTTTTAAGCAGATTTGTTTATTGATGTTTTGTCCTCACATTCTGTCTTTTCAACAGTCCTCACAACAGGGGGAGAAAAGAGGGACGTTGTATTTCTAGTTGATGGCACCACAGCTGTGCAAAGTGAGTTTCCTGCCATCCGGGACATGATAAGAAGAGTTGTTGAGAAGCTGGATGTCGGCTTAGATAAGGTCAGAGTTGCTGTGGTACAGTACAGTGACGATCCAAAAATAGAATTTCGCCTGAATGATTACTCCACCAAAGGTGAGGTACGGCAGGCCATTGCTCAGCTTCGAAGCAAAGGTGGTAGCCGCCTAAACACAGGCCGGGCCCTTGAATTTGTTTCAAGAAATATCTATCAGCGGACAGCAGGAAGCCGTATTGAAGATGGTGTGCCCCAGTTCCTTATTCTAGTAACAGGTGGAAAGTCTACAGATGATGTTTCTCCGGCAGCCAACCAACTAAAGAGGGACCTGGTTGCACCTCTTGCAGTCGGTTCAAGGAATGCAGATCCAAATGAACTCAGACTTATTTCCCTGAAGCCTGAACTTGTATACACTGTCAACAGTTTCCAACAGCTACCACAAGTGGAGTCAGCTCTCATCAATTCAGTCAAAACAATATCTGCTGCTGATATCAGCAATTATGTCCGCCCGCCAAGTGACTTCGGTAAGAAAAGCTGACATTTGGTTTAACTTGCTTTCAACTTCTTAGTGACTGAAGGATGTATCATGGTTTTATAGTGATGAATAGCAATTGTTTCTGTCCAGCTCTGCAACTGATGAAAGACTTCAGTATAAACTTGTATACCAAGAGTTATTTTAGTTATTTTGGCAGAAAATATTCATTCTTTTGTTGTGCCTGTTTTGTAGGTCCAATCAATATTGGCAAAAAAGACATCGTCTTCCTTGTTGATGGCTCAAAAACTACGGATGTATCTGGAATTGCAAATATTCGTGACTTCATCCTCAGTGTTGTTCAGCAACTTGATGTGCAGCCTGATCAAGTGCGTGTGGCCATTGTCCAGTATTCAGATAAAGTTAAAACAGAATTCTCCCTAAATTCGCACAACAACAAGCAGGCTGTTATATCAGCTATCAAAAGACTTCGTCTGATGGGCGGTCAGTCATCAGATTTAGGTGATGCACTCAAGTACGTAACAGAGAATGAGTTTAAACCCTCCTCCGGCAGTCGTCAATTTGATGCTTCGTAGCATCTAATTGTTATCACAGGGGGACGGTCTCCACAGGATGTTTCCATCTATGGACCTTTGCTCAAAAGTTCTCAGGTCAACTGCATCGGCGTTGGTGCAGCTGGTGCTAACACAAAGCAGCTAGTCCAACTTGCTACCAGCCCAGAGGATGTTCTTCAAGTTCCTACATTCTCGGGTCTGCCGCAAATTCGAGAGAGGTTGATTACCAGACTGAATGGGACCATCCCAGTGTTGCCTAGTCCAGATTATGAGCAACCTAGTGAGTAGTGCACAATTTAGACACCAATTTGCTTTTATCTCTTACTCTGCTCACCTCAGCTTTATTATCATGGTTTCTTTAGTCACCAAATTCTCAATTTTTAAACTTTAACACCCTTTATTTCTTCTCCCAACAGCAGACTTGCCTGCACCCAAGACGGCTGATATCGTGTTTTTGGTAGATAGCTCCATAAACCTGGGCAGGGTCAACTTTGATGATTTAATGACATTCATTTCAAATATTGTTGACCTTTTCTTTACCGAGAGAGATAACTTGCAAATTGGCTTGGCACAATATGCCACCGATGTGAATGATGTTTTCTACCTCAACACTTACAAGAACAGGAAAGACATTATGGATGCCATCAAACAGGTAGAGTACAAAGGAGGAAATAAAGTCAACACAGGTGCAGCCATTCGCCATGTTCACGATGTTCACTTTACCAAAGAAAGAGGTAGTAGAATAGATGAGGGTGTTCCTCAAGTCCTCATGGTTGTCACCGGAGGAAAATCAGCAGATGACAGCAAGACAGCTGCCCTTGGTCTGAAAAACAAGCGAGTGAGAGTCTTTGCTTTAGGAATAGGTGACAACGAAAGTGAGCTACAAAACCTTGCAAGTGCACAAACTATGGTGGCACGGGCAAGCAATGTGGATGGACTTAATGATCATCTGGAGCAAATCCTGGAAACCTTGGAAGATGAAGTCAAAGGGAGGCTGTGTACTGATGTGCAGGAAAGTCCCACAAGTAAGACATTTGTTTAGTCAACTGTTTAACAAATTTGAAAACTTAAATTCCTAGACAACATTTGTCTTCCTAAAAATGTTTGCCTTCGAATGAACCATTATTTGTTTTCCAGCCTGCAACATAGAGGTGTTGGTGGGATTTGATGTATCTGCCCAGAACATCTTCATTGCTCAACCTAACCTCCAGAGCAAAATGAGCAGCATTCTGCAAAGAATCTCCAAAATGGCAGCTATCAGTTGCACATCCGGGCAGATTCCATCAGTGCAAGTGGGCATCCTGGCCATGGACTCCGCTTCTGAGCCTGCCCACCTTGACTTCACAGATAATGCTGATGAACTATTTGAGGCCTTCAGGGCACTGCGTTCCCGTGGTCCATTTGTCCTCAATGGCAAGACCATCTCAGCCTACACCAAGAGGTTCAAAGGCAGACAGGACAATGCCGTCAAGGTCTGTTATTGAAAAAGTGTGATTGTATTTCAATGTTTTCATTAATATAACATCACAGTTTCTTTCAAAGTGGGGCTGTTATGCAGAACGGTGCTGGTGTGGTGTTTTAATATGTACTGTTGCCTTCCAGCTCTGAACTCCCTCTCTACCTTTGTTGTGGGGGTTTTGAATGGGTAATGGTGTGAATGTGTTTGGACATGTCTATTTATCAATCCTGTGTAAAACGGGACTTATCCAGGGTTCAGTGGTCAAAAATGTACTACATCTGAAAAGCACTGTTAGATCCAGGGAGAGTTTTCAAAATAATGATAGAAGTAATTATATATCAATGAAGGACTCACAGCAGGTTCATGGTTAATACACTAGTTTTACATTTATACAATAAGTGTAAAATTACCAATTAAATCATATGGAAAATTCTGCAAAGTATTGAGTTATTTTTTGTCTTTAGATTGTTGTTCATCTCACTGATGGTCTCGATGCACCATTTCTTGAAATGAAAAACCGTGTCGAAGAACTTCAGCAGTCAGGTAAAAGGATGATTTAGGACTACAACTCTATCTATAAGGTTATGTGAAATCACAACAGGCTGTGTTCCCTGTGAAAAACAGGAGTGAGCAGTTTCATCCTGGTTGGGTTGGAGCGGGTGCCTAAATTTGAGGAGGCGTTGCAGCTAGAGTTTGGCCGTGGCTTCAGGTACACCAGACCTCTGCGACTCAATGTCATGGACTTGGACTATGAACTAATGGAAGAGCTGGTAAGTAGACATAAGTAAGAACTGGATTTTGGTGTTTACTCCAACCCTTGCCTAACGTTCAGTTTTCTTTTACCCTATAGGACAACATTGCAGAGAGGCAGTGCTGCGCAGTACCGTGCAAGTGTATCGGCACCAGAGGTGACCGTGGATCAGTTGGAACTGCAGGGACTAAGGTAGTAATCCAGGCCATTCAGGTATTATGTGATGTAAAAGAAATATTATAATGTTTTTTTTTTGTTTTTTTAGGGTAGTCCAGGATTACAAGGAAGTCAAGGACATCCTGGAGATGAGGGTACATCTGTAAGTGTGAACAAACAGCTCACAAAAAACTTGCATGCTCCAAAAGCTGCAGTGAAAAAAAAATTCACCAAAACTCTAATTTATGAAATATTTAACTGGCTCCATTTTATGACAGGGGGAAAGAGGCCTTCCTGGTGTGAATGGAACTCAAGGATTTCAGGGATGCCCAGGTCAGCGGGGCGTCAAGGTAAAAAAAAGAAACATCTTTAATGTCTGTAATGTGACTTTAATTATCTATGGTCTAACTGTTTTTCTGCTTCTCCTCAGGGTGGTCGTGGGTATTCAGGAGAAACGGTGAGTTTTCTTTGGTCTGTTTTCAAAAAGAAAACAATTCAAGGATAAACGGATTTCCTGACTAAGTGGCACATTTTTTCAGGGAGAATATGGAGACATCGGACTTGATGGAATTAATGGAGAAGAGGTAAGTTCATTTCATACGATGATGCATGCAAGTATAACACAGTTTAAAGAGGGAAAATCATGGGGAAAAAAAGGCCAAGACATCATCTGGATTATATTTTAACATAAATTAAGCAGTGGACTCACAGGCGTCAGTGTGTGTGAAAGCGAACAGTTTTAGACAAAGCTATTAATTTCATGGCATTTCACACATTTTTCAAGGGCAAAGGTGGAGTGTCCGGACCTCCAGGAGACCGAGGAAATCCTGGTAGAAGAGTGAGTACTTTATTTTGCGGTCTGTCTGCTTGGCCTTAGTCATTGCATTTTTGCCAATGTGTATTTACTCATAATTTCAGGGTCCCAAAGGTCTCAAAGGACAAGCTGGAGAGAGAGGACCAACAGGAATCAGAGGGGACCCGGTGAGTGTTACTGGAAAACATTAGATTATTAATTTAGAAAATAAACACTGAGGTCACGAGTCTTCTGACCTGTTTAACAGGGAACAAGTGGAAAAGATAACACTAAACAAGGACCTAAAGGAGACCCTGGGGATGCTGGACCAGTGGTATTTCTTATCCTTCCGCATTTTTCTCCCAAGTGCTTTAATTGTTTTAATACCGGATGGCTGTTTGTGTTGCAGTGAGTGTCTTTAATTTGATATATTTTCTCTGCAATGATAGGGAGCACCTGGAGAAGATGGAGCAAAGGGGGCGGTTGGAGAACTCGGAAGAACGGTAAACAACTGACTATCATCATTTTGGCTTAATGGGGAGGTGTAAACCATTTTGGATTCTTATTTGAGTCTCGTTTTTGCTCTCACACATCAGGGACCTGATGGTAGAAGAGGCTCACCCGGACAGCCTGTAAGTGTGTTTTTTGAATGAAATCATGCATTGCTCAACATTCGAGTCAGCCTCAGTAACATTGGTTGTAACCACAATTTGCTGTTCAAAGGGAAACCCTGGTGGTCCAGGAGTGTCTGGTCCTGCAGGAGAGCCTGGTATCGGAGGACCCAGAGTAAGCTGACGTTTGGCTGCACTACATTTTCTTAATAATACAAACAGAAGCCCAGAACTTCAGTCGCACTGAACTGCATCATACTTTTTTCAACTGCAGGGTCCACACGACAAATGTTTGAAGCGGGATTTCCCATTAATTAGAAATTCATGTTATTACATTATTACTAAAACATGACACAAATTAGACACTGTCTCATCACTTTCTTGCATTTTGAAGGGACCACCTGGACCAAATGGCGTACCAGGCACCATAGGAGAAGAAGGGAACCCTGGACCCAGGGTGAGAAAGCATATATTTGTTATAGGAACACATTTATAATTAGTATAGAATAGAAAGAATATATTTTCAGTTGTAAAATGATTTTTATTTTAAAATGAGAAGGTATGTCAGTTGTTTCTCTGAAAACATGAAGTAGAATAACATGAACTAGCCATACTGAAAGTGCAAAAAGGACGTGTCAAATAATGATGTCGTACTACCAGGGTCCAGGAGGTAACCCCGGTGCTGCTGGAGACAAGGGCAGAAGAGGACCAACGGGTCGTAAGGTACCACAGAGGAAGAGACATTCTTCTTCACACAGTCTTAGGAGCATAGATCACTGACTGAGCACACGTGAACACGAGATTGGAAAACAGCATTTTATTTAAAGCTTCACTTCCTAATAAAACATTTCTGCCTCGGTGTCTGTAGGGAGAGCCAGGAGATCCAGGACCTAAGGGTGTGGTCGGACCTCTTGGTCCACGTGGAGAATCTGTAAGAATGAAACTGTATCTGTTTGTCTTTACTAAAGGAGCTGAACTGAATGAATGAATAAACAGTATGCTTGATGAAAATGCTTTTTCTTTTTCAGGGTGAAGATGGTAGGGATGGGTATGGCGGCTTGGGGCCTAATGGAAGAAAGGTAATAAAAATAAAACTGAAATAAGTTTAAGGATTTTTTTAATGAAAATTAGATATGTTGATAAATAAAAGTTCTTTTCCCACTCCGCAGGGTGATGAGGGTTTCCCAGGATTCCCAGGTCAAAAGGTGACACAGCATGAAAATAAGTTTTGTGCCTTTAATTTGAGGGTGTCTAGTCATTTATTTTCATTGAATTCTCCAGGGAGCTGCCGGTGATCCAGGCTCCAAGGGCATACCTGGAGCCAGAGGAAATCTGGGACAGAGGGTAAAATCTTGCTGATATAACTGAATTATTTGTTTAATGATGTATTTGCTCAATAGGGAATTCAGGTTTGGTAGCCAGTGATATGGATGAATGTCCTATTTAAAAGACATCTCTCTACTTCGAAAGGGTGTTGCTGGAAACACTGGTGCACCCGGACAGAAGGGAGAGGTTGGATATCCAGGGCCTTTTGTAAGTAATTTAAACTTCTCTGCATATGAAGGAATGGATGCTCCCAAAAGAATCACACTTGTGTCATTTCCACGTCTTATATTTTGTCACCACTTTCTCAGGGAGAGAAAGGACCGAGGGGACCAGGGGTTGTGGTATGGATTCAATTATTGTTCTACTAGGTTGATATAAAATTCATTTCAACAGATTCTTTTAACATGTTCTCTAAATTTCTGTCCATAGCAATGTGAGCTGGTCAGGAAAATCAGGGATAATTGTCGTAAGTATAAGAAAAAGCCCTATAAAAACACAAATGACTGCGGGGTTCATTTCTCACCTTATGTTGTGTTGTGCTTTTCCAGCTTGCTGCTTTGGTAAGTAAAAAATAAACAGCAAAACAGTGCACGTCGCTCTTACTTGATCACCCGTGTATGCTCGACGTCCGTGTGCACATTAGGTAAGCAGGAATGCCCTCTTTACCCCACCGAGCTGGCGTTCGCCCTGGACGTCTCTCAGAGCAACAACCGCCAGAACTTCAACAACATGCGTGACGCAGTCCTGCGCCTGGTCAGAGACATCACCATTTCTGAGAGCAACTGTCCCAGAGGCGCTCGCGTTGCTTTGACCCTGTACAATGATGAAGTCACCACCGAGATCCGCTTCGCTGACGCAATGAAGAAACGGGCCCTGCTTCAACACATCGAGGGGCTGCAGACGCTGCAGACCAGGAAGGAGCGCAAGCTGGACAACGCCATGAACTTTGTGGCCCACAACACCTTCAAGAGAGTGCGCAGTGGTTTCCTCATGAGGAAGGTGGCCATCTTCTTCGTCGGAGGACCAGCTGGGCAACTGCAAACACTTACTAACGCAGCACTTCGCCTTCACGATGCTGGAATTTCCTCTTTGTTCTTGGTAAACCGTGAAGACAGAGCGCTCACCAGAGCCCTGCAGGTGAAACCACAATCTGCTTATGCAGCTAAAAGATTTCAGCTGTGAATGAATCTGAGTTATCTGCTGCTCAGACAAACTCAGTTTCTGACTTTCTTTATGCACCAGGTCAACAACACAGCACTTGGACAGGTGATTGTCCTTCCTAACCCGGGAAGTGCCCAATACAATTCAGTCATCCAGAAGGTTATGAGCTGTCACGTCTGCTTTGGTAAGCTCTTCGGTGGTTCCAAAGCCACGAGGCCCAGCTGCACAAGCCCATCCTTACAGCGCTAGGGTTTCTGACAACAGAAGGGGTCATTATTATCTATTTGTCTTTTCAGATACCTGCGCTCCAGACCAAGCTTGTGACTACGTGCCACCAGCAGCTGGCCGAGACAGAAGATCCTCCGCTACAGACGTTGACATTGATATGGCTTTCCTCGTGGACGGCTCTGAGTCCACCTACCCAACAGTCTTCACAGAGATTAAACGCTACATAGCGCACATAGTAGAGCAGCTCCAGGTGTCTTCCAACCCTACATCATCTCTCCACCACGCCAGAGTGGCTGTGATCCAGCAAGCACCGTACGAATACATCCACAACAAAACCAGCTCTCCTCTCCATGTGGACGTCGGGCTCACCCAACACCACTCAGCTCAGGAAATTGTCAAATTTCTCCTGGAGAAGACTCCACAGTTAGAGGGCGGACGTGCGCTGGCAGCAGCCGTGGAAGCAACCATGGAGCATGTGTTCGAGAAGGCCCCTCTGCAGCGGGACAGGAAGGTTCTGGTGCTCTTTGTGACAGGAAGTGTGGAAGAAGACGCAGTGCAGCTGAGGCGCGTTGCCACCGAGGCCAAATGCAGGGGCTACTTCCTGGTCATCTTTGGCGTGGGTGAGAAGTTGAGCGCTGCAGACGTCCGCGTGCTGTCACACATGGCGAGCGAGCCAACCGATGTCTTCTTCAAGCGTCTGAACAGCTTATCACAGTTTTACGAGCGACAATTGCAGACCTTCGGCCAGCTGATGCCAAAATACATCAGCAGTGAGTTCACATCTGTCTGTTTTATTCATGAATTCAAAACATGCCACACCTGGATCCTCGCAAACATTTAGCAACATTATTCACTAATTGTGCTCCAGACTGCAGCGAGTTCCTCATAATGAGTTCCAATTATTTGGCAGCATTCACAGGCTGCTTGAGTGAATCCTGCTTTTCCTTTTCAGTTGAAAATGCTTTCTTCATGTCACCGGAAGTCTCTAAAAACTGCAAGTGGTTCCAGAGTGACCAGCCGTACAAAAACCCCTTCACATCCCCACAGCAAAAGGAGGACCAGTGAGTACAGACAGTCTAAATTCTTCATTCTGTGATTTGGAAACCTTAATTATTATATGAGCTGTCTTTTTTTTACTTTATTTTTTTACAGGCCACAACAGAAGCATCATGAAAACCACCAATCAGTGGTCACAGAAAAGCACACAGGTAGGATTTGGTGGTTTTTTATTCACCAATGCATGCACTGATAGTGGGGGTAGATCCTAGACTTCACTGGTTGTTGCCCCCCTGACAGAGGAAGAGCCGCTTCACATCGCCAACGTCACCTCCAGCAGCCTGAAGCTGCACTGGAGCAACCCAGAGCCCAAGCTCTTCGTCTACTTTGAGGTGACCGTGACGCGCCTGCGTGACCATGTTGTGATTCTGAAGACCAACGTGTCCGGCACGGAACTGATGGTGGGCGAGCTGGACAGCTCTCAGACGTATCACGCTGTGGTCACTGCCCGCACTGAAGACGGCCAAGTTGTCTCCACCCGTAAAGGCATCATGACCACCAGTGAGTCCTCAAACAAACCCCCCCAACAACCTTCTTCCCCTTTTATCTGACAAAATGCCCCCTTAGAAGAGCAAACCACGGTAGAATCCTACCTTTGTGGTAGGAGTTGAGTCAAACAGTCTCTCTGTGGCATCACAGGCTGTCAGATGCACGTTCACGACGGCTCTTTTCTTTGACAGAGCCTGCAGATCCCAGACCCGTGCACAGGCCCACCAGCCGCGGCGGCAGTAAACGAAGGTTCAAAACGGCCCCCGGTGAGTGACTGTGCCGCCAGCTTCTGTCGTGTCTGGCAATTCCAACAATGTGCCGCATAAGGCCCAAACCAGTTATCTCCTAGTAATCCATCTGGC
This sequence comes from Takifugu flavidus, assembly GCF_003711565.1. Lineage (NCBI taxonomy): Eukaryota > Metazoa > Chordata > Actinopteri > Tetraodontiformes > Tetraodontidae > Takifugu > Takifugu flavidus. The sequence continues at coordinate 1,625,340 of NC_079520.1, read as the reverse complement.
ATTTTTCTGCTTTTAATGACGCTAATGTGCTGCGTATGTTTATGTTTGGCTCTGCGGTATGTTAGTCGCATAAATAAAATCTGGCGGTTTAACCTAACGCAGCTGTTGTAATGCTCAGACCTTCATCTCAGCTGCTATACAAATGTGCTGTGAATCAAGTGACCAGCATGTTCCAAACAACCTGTGGGTCGGCTCCTAAACTTTATCTACTCACACTAAACTACTGCTCGTTGTTTTTTGTGTAGCGAAGCCCTTAAGTAGAAAATATAGGCTGCAAATTGAACAGAAGAAAAACTGTGAAAGCTGTTGAGGAATGGCTGAATGGAGAGCGTAGTGATGTTTAAAATGTGCTCCTCTCGTTAAAGTCTTGACACTAAACCTTTCTTAGCTGTCTGCAGCATGTTCATCATGTAGTCATTTTCATTTAACTCTTTTCTGAGGAACTGCTACCTAATACCTAACAGAGTCGCTGTCTTTGATGGTTGCTGTTTTCTCTTTTATGCTGCATGTTCCTGTTAATAACTTTGCAGACCCGTGCACTCTTGACTATGATCCCGGAATGCCGTGCAGAGGCTATGAGGCTAAATGGTTCTTTGACCGAAAGAACAGGATCTGTTCACAGTTCTTTTATGGAGGCTGTGGAGGAAATAGAAATAGGTTCAACTCCAAGACCCACTGCTTGAAATACTGCTTGAGGTCAGGTAAGTCATCGGCAGACTCGCCGGGATAAAGCTCCTCCTAGCGCGATGGCGTCATATGGCACATCTTTTATGGGTTTAGTCTCCAGATGTTTAACTGGGAAGAGTTTATGTGAGCGCATAAATAAACGATTGACCAATCTGGTACAACTGAAATTTACAGTGAGAACAAATCAGTTCAGATCATCATTTAGGGCCGAAGCACCAACAGAAGGGTTTATTGAGAATGCAATTTATTACCTGCTGTCTTAAATAGGGTTTAACCTTGAAATCTGACCTTTAGCCAATGTCTGAGGTGTGATAGACCGTTTTGTTGTCTCACTGCAGTTCATTATAGGTAAAGACTTTTTGATTTGGGAGGTGTAAGAAGGGGAGGACTCTATGGAAACCAGGCACACATGAGGTCGAAACCACAACACAGGAACAACAAACATGGGAAAATAAACATAAAACTTTAAAAACCATATGACAGGAAATGACACAAACAACAAAGCCGCGACAGAGCGTACAGCTGTGTTTTAATCCACATTTTAAAACTAAAACAAGAAGAAAAGGAAGGAAAGAAGCTAAGTAAGCTGTGGTCGCATCCAGAGGTAGCTGCTCGGGGATGGTCCTCCGTGATCGAGGGGCCCGGCCGCTTCTTCGAGAGCTGGTATGACAAACCGCTCTTTCCTTCTGTTGAACCGAATTTTTTTAAAGTTTACACTCAAACTCGCCTCCGCTTTTAAATGTCATCTCGTTTTGTGTCGTTTTGACAGCATAACATCATCTAGGTCCCCATCAGTGCTCAATTTAACACTTAAAAAAATATCAGCTGGAGGCAGTTTTTAAGCAGCTTATAAACCTTCACTATTAGCTTTTACTGGTTAATATAAACCACAGCAGAAGTGAGTCTTGGCATTTATGTGTGAAATTAGCAGGGAAATCTTTCTGCTGCCGTCATCTCAGTCTCTCCCTGCCAGTCTGAGCTGATCTCAGTGCATGTTGGGTAAATTATGGTTCACAGCTGTGATGGGATGGGAGGGAATAAAAACGAGCCTTTTCTTTATCGTCTTATTATATGTTACATGGGTAGTTTTTCAGCTGCTGCACCTATTGAGATGAATTTTGATTTTCCATTTCAGCAGTGTCGGAACCTCGACCAAAGGTGCCACAGACTGAACAGGAGGAGATCCTCCCCCCTCCCGGTAAGACCTGAACACCACTGTGCACATGTAAGCAGCAAACAGCAACCACGCTCCAACCGAAGCTCTTCCAGGGGGTTAGCCGCCAATGAAGCCCAGAGGTTTTTTAGCATTTCTGCTTCTTTGCTTTTGGGAACCAAGAACATCTACGTTGCTCTCTTTTTTCTGTCTTGGGGAAACTTTTAACCATTTTGTTTGATGCGGTTTCCGTGAATGCCAATAGGAAGAGAAAGTGCTTGACATCATCAAAAACTAGTTTGAGTCAAGCATTTCAGACCACCTCTGATTTTGGCTGCACATCTGGCCACATCAGGTCGCCAAGGTTAGATGATAGATCCACGGTCCCTTTGTGTGAGGGAGTGAGCCAAGCAGCAACCACAGAGTAACGGAAAGCCTCGTTCAGCCGGTTTGACTGCTGGAGAAATCTGGCAGCACGTCTTCCCGCTGTTTACTCAGAACGTCATGTGCCTTATTTTATGTCTGCTCTGCTTTCCTTCAGCCTTTTATTAGAGGATTTATAAAGATTTCCACTCCACAACGGCTCACTGGCAACACTCAGTTATTACGTCTCATTACGTGTAACGCTCATTTAATAAGTGCAGATAGAACTGTTCCTCACAGAGCTGCACGTAAACCCGTTTTTTTTTTTGTTTCTTTCTTCTCAGCGCTCTCTGCAGCTGTGAACATCTGCCAGCTCCCCAAATCGGAAGGACCCTGTGCCAAGTTTGTCCTCAAATGGCACCATGATGCAGCCACCGGGAGCTGCACGCGCTTCTGGTACGGCGGCTGCGGTGGAAACGCCAACCGCTTTGAGACGCACGAGCAGTGTCTGAAGGCGTGTGGGAAACAAGGTACACTTCTTCACTGTCTCGTGGTTTTGTCCGTCCGATAATCTCTGAGATTAAACCAGAAAGAAAACAGTCTTGTTTGTTTTACTCTCGGCACTTGGTGAATTCTAAACCGGAGGTCATGTGGTTTTACTGTCTCTGTGGGGACATTTCCAGCCGTCCCAGTATGGACCGGTGCCGATATGCTGCTCAACTGACTCTTGTTGTGGAAGCGGATCTCATTCATGAGTCCAAAAGTTAAATAGGATATTTTAGTTTCATTTTTCTGGTTACATTAAATAAGCAGATACATAATCACCTGCAGTCCAGATTAAATCATTTCGTTTAATCTGGCTTCTGTTTAAATTTGCTCCGCTTGAAATTGTTTTTTCCCGTCTGCTGATTCAATTTCTCTGCACGTTTCTCTTCCATTGGCAGCAAACGTCAAACCAGTCGCCGCTGCAATAAGAACATAGAACCAACAACCCGTGGCGAGATGTTCACCTTCGTTCTGGGGATTCTAAGGAGAACTGACCATTGTCAGGCTGCAATACCAACGTAATGGTGACTGCACTGGATTCACGGACTTTAGCCCCCCTAAATTCTTGAAGTCGTCATTTTTCACATCAAAAAGGGAAGAAGGGAGATTTGCTGCATGTTTGTTTAACGTACTGGTGCTACTTTGTATGTTTTTACAAGTAAAGTTATTAATTACATTCAGTCATGTTTCTGGTGCCGACATCATTAATGTGTTTTTTTTTAAAGGCAGTTTTATAATTAAACAAGAAACATATGAATATCTTGGACAGAGATGAGCAAAGACACATTCAAAAACGGCATTATTCAATCCAGTATCTGTTGTTATTTCATTTTTCTACATTCCACGTTCACTTTTATTGATTCATTCCTTTTATGGAGCTCACCTGATCCCTGGGGAATCTCTATCACTACTTCACAGTCACGCCATCCACAGCAACGGTTTCGCAGGTCTAGTACGGCGGCGCGTGTACTGGAGCGGCGGAACCACATGCTCGGATTCTGAAGCGCTTCAGAATTCACTCACTCGACTCACACAGCTAATGAAAAATGGAATGTACCTGTCAGACTTTAGTCATCATGTTTCATTTGGTTTTGCTGAACTTTGTGTTTCATTGAGCAAAGAGGAAATAAAAATGAATGAGACTCTCTAATAAACACGTTTTTCTTTATTTGGAATCAGAACAAACAGATGTAAACGTAGACAATCTTTAAATGTCCCAGGAAAGATGCGTCACATGACCAGCGACAGTGGTGCCCCTTCATTCTAAAGTACTCAATTACTGGGGGGGGGGGGTGTCAAATAAACCGGAACCAAGAACACCAGAACACTCACAAGACAATCTGGAACAGACCAAAGTACAGCTGATAAAGAAGGTGGAGGGAGGCAACGAGACACAGGTGGAACACATTAGGGAGGGCAACCCAATCACACAGGCGGGAGACTTGACAGGAAGCCCAGGATGACACCAGGCTTCAAAATAAAACAGGATGGGATGAGGAAAAGGACAAAACAGAGCAGAGAGTGTCTGTTCTCCACACGCTATCTGGTCCCAACACAGCCAGCGTTGTTCAGTGATGGACCTTAACTGGCTGAAAGTGTGTGTGGGTGTGTGTGTGTGTGTGTGTGTGTGGGGGGGGGGGGGGGTGTCTTAAGAGCGTCAGGATTAATGACTGAGATGTTTACATTAAAGTCCGGAATGACCCAGGCAGGAATTCAGCCGACTCCACATTATTGCAGTGTTTTTGAAACCTGCCCTCCACCTCCAGGAACCGTGAGGGGAACCGACCAGTTGCGGCTCTGGTCCAGATGAAAAAATCGAACATTTCATTTGACCGAGCAAGAGGTCGGTTTGCCGTCAAAAGCAGCAGCTCAAATTTATCCGATTTATGCTCAGAGGGAAACTTTGGGAACATTTGGAGAAATGAGAGGACTTTGAGTGGCGTCTTGTCATCGTCTGGAGCGTCCAACATTAAATATTTTGTCAGTGATAGAGGAGACCTTCACGGGGACATTTGTGTCTCCAGCCAAAACATCCAGATGTTTTCCCTCCAGCTTGTTTGAAAGAGTTTTGTTTTGATGAACTCTTCCTAATTTCCCTCCATTCCATCACTCGTTCCCTTTGTAAAATCCAACTCATGTTCATGTGCTGGGCTGGTCTGCAGCCCAAGGCCGGAACTGGTCCGTGCAGAACCTTCATCAGAAGCCCCCATCAGCGCCTTCATGAGTCCCAGTTATCATCGAGGGCATGTTCTGTCTGTCTGTCTGTCTGTGTGTGTGTGTGTGTGTGTGTGTGTGTGTGTGTGTGTGTGTGTGTGTGTGTCTCATCACATTTCCTCCTTTTGGTCCTTCAGAGAATTCCAGACCGGATTTCTGCTTTGAATTTCCGGCGTTCTGGGAACGTTCTGTGGGAACCCGTTGAATTACTGAAGCTGAAGTGCACGTCAGGCCAAACTTTATGGGCTGTGCTGGTACCTCAGTCCAACAACGTGGATTCTGAATAAACCGCAGTGGTGCTCGGGTGTTTCTGTTTAAAACAGTTAACAAGGAAAACGTCGTATCAGCACCTTGTTGAGCGCGTTGGTGACTGAGGGAACATCTTGACGGGGGCCCGAGACAGAGGTGGTTCTGAAACTCAGCACACTGGTTTCCTTTCACCCAACAGGAGCCGCAGGTCGAGCCAAGGGGAGGAACACACACTAGTCTGCAGCGCCTGGTTGTTCTGTCATCATTTCCACGGTGAGCAGAACGTTCAGCTCAGTGTGGAGCAGCGCTGAGGCCTTCAGAACCAGCCAGGGAAAACCCGTCAGCAGGCAGCCGCTCATGGAAACTGAAATAAAAGGCACAGCCCCTGACTGTCAGGTCCTCCTTAACATTACCGGGAGCCAAAAGAAGCAAGAAGAGCGTTCCCATGAACTGGCTCCACTGTGAGCAAACCAGTAGCTGTGTGGGTTTGTCTGCCGGCCCGTGATTCATGCACGGCCGCCGGCACGTCGGCACGTCGGCACGCCAGCTCTGCACATCAAAGCGCTTCGGCTCCGTCTGCACACATTCCACAAACCTCATCATTAAGTGTGTTTTCAGTGGATTCTTGGAGCTGAATGTTCGTGCAGTTGTGGTCAGCTCAGCTACTTTCCAATTGGTGATCTAGGTGAAATGAAACGAGGAACGTGGGAGGAAGAGGAGGAGGAGGGGGAGGAGGAGGAGGAAGAGCCACTGGAGCAGCACACGGGTCCATCGGTGACCCTCTGCTGGCTGTGTTGGGCTACGGACGACGTTCTGCAGCTTCCCCCAACATCAGTTCACCAGGACCTGAGAGCAACGAGGCCCCTGAGCTTTGCTTTCATAGCTTTGCCCACCAGATCGAGGTTTCGGCCTCGTGGTTCTCCCAGTGATCAGGGCAGATCAGAGATGATTAAAGATGTCAGGATTCTTTCAAAATAAGACTGATACAAGTTGATCATCTGGAACTTGATTATGGCGGAATGACGTCCAGTTTGTACTGTAAAAGCAACACTTCTCAGTTTTATCTTCTGATATAAATGACAAAATCACACACTTTGACCTCATACAGGTCATGTGACCACGACTCCACTAGAAACCTTTGTGATTGGCTGTTGTCAGCCCGGTACAGATCGTAGGATCCACAGGTGGAGTCGATCACGTAAGAAGCCTGATGGATGTTTCCGGAGACCTTTCAGCATCAGAGGCTCATTTCTGTCCAAATCCTGGGAAAATGACCGTAGAACTCCGGAAAGATTTTGAGACACTTTTCATTTTATTTTCCACAAATGGCTTCAATTTAATAGTCTGCATGTACTTAAGTTCTCATTGATGTTCCAACAGCAAACACAGAATGCAGCACATGTTATGAGTCAGCATTGTTCTCAGGGAATCTCTCTCTCACACACACACACACACACACACACACACACACACACACACACACACACACACACACACACGTATTTCTATCTTTTCAGAGACCTCCGCCAGCCTTACCGTTCCCTACCCTCACATCACCACTAACCCCTTAACCTTAACCTTGACCATAAGCTAAACTCAGTCTTAAGTTTTAATGTTAATTAATGTCAAAATGAATTATGGGGACCGGCCAAAATGTCCTCAGTTTGTAAAAATGTTCTCAGTTTGGTTGTAGAATCAGTAAATATGAAAACTGAGACCCACAATGAGAAAACAAGGCGTTAATGAAAGACTCTAAAAGCTGTGAGAATCGTCCTCGAGGCCGTCAGTCATTCCAACACTCTGATAACGACACATCTCCAAACATGTGTTTTCACTCTGCTTTTCTTTATATGCCTTTTGTGAAGCGAAGGAAACGGCAACAACAACTCCATTGTGCCGTTTAAGAGCAGAGTCCACATTTCAGACATAAACCTTCTGTTTCTTGTGTGTTGGCGCCATAAAACTAAGAAGTCCCATCTGTCCAACGCTGCTGAAAATGAGACATGCATTAGCAGGGCTCATGAATTTCACACTAATTATTACATGTGTTTTTCCACAGGCCCATTATGACTCATTACACAAACAACACAAACGGACTCAACACAAATGTTCAGGACTGGGAACCAGCAAAATCTGATGAGTTATACTCCATTACAATAACCTGCCTCTCCGTTAAAAGGTTGTCATTGATTAGTTGCTGTTTACTTTCCCCTCAAAACTCAAACTAAACCAAATTAAATCAGTTGTTTTTGTGGAAAAAATGTCACTGTTCCTCACTGAGCTGTGACAAGATTGCAACTCAAGTCTCATTCACTTCCTCTTCCAGTTCCCACTGGTTTGTGTGTCTGTGTCCCATCCCAAACTAATTTCCCTCCAGAGAACTCCCACAGAGAGGCTGGAAAGAACAAGCACTCATGCACTGTACTGGGAAATAAGTTTATCACATCCGTTTAGATCTTGTGGTCAGATTTCCCCCCTGTGTAGATGAGCTGAAGTTAGCATTTGGAAGTTAGCAGCTATCATGTTCTTAGCATAACCACAATCTTCTGCAATCTGCAAACACCACCCCGAAACCTGGCAGCCGCAGACGTTTGTTTCGGACCTTAAGACACCCAAATTTAATTGTCTCAACCGGCTGTTTGTCCTCGCAGGTGTACGTGCGCTTCACATTTTCCACCTCAGCCACGTTCATGAGAACAAGATGGTGGACGCAAGTGTTAGCCAGGAGTTCCATTAAGGTCAGCACGCATGTTAGCACGCTGGCTAGACTAAACACAACCTTCAGCTGCTTTATTTACAGCTGCTGCGCTGAGATTTCCTGCAGTTGTTGCTGCTCAGCTGCCATTAAAGTCCGATTCAGGACTGATCTGCAAACGATGAGGCGGCGCTTCATTTCTCCCCGGTCCTGGACGAGCTGATGAGAATCTGGTGTGACAGGCAGAGGAATGAGGAGCAGCAGGTGAGGAGAGAGAGTCAACACCAATCACACAAGAGCTACACAAGCTGGAATGTTCCAGGAATCAGGAATAACCAGCCGATCGGAGGAGGGTCGGTGGGAGGGAGCGTTGAGGGCCGAATCTGAGACCGTTTCCCTTTTAAATGCTGCAGAATCGCTGCATCAATGTTTGTATCATAGTTCTATTGGAGAAAATCAGCCCAAAGCATCCGACACACACAGTTTTTCAAAATGGGATACAGATCTGATTCATTTGAAAGAGGTTAAACCCGCGTTCACTGCAGAATAACACACCTTTAACTCCCCGTTTACCGTCGTCAGCGTTGGTGTGTCCACTTTTAAAATAGGGGAACACGAGCAGGAGACGGTCTGAGGGTCGAGGATGCTCAGATAACTGGATGACAGCATTGTTGGGTGGAGGCCATGTTTTCCTCTGATGGGCTGATAAACAAGGTGGTCTTATTTAATCTCCTCGCTGGCCTGATGTTTGCTTTCCCATGGAAATGTGTAAGGATCACAAAATAATCAACGACGGTTGTAATTTCCACGATGCATCGTTATTCTCAAATGTTTGGACAGATGTGAAAACGTTCCACTCTTCTGTCCGGCTGGATTTGGCTGCACGTTAAACTATTTTCAAATGCATAAAGTTGTTTTTCTGCGGGGATTACGTGTGTGTGGTTAACACCGACGGCGTTGCCAAGAGGAAACAAACACACAAATAAACCAAAGAAAATGTTGCTCTGTGTGTTTATGTGAGTGGAGTTAATGGAAGTCTTTGATGTCCTGAGCTGCGATGATTTCTCCTTTCCAAGCAGAGATGAGTGACCATGAGGTCAGAACTTCATCCCAGTGGAAGCGGTTTCTTTTTTATTGATGAGGACGTTTTCAGGAAGTGTCAGATCACAGAGACGTGACCAAGCTCTCGACCTTCTCTGCTCACCTTCACAGGATCCTCTCAGCAGCTTCACTCAACGTCCGGCTTCAAATCCCCAACATGTTCCTGAGAACTCCACAGAGGAAGGATTTAGAGACGTGAGGTGTCACCAGAGTTGATTCTCTGGACTGATTCCCATCAGATTTACTCCGTTAGCTGCGCTGCTTTACATCAGCCTGTCCAATCACCCCAACAGCCTGGACGAGATTTAAATGCTACTTAATTTACGTCCTCTTAACCGTCTTCCAGTCATGACTGCTCCAAGTCCAGAGCAGATAAATCACCAATATCTGGGTTTCATTTGACTCTTTTTATCAGATTTCTGAAAGTTGCCATCAATAAAGGGAGAAAATGGGAGAAAAGCTCCAATCCAGAAATGTTGAGTTTGGACTTTATATATTAGACTTTTTAATAGTTACAGCTGCTTTTTCCTGTAAATGGCACCAAGTTGGTGTGTGGAGGAGCTGTGGGCTGGCAGAGGAAAGATAAATAATGTGGTCAGTTAATCTTTGCCAACAGGAAATGTGGAGGAGAGTCCTCTGATGTGAGCCGGTTAGATCACGGCCGACATTCCCGCCAGAGGGAAAAACACCCGAAAGAGAAAACTCCTTTATACAAAGGTCACTGTTCCAGGGGTCAAAGCGGAGCCGCTAAATTCATCAACCTGAAATGATTTATTACTAGAGCAACACACACAATACTCTCCAGATGTCAAACGGGGTCTTTCTCAAGTCTGGGGAGCGGAAGATTTTCCAGCCGCCTGGGAAAAATGAGACAAAAGTGAAGAAACCTTGTGAACGTGTGCAGAAGCTGAAGCTGCCTCTGCACCTGATGGAGCGACTGAAACTGGGAAAGTTCTGCAGCTTTTGGCCGCAGCAACTGGCCCAAACTCCACAGCTCCAGGAAACCAAATCAGGCAACCTCGGATGAACGTTCAGTGAAGGAAAAACTGTGTCGCTTCCTGTCAGCTGGGCCAGGTGCTCAGCTATTTTGACCTGGGATCAGGTGGGAGCTCGTCTGCCTGGTAGGATAGAATTCCCAGCTGGATCCGGCCCTCAAGGATCGGGTCTGGACTCCCTTTAATTCTCAGTCAGACCGTTTTTATAGCTTCTCATTATAAATAAAACCAATAATTACACAACTGTAAAATGGTCTTCAGTAAAAAAAAAAAAAAAATCTTTTGGTATAAACTTCTTTTTTATGTTTAGTTTGTAATACATGATATTTTGTGTCCACTACTCTTTTGTTTTTTCTTCCACTCAACAAAATGTGAATGTGAGACAGTTTTGGATCAGAACACGAGTGAAGGAAACATGTTGGGCCCATAAAAGCTCCAATGAGTGCAGCAGAGCCGCTTTAGCTCCCTGTCGGCACCTTCAGGATCTCATCTTTGGAATAGAACGGCTCCTGGATGAGAGGATCCGGGGTCACGACTCTGTTCTGGGAACGTTTCACTTGTTTTTGAGCGGAAAACATCTGCACCCAAAACGAACTGTCGGCGTTTCTAATGTGCGAGAGGACGGATCTTCACACCTCTGTCACCTGCAACGTGTGTGCAAACATGAAATAAGCAGTTTTGGAATCACAGAGAAAGATTTTCATTATTTTTCCTTTGTTTCACTGGAAAGCCGGAGGATGTTTGGAGCCACATGTGGGAATCTGACAACGGAACCCGTCTGAGGTTAAATCAAAAAATGATCAGATTAAACTTGGAACGAGGATCTGAATTCTGATAATAGGTCCAGAATTGTGGCCTTAAAGTTCAGGGAAATCTGCGTAAATGTTGGAATGTTGGCGGGATGTATTGAAAAGCTGCCATATTTTCCACGTTGTTCGTAATCAAGTGGTGGACAATGGATTTTAATTTCATTCATCAAGTTTCCAGTCTCTCTCGTTCACTCGTCCATCCAGTTGGCTCTGATGCACAAATGTCTCTGCGAGGTTTCCTCCGTCTCGCTCTTCCTCTTCCTCCTCCCCGAGCTCGCTCTCTTTTTTCTCATCCCCTCTTCTCTCTCCCACATCCTCCTGCTCTCATGACTCATCATCCCACATGGAAACATTTGCTCCATGAATGTGAGGGAGCGTTTGCTGCTCTCTGTCAAACAATTCCCCAAAGTTGCAACTGGAAAGGGAAATTAAAAAAAAAAAAAAAAATCTTTTCTGTGAAATAAATGGTCCTGCATTTTATAATGCAGACTAAACGTTACTTTGTTAATTGCTCGAACGCTTTAATGATTAAAACCTGCCAGTTAAACCGCCATCACCCCAGATGTTAGCAAACGATGCCTCCTACTGGCCAAACAGTGGAACTGCCAGATCCCCGACAGCCACTCGTTCACTAACGGCTCATATGCATGAGGCCACATTTTCCACATTTCCCTGAAGCTTAAGGCGCCTCTGATACCAAACACAATGAGCCAGCGAGATGGTCTGGGGCTGGTTTGATGGATTCAGGGTGAGTGACGTGTGTGGAATCAGAAGCATCCCGAACCAAGACGGATCTGGTATTTGTTAAGTTGGCCATGGGAGAGCTCAGAACTATCTTAGAAAGAACTCGATGGTATGCTTGAAAAAAGAGTTCACTGACCCCCTTCAGTCCATCATACACCAGTTTACATGATGTTCAGTGAGCATCAGACACTCTCTGTGCCTCATTAATGTTACAAGTCTGCCCAGATTTAAACAAACTCCTTTTTTATAACTAAACATTAGGTTTTAGAGATAATTTGCCCAAATCCCAAAAGACAAACAAGCACATTAGCCTGCATCTGTGTGGGAATACCAGCTTAAGAGTCCTCTGTCATGTCATGTTCTATGATGATAGTCAGAGGTGACCTCTGACCCCTGGAAAAGATGACCTCATTCAACAGAGCCTAACAGCCTGCAGCTACACGTGAGCACCAGAGAGCAAGAGTGTTAATATTTGTTGTTGTCGGATACACTCAGACTTTAACAAAAGGTTACTAATTGAATTCCCAGCACATTGTAAAAGTCTGAGTTCTGTGGACTGTCGAGGCTGTGGGCAACAACATGTGCTTGTCTGAGTGTTTCATGCTGCAAACAGCAGTGAAAACCTCCAAAACTTCGCTGAAACCGCGGCACCAAGTCAAACATGTGTATATGCCGTAAGTAGCCTCAGCATTCAGTGAAAATGCTTTTGTGGAAACTCTTGACCTTATGGCCTCACTTCAAAGTGTCCTCCCATCCGCTCTGCAACAGCTTTGACATTTTAATAAGGAACCTGTAAAACTGAGCTGGTTTATTGACAGTTGCTGAGCTGCTCAGCATTAACCACCTAAAAGAATTTTAGCATCTGAAAATGCCGCATAGGCATGGAAAGCCCACCTCTGAAAACCTGGGAAGCTTATCAGGTCACACCAGGGACACTAATAAACCATCATTGTTCTGGGTCAGTTGCAGAGGGATATTTTATTAAATGGGCTGTTGCCCATAATCTTTTCCTTGGTTTGGGATTCGAGATGGTGACACTCCAAACTTTCTCTGATATTCAGATAGATAAAAAATATAATATAAATTCAATATGCTTCGATATAGTCAAGAAAAAGTACATGGCCCGTACGGGGATCGAACCCGCGACCTTGGCGTTATTAGCACCACGCTCTAACCAACTGAGCTAACCGGCCACGTGACTGGGGGTACAACTGTTTACATTACAACCTGTTGCAACAACATCAATACAGTGAGAGATATAGACACACACACATAAAAATATGACAGAGACACACAACTTAAACATGCAAACAGCTGGTGAGGTAAATAATGAGCACTGGGGATGTTCATGAGACACACACACACACACACACACACACACACAGACACACACACACACAGAGGGGGAGTAAATGTATTGCATTTGAACATTCTGAGAAATGAAGCAGACACACCTTCTAAAAAGCTCTGGGGGGACAATAAGTGAAGCTTTATCTGATCTGGGTTCTCCGGTTACCCAGCTATAGACTAAATATAGGCTCAGACTGGCCCTGATGACAGACCCCGGGTCAGTTACTGTTCACACTCCTGCCCAGTGGTCCTGGCATCTCGGCGGCCGCAACACGTGCTGCTATAGAAAAACACCGTCTATACATAGATTTAAAGGGATGAGTCTTGATGCGTAGAAAATCTGTAATATTTGAATGAAAGCAAGTCGGTCTGGTGAGGAGGGACTTTTTACAAGGCAGCAACATTCCCTTTATACAATAAAAAGAGCATTTGCAGCCGTCAGGCTTTAACTGAGTGTGTGCGTATTTTATTAGAATATATAGATATAACCTTCCACTATTGTTCCATCAGGGGTTAAAAGGCTCCTTTTTCTCCTTAAATTACTGCATATTAAAAGGTAACAAGAGCCAAACAGAAGCCAATAATCAACCACGAATGGAAGCAGTCTGTGCTGTAAACAACAACACAAGACTGAATAAGAAACAACTATATATTTATTCAGCAGTCAAAACAAGAAGTGGACAGTCAGAAAGTGTGAATCCATATGTTGATGCATACGTGCTGAATATCCTGTTACCTGAAAAACACTCAGCTGATGACCGAAGGGTGCTGGAGGGAGAGGAGGGGGGACAGACACCGATGGGAAAGGCATTCCTGAGCCGGCGGAAGGCTTCCAGCCACATGTGGAGAAACTTCAGAATTCCTTGTGAATTCAAACTCTTCTTCTTGTATTGTCGCACAGAAATGTGTTTGAATTACTTTATCAGAATTCTAACAAGTTTTGGATAATTGCCTCTTTATTTACACATCTAAGAACTGACAAGTTCTCAAAAGCGGCTCTATTCCTCTTCCACATGTTCCACCTCCTTCCAAACATCAGATATTTCAGCTGGGCTGCAGGAACAAAAGAACACGAACCAAGTGCGTCGATAAGAACTTATTGGGTGGATTTAACTCGGCAGCTGCGGGGGGAGAGCGAGTCGAACATAGAGAGGACCATGGCTGCCGCTCTGCTTTCACTTTATGGGGGGGGGGTCCCTGCTGGACGTGGGAAAAGGGTCTGTCCAAATTTCAGGCTACACAAAAAGACAAGGGGATGCGGCCGCGGTGGGTTGTCAGTTCTCGAGGAAAGCCACGTAGTCAGTGAGTCTGGCCAACTGCTGCTCATTTGGAACCAATGAGACTGGGGGAGGATCTGTGGAGAGAGGAGAAGCTGAGTCAGAGGGGGATTCCTCAGCGTGCCAAGCACCATCGATCTCCCCGCGTCCCCCCAGATGGAGCTGGGCGGTTTACAAGCCCACGTGTTCGCCTTTTAACCCCTGACTTCTGCCCTCGCCAGAAGTCACAAAAAGGCTTTTTTGAAAACCAAATCTTTTATTTTTGCAATCCTCCAAAACTGTTCGAAGCAGCACTGATGTGTGAAGTAAACGACAAATAAAGGGAAATTCTTCTTTCAACGTTCACGGGAGGCCAGAAAATGTCAAAGATGGGTTTTTGCTAGTTTTGCTGCAGCTATTTTCTCTCTCTACATCAATCACATTTATCCAATGAGTTGGATCAACAGATCAGTAAATGTCTCCTTGGAATTGTGGACATGATAGAAGTCCAACACAAATAACCACATGAGGAATGAAAAGGATGAAGAAGACTTGGAGGGAGTTTAAACATTTCAAATGATTTGAGTCTTTTATCTCTGCTGGAGTGAGTGAAATGGCTCCTAAATCACGACTCTCCATATTTAGATTCATCCACTTAAGACAGAGAGGTGGAGGCCGGAATTCCAAATATTTCACAGCACGACACTGCCACCTACCGGGCTTTTTGGGCATAACCATCCTGGTAGCAGGGTCTGCTTGCCAGCCTTGGCTCACAACACCTTTGGGGGAAAGAAAAGAAAAAACGGGGGGGTGAGTCCCCCTACAACAGTAAAGAGAGGGACATTAACTCTATTACAGCCTGTGGAAACATTCATACCTTTAACTGCCTCCTCCACTGAGTAGCCCACAAAAGCAGCAAAGTCTTCTGCGGAGATGGACGTGTACGCCTGAGCGACCAGACTGTACGCTCGTTGCCGCGTGCTCTCTGTGAATACCAACAACAGGGGTGCGTTCGTGCGTTGAGTGTGTTTGTTCGTTATCACAAGGAAACGTCGCAACAAACCAGCATTATTAGCAGTCGCTGACGAACATTCTTCGGATGATCCCTTCTTGGTTTTGGTTCAGTCTCCTCTCGTAATGCTCCGATTGAGCGTTCGGGTGAGCAGTAAAACACGAATCTGCTCGACCGTCAGATGTTACATCTTGAGGAGGCTACAGTGACAGCTTTGCCCCATGATGTGGACAACCTCCAAACCAAAGCGGAGGATTTCTCTGATTCTTTCTGCTGTATGGCGAATGGCGTGATGGAGGGAGACCGGTCCCTTCACAGGCAGCCCCGTTTATCAGCAGACGCCACCTTTGGCTTCCATAACGTCACGGCTGCTCTAAATATCTGACCTGCCTTGGAACGGAGGAGATAACTTCAAGTGTACGAGGTGATTCCAGCAGCGCAGAGCAGCGGCGGCAGCACGTATCTGATGTCTCTATCACAGAGAGGCCGCAGGGGTTGTGGCCTTGCCTGTTTTATAGCCTAGCAACGCGTAGTGTGTACCAACACGGTCTGTTGGAGCAGCTAGCAGCAGTAACAATAACAAGTGGGATGAGGCGAGACAGCTGTGAGAGGAAGGCCAGAGATTTGTCCAGAACCTTCTCCCGCCCGCTCCTCCAAACAGCCTCCTGTTGTCTTAAATGAGGTGAAAGAAACTAGAACCTGAAAGACTGTCAAAACAGCCATTTTTTTGTTTGTCAGTTGTGCTTTAACCACGTTTGAAAGATGATGAAATATTGTTTCACCATGAAGTCAGATTGTTTCCCCACACTTGTGGGTGGAAAACTCCCATCAGTTAAATGGGAACTCTTATCTCAGATCATAAATCTGCTCTTTTGTGACGGAACAACCTTCTAGAACTGGAATGTTCAGGAAATGAAATGAGGTCTCTGAGCAGACGTTCCAAATAGTACCAACCAGGTCACCACAGGGGGCTTTTTTGTAACCCGGTCCTCAAAGCACACGTGTATTTTTACCTCAGGCCCCTCGACCGTTAAGCACTGACTCATGTGGCAGCTGGACTGGCCTTTCTTAGTCCGCCCTCCTGACGCTCTGGGGCTGGGTGGGAGCTGCTGAGCAAGAGGTCCGTGAGGTTTATGGCAGAGAAACAGGACCTGGCCCGTCCTGACAATCTATTCAAGGGTCGCTATCATTTCTCACCCTCTCACCTCTTAAATATAGCCCCAAGTTTTCACCAGCAAAGGCAAAGCAGACAGGGCATGGCAAGGACTTTTATTTTTAAATGCAGCATATTGCCAAGTAAGAGCAGCCATGGGCTGAGGGAAGGGGGTCTAAAAACTGAACTGCGACTTAAATAAAATTCTGTTTCTTCCTTTTGTTTGGCAGTGAAGCGACTGGCTGTTTAACATCATGCAGTTTTATTCCACATTCCATTATAGAGGGTTGGTGCCTACAGGAACCAATCACGGATCCATCACAAACTTAAACAGTGACTCCAAAGCTTCTCAGATGTTACATACAAGAAAAAGGATCAATCTTCGGTCTGTATTTACATCTATCAACAGAAATTGTCCATTCAAATTGATCAGAAGTACAAAAGTATAAAAAAGTTAAGAAAATAACACTGAAATATTGCACTGAAAAGATTCAAGCCCTTTGAGCTCATCAACAACCGATTTCTTCATTTCTTTCTCTGCATCAGACCCTCCCTGTCGTCACCGCATGTACCAAAAACTAACGAAAAACAACCTTTTTTTTTTTCCCACAGTCCATATTCAATTATTCTTCTTCTTCTTCTTCTTCCTCCTCCTCCTCCTCTTCCTCTTCTTCTTCTGCATCCTCAAATTCATCGTCAGTGACTCCAAAGTCCATTTTGGCCAGGACAGCTTCCACGTGCTCTGTTGACACGGTGAAATGGTCCATCTTCTCAAACCCAGGCTCTGGCCTGTCCTGTCCCATGGAGGACTTGGCTGCGTCTTTGGTTTGCGTGATGATGTTCTTGGAGGCCACCAAGAATTCCGCAGCGCCGCCTTGCTCCAGCGCCCTCACAGCCGTGTCCGTGAGCTCTGTACTGGCCTGCAGTCGCTCGCCGTAACGCTTGGCCAGCTCCCGGAGGGACGCCACCTTCTGATCTTGCTCTTTGCCGATCTGGTCCAGGAGAAAGGCCTTGCGCTCTTCGAGGACAGCGTACAACAGGTCAAAGCGTTCAGAGAGCCCTTGCTTAGCATTCTGGGCGTTGTCCTGAACCGCACGGCAGGCGTCCTCCATCTGGTTGAGCAGGGCCTGGAGGCGCCCGTTGCTGGCTACCAGGGTGTCGATGGCGTTGCTCAGCTCAGCCTTCTGGTTCTCGTAAACGGTCATTAAAGTTGCAACCTCACAGTCTTTATGCTGGCCAAAGACTTTGCAGAGCGAGCAGGTGGGGACCTGGCAGGTCACGCAGTAGATGTTGATCTTCTCCCCTTCGTGCTCCTGGCACATGGGCTCGTTCGATTCTTTAGTCTTCAGGCTGGTTTCTGTGTTGCCGCCGCCGCCGCCGCTGAGTTCTTGCTGCTGCTTGTAAATATCGATAATATTTTCCACCAACAGGTTGCGCTGGAGGCCGTGCACACCGTGGCGGTCAAGAACGACCTCAAATCGGCAGGTAGGACAACGGAAGACGCCGCCAGAAAAGCGGTACGGGTTGCGGGAGTCGTAGAGGTCGCTGGCACAACTGCGGCACAGGTTGTGCTGGCAGGGCAGGATGACCACAGGCTTGGTGAACATGTCCAGACAGATGGGGCAGCTCAGCTGCTTCTCCAGGCTATCCATGGGGCTCGGTGGCCGAACCATCGATCCTGTCCTCTGAACGTCCATCCTGCAAAGGTTTTCGTCTACAGTCAGACTGCTGACCTGACTAACTCTCACGAAAGAAAACTGTCCCCCTCCTGTGGTGTTGTCCTCGCTATGTCCTGCCTCATGTGCGGACGACTAATCTGGCTCAGCTTTAGCCGCTCTCTCCTTTATAGCAGCCCCTCACAGCTGGTGTCATCTGATCCGCTCCACCAACCAGAGCACACATTCTTGCTTGCTTGCTGCCTTGGGACCTTTTCAAAGAAATGCACCCCCCCACCACCACCCCCACCCCTGCATGTGTCACATGTCCCAGTGGGCACTTTGTATCCTCTTGGCAAGGTCAGAAACGGTGGACTGTGCTGAGAACACCAGGGTCCATGTGACATGACTCAGGAGCCTCTGCTGGGGGGCACAGCCAGGTCTAAATGGTAAACATGTTGATGTCAACAGTGCACGAGTCCTGCGCTGTTTCGGTCATTTAGACGCTCCGATTTATTGTTTTTGCCACCATGTTTATGTTCCATGTTCCATCCAGGTGATTAAATTTAATTCCATTAAATTCACCACTTCACCGCCCCAACCGAGACGTCATCAGCAGTTATTGCGCAACTGTCTTATGACACCATCCACATCAGCAGCTCGAGGACATCAACACAAGGTACCGAGAACACGCAGGAGAAGCTATTCTTACGCTCTTACAACACAGACAGCCAAACCTCTGAGCACGAGGGAAATCATTTCATGTCAACAAAACAACCAAATCGATCCTAAATTCCATAAAACATAACATGCCTGCACGTGCACTTCCCTATGAGTGAATAATATAATAAAATTGATGGAAATTCATGCTAGGAAAGCACAATGAAACATTATCTTTCCTCGTAATGGTTGTTTGACAAACTGATAGATGGAGAAATCGATACGATTAGATGTTTACCTCGAAGGGCTTCCATGACTGGAAGAATATTCTCCGACCACTGGAAGGCTGCAATCGCTGTGTAGATTCCTGGAAAGTCTCGCTGCCAAATCCGCTGGCCGACAGCCCAAATAGCCGTTAATTCAGGGTTTGCCTGCACATAAACATTGAAGCATTTGATTTCCTAGATACAACCAGAGGGGCCCCGAATCAGTGACTCCTGTAAACTGTGGACATTAACACAAGCCCCCCCCCCCTCCCGTCAGGCCCCTGGGTGTGAACTACGAGCTTCTAAAAACTATTAAAAACAACCACATTAGGAGGTTTGAAAATAAAAATGAATAACTGACATGGACAAAAGTCCTATTTCATGTAGATAAAAGATATATATAATGACAATTAGAAGAAATATGGAGGGCTATTTATCATTTAGAGGTGTATGGGTGTGTAAACCTTTTGCTTACCGACTTTATTGCCTGTGGGGTCCGTTTCCACAGATATCTGGCATTATTCCTGTTTGACAAAACACCACAACATTACAATGACTTGGGGATTTTTCTCTTTATTTCCTGAAGGCTTTTGTCTCTAAATTAAGCCGGTGCTGTGCCTCACTTTCAGGAGGCCAAACACCAACTGCGAAGGGTTCCGATCCCAGCTGCAGTTTGCGTGGAGTCAACTCACATGTCATTATGAAGGAAATAGAGAGACAGCAGCTGAGCGTAGACCTGAGGAGTGGCGATGCCCCCTGGAGCCTGTTCACATGAATGACATAAGGAAATGCATCCAAAGAAAAATTAACGTATAACGTGACAAATCTTATCGACTAATTATTATCTAGAACCTTTCACTGTAGTCTCCTCATTCAATACCACAAAGCGTAACATAGAGAAACAGTTTACAGCGGTTATCGAATTCTTGTAACATCTGTATATTTACGAACAAGGTCTTTCCCGAGTTTGAGATCAATATTACACGTTCAGATGCAGAAAATAAATAAATAAACGGGAGTAACTATGAATGTAATGATGAGTTGCGTTAGCTAGTTCAGCTATCTGCTGTGCGCTAACAGCAACAAGAGTAGGAATGACGATACAGTTTGATTGCCTACTGTATTTACATGGTATTCGTTGATCTACGAGTTGATTCAAAGCACACCTCAAGCAAAAATGATCTAAAATAGAGTTTTCTCGGAAAAATTGAAACAACTTGTCTGCTTAGCCCTGGTGCTAGCCTACCTTCAGGTAACTGTCACAAACAAATCTGTCACAGGGGGACAGCAGGGATTGACATTTACTACAGCACGAAAGGAAATATGCATTCTGGCATCCAATGCTTACCTCCAGCTCTTGAGTTTCACATTGGTCTAATAACTTATCAAAATTTTCCTCCATCATCACAGCACTAGGCATGATGATGCCCAGCTGCTGCACCGGAAGCTTCTTCTTCGGTATAATTACGTCAGAGCAACGACACACTGGGCGCATCACTGCCCTCTATTGGATGGAGTGCAAATAACCACCAGATAAGATTTGAGCCAGTAAAAGACGTAAAAACGAAGTGTTTTGGTGTTTTTTCTTTCTTTCTTTGAGTACGTTATTATTATGATTGAGGGTTTATCCCATGGAAACCTTTCTTCAGCTCAATGTCAGTCTCCCAGCTGAGTTTCTGGGGTGGCTGTTGATAAGTGATAAAAGTACTTCAAACAGAAAAACAATTCTGTTAAATGATTCACTAATTTGTTTTGAATTAAACACACTTTAACACTTTAAGCCTGGAGAGATGACGTCTGCAAAACTTTTTCCACCCTCACCTTGAGTCTGAAACTTTCTTTTTTTCTATTATTTTTTATTTCTCTTGAGAGCCACATTCGGCATCTCTGTGAATTCCTGCCTTAAATTCACTAATGATCCTCCACTGCCAGCCAATTCCCTCTTCTGTATTTTGATCCCTTTTTATCTCCCGTTGTCTTTGACGTGTATTTTTCCTCCAATGAAAAACTGATCTAGCACAGCAGGCAGATTGGTTGTGCTCCCACCATTGTGACATTTTAAAATTACTACTATTTTTTCCTTTCTGCAGTTGTTATAGAGGAAGTGTCTGCATTCTCACTTTATCCTCCTGACATTTTCAACCATCTGTCCGTGACAGCATTAAGCGTTAAAGTCAGTGTGGGGGCTCTTATTTTGCTTTGTAGCTTGAGAACATCATTTGAATTTAGTGAAGTTACACCTGCTGTTTGATGCTTCTTTTGAATTAATTTTCTGATTTCATCATTTAAACATTCTGACTCAAAAGATCAAAGGGAGCCATTTCTAACTATAAAAACTTTTTTATGCTCAACTCAGTATATTTTATTCCCAGATTTGAAATGCTGCAGAAAAGTGATGCAGCAGATTTAGCAGCGGGGGGTACATCTGCTGTTCACATGGGGGATTGTCTAAAAAACCAGTCAGCAATAAAATAAAGTCAAGTGGCAATAAATAAAAAATGTCTTGAAACACTGCCTAAGCCATGATTAAAGTATAAAAAATATATTTCCATTATTGGTATCAATAACTAATTTATATCAAATGTTGGACACTTTAAATCATAAGATGATTCAACATTTATGAATAACTAAATATTATTATAGAAGTCTCTCTATATGTTCGACTAATAAAAGATATGTTGATGTATATCCATGACTATATATCTATACCTTTATATGTATGTACAGTATATATACTGTGTGTGTGTATATATATATATAGAGAGAGAGAGAGAGAGAGAGAGCGAGAGAGAGAGAGAGAGAGAGAGGGGGAGGGAGAGAGAGAGAGAGAGGGTGTATTACATTGTCATGTCTATAAATTTTTATTGTGTAATTGAGAGATTTGCTTTTCATCAACATTCCAGTTAATTTCGGGGTTCATCCGTAAACCTGCAGTAACCAAAGTCACCGCTTGTTGGCAGCATTGTTCAGATTTGCTGTCTCAGGAGGTTCCGCTGTCCAGAGCTGGGAGCGAGGTTATTTTTAACTCACAACACAAAGATCTGAAGGCTGAATGTGCAAAATGTGAAGAACTGAGCAGCAACATCATCCATTTCCTCATTTTGCTTTGCTTTTATCTTCAGCTAAGAAATTCATGGCGCTTATTTTCCACGCTGCACCCACCACGTCCACGTCTCTGGACACATCCTCCATATTAAAAGAACTTCAGGCCTGAGCTTCTGTTATTTTCTCTGGTAGAGGATCAGAGAAATGCAAAGTGTTAATACACAAACAGAAATCCTCTGACATATGAATAAATCACAATAACACAGGGAATATATCGGAACATGTTTCCTCTGACTGGATTTTAAAGCTGTAAAACTGAAGCGCAGTCTTGAGCAGAGAGTTAATCAGTATTAGGGAGGCTTTTATGGATGTTCTATGGTGAAATCCTGCTGGATTTCCCGACCCGATCGCAAGGTAGATAGAAAGATAACAGAATAAATAATAATAAGCTGTATTAGTAATATGCTAATGTTGTTTACTCAGCTTTATTCTGCAGTTGTGGTGAGTCTCAGGGTTTAGCTTCACCGTCTGCATCAGTGGAATTAATAAACATTCACAGTGATCCTCTTGTTTATGTCAAATATTCCCTCCTCAGCTGATCCCTGCAGGGATCTCTGGATCTGCGTGTGTGTGTGTGTGTGTGTGTGTGTGTGTGTGTGTGTGTGTGTGTGTGCGTGTGTGTGCTGGAGAGTGAGTTTGTTGGGTGAGATCAGCTAATAGATTGTGCTCTTTTCCACCTGTGTAAACTGTGTTGTTTCTGTGTTGTTGATCTTTGAACCTTTGAATGAGTTGAGTGCTTCAGTAAGTGAGTCGGCGCTGCCTCGTTCAGCCTCACATTACAGCAAGTAAGTAAACGCTGGAGAGTTTGGTTCTTCCCGCAGTCATTCTGCTTCCTCTGGCCGCTATTAGAGGAGCTAATGGTTTCATAACACACAAAATCAAGTGCAATGTTTTCCTGAAACACTGGGAATATGAAGGGAAACGATACTGAATGACTCTAAGAGACCACTTCATTCACACCCTCTTCTAACTGGCAGCAGTTGGGAATGACGTTATTCAAACTTGAGGGGCTACTCCAAGAACCTTCTTCGAGGTCGCGTTCGATCCACCAACATTAGCAGGTCAGCCTGCGAGCATCTTAGTGATGATGAGGATGATGAACCTTCATCCTCAGCAGCAAAGCTCCACCCACAGCTAGATATTGTTCAGAGGAACCGTCATCCCACTTTAGCCACTCTAAGAACCCTGGATGAGTTCCTCAGGCTGAGGAGGTCACCACTGGAGGTTTGGAGCTCATCCAACAGACACTTCTTTTCATGGAGAAGTTCTTGTCTTTGGAAAACATCTGTGATTATTACTGAGCTTCTGACTCAAGTGAAGAGTGTTTGGACCAAATACTTGTGTGTTTAGTGGCAACTCTTATGTGGCCACAAAAAGAGAAGAGTCAGTCTAGCGGCAGAACAGCTGCTCATTCCAGTCGCGTCCGCTTCCTGTTCTTCACTCGATTTCGGATCTGGACAGGACTCAAGGACACTTTTGCTGATTGTTCATCTGTCACCATATTAATAATGCAGAACTTTAAACCCCTTTTCCCCAACGAATATTGTCCATGAATGGCTTCCACCTCTTGACCTTCTCACCCAGATAGCAGGCTGTGATCGTTGCCAATATCATCGATTCCTCCATTCGCTCTCCTCTCTGCCCCCTCCGAGTCCTTCAATGGTAACATCGCCGCATAAATCATTCATTCTCGGTGCTCCTGGCCGGGAACAAACCAGCTCTCATGTTTAAAACAAAGCCACTCATTTGTTCCAATAATGGAGTGGGCTTCATCACTTTTGCACCTGTGTAGAGGCCATCCCAGTCCTGCTCTTCCTCCTCATGCTGCTGCTGCTGCTCCCTGTAGATGGTTCAAGGCTTCGGCTCCATCTGTTCTCAGTCTTCGCCATCTTCTCAGGCACACTGGAGGGGGATAAACAAAGGTGGGCTGATTCACCAAACAGCTGAGGGAAATGGTTTGTTTTGCTTTTGTTGGTCCACGCTAGCGCTTTGCTCACCACAGCTGCAGCAGGAACATCTTCACAGGCCTTCATTTGAGCCCAAAACAGCTGCCAAAAACAGTCTGAGTGTGTGTGTGTGTGTGTGTGTGTTGGAAGAGAATTGCTAGAATCGCAAAGGCAGACACATTTGATAGGAATCAGTTTAATTTTTAATTTGCAGTCTTTGGACTCGGACGATGATGATCCAGATCCGTTTTTAAGGATTGCTGGAGCAGCCCGCCGTCCTCCGACTGCTGTTTCACGGTTGATTCCTCTCTTTTTCTCTTCCCAGCAGCAGGTTGGACGGCGTCTCCTTCAGGTCTCTTATTCTACCTGACAGCGTGGTGTAGATGTCAGTCACGTGTGCTGCGCTGTTGTCGGCGGTGTCAGAGGAAAACAATTACAATCATAGCTTTGGACTACTTCCAACACAGAGCTGCCACAAATCCTCGACAGGACGATTGCAGTGTTGGTTCGACTGTGCTGCAGCTTCTGAAACACCCCTGGAGTCACGCTGAGGCACGAGCACGGCGCCGCCGCCGAAGTCTCCGTGTGATCCCGAGAAACATCTGGCAAACCCGGGCTGCTTCCGGAATGATGATGAGGTTTTGCTGTAATTGAACAGAGAAAACTAATGGAGCCATTTTGGATCTCGCAACCCCGGTAACTACAGGAGCACGTCCTGACCTTCTCTCTCATCATCATCATCATCATCATCATCATCATCTTTACGCTGAGCGTGGGGTTCAAACTCCAGCCGATAGAATTAAAATGATCAGCATGTGGAGAATCGAGGACGGGCGTCTGTGTGTTCGGTCTAGAATACGAAGGGATCTCGCACCGCGGTGTAACTGGACGGGGAGGACGAAGACGATTAAAACACAGGTTTAAACACAGGTGGAAGCTATGAGGGTGAGTGAAGCTTCACATGGGCAGGAAGCAAAGCAGCCTGAAATGACCCCAAATGCTGGTTTTCAAACTCAAACAAGAAATGTTTCCAGGACGAGAAAACCCGATGAACAATTCACAGGTGAGGCTATAAAACATCCCTTACAGACAGAAACGACGGATTAAAGTGAGTCTGCTCCTCTGAGGCTCCACAGGCAGCACCGTTTGGGGCTACCGGGCCACTTCACGTGTCCCCGGTGGACGACTTCTGGCAGCTGGACGGCTGGCATTGAGGACAGTGTTTCCACCAGCCATCCAGATCATCCCGAGCTCAGAGAGGATTTGCAACTGACCCAAATTCTGCAGCAGCAGCACAGTAAACAGCAGCTCTGATCTATTTCACACGGATTCTGTTTCATTCCTGGAAGTGGTTTTGGCATGGTTCATCTCAGCGAGGACATGAATTATTTCATTAGTGCTGCTGACAGCAAATGTGTATTTTTAGCAGCCTTTGAAATGTGATTTGACCAAACTCTCCAGAGAATTTTGTGGGAACAAGAAACAATTAAACATTTCAATATTGACCAAAGAAAGGGGGTGAGGGCAGGAGCCCTGTGCTGACATCATCAGTGGACGTCTAAATCTGTGTGTGAGAGACCGCAGCTTCTGCTCCAGCAGTTTGATTTGCTACGCTGCAGTGGCGGAGGAGACACAAGCTGCCAATGGAAATCAAAACCCATCTCCATCAATCTGCTCATTACAGTCTGTGGGCTCTGTGTTAGCGGCCGCGGCTATCGATGACAATCTGGCAGAGTGCATCAATAATTCAGAGTCTTATCTGCACTCATCTGGAGCTGCAGATAAACAGAGCGGCGGGGGAGCACTTGTGGAAATTGTATATGCTCACTGAAGTTGGCTTCAAAAATAGAACTGACAGCAGGCAAAACTATGTAATTAGTTTCTCAGGGCAACAAGTGGATTAAATGGTTCTGTAACACGCCAACACTATTTCTTCATGTGACTTTTATAAAGACAAAGACTTGAACAGCCTCTCTGGACCTTTAGCTCACGGGCTGGGGCGCCAAAACTGCCCAGACAGGGAAACATCTTCACCTTTAGGGTCACTGTTTGATCTTCTGGACTTAAACCTCTTGGTGATATGTCAGCAAGGATCCTGGTTGGGCAACGTAGGTGGTGGTGGCGTTCAGCGAAGCATAAACCTTCATCGACGTTTTGACCAGTGCATCAGCGCTCAGAATGGTTTCCAGAAAGCGTGTAGTTATTTTTATTTCTGGGATTATTTTGAGAACCTCTCTGAAGCTGGAAGACGTCCTATTTTTACCCTGCAGAGGTTGTCTTCACAGGGGAGGATGAACCTTCTCAGATGAGGGGCTCTGTGACATGTTGTCAGTGACGGTGGAGAAGAAGAGACGTTTGCTTTCTCTCCCCTCCCACCTGCACACGATGCATTTTTATTGCCTGTTTATTACTTTCCTTTGTCACCAAAACTTCTTGACGTCTCCTCTCTTGACCCTCGTCAGCGCTGTTTTGATTACGTGCCAGTGATGCTGAGCCTGATTAACGACCTGACTAATTTAGTCTGATGTGCAGTTTAAAAGTAAGTTGATCAGGTATATTGCAAATGGAAAAATGGAAGCCAGAATGATTCTGTTGGATCTGTTGTGTCTGTTCCAGCCTGTTATCAGCGTTGGGTTTTGTCTGCACACAGTGAAACTTACTAACAGGGAAGAGGAACTTGCCTAAAATAGCACCAATGCTAAACATTAGCACCACATAAATTCCCTCTCCCTCTGCAGGTGTGTCTGGCTAATTTACTGAGAGGGTTTGCTGCCGGGATGTGGAAAAAGAAGTGGGAAACAGACAGAGCTCCAAAAACAACTGCAGCTGCAGGGAAGACTAGGAGGAATCAGGAATTTCAAGCAGCAGAAATCATTGATGTCAAAACTAACGCCTGAGTGCATGACAGCACCAAAACCTGCCCAGGTAGCATCCTATATGCACGACCCACATGCAGCCCGGCTGTCAGGGACCAGATGAGAACCCAAGAGCGACACCAGAGTTCGGTTGAACACAGTTTTATTTACAGGAACAGAAGGACAGGACTCATAGAGGAGCGGGCAGGGTCAAGTCCAGGCAAAAGGCAAGCGGGAAAACACTGGAGAGTCATGAGAATCACAGGACAATCTGGCAGGGAGGCAGCGTAACTCCGGGAACTAAAAAGGGGGCTCGTTACGGTGCTGATTCGCCACAGGTGCGCGGGGCAAACTAGGACTCAGGCGTTGTTGCCCACAGCTGGGACTCTGGCAGCTGATCAGTGTGCAGGAGAGGGAAAAGGATCCTTCTCTTCACCCAGAATCATGTCCTCTAATGATTTTCAGATCAATTTTGCTTTTATTGCACTTTTAACTGCTAAAACATGTATTTTTTGTGTGTGTTATGCGTTTTGCTTGTTTAATACTGGATATTCATGAACTAAATCCTGGTCTCGCTTCCATTTTTTACTGAATGTGTTTAAAATTTAAACATGGATTTGCAACCACCTCTGGCCAGGGGATTAGTATGCATCCTGCCTCAGTTTCACCAGCCACCAGCCTGTTTCAAAGACGGCACCGGGAGTTTTCATTACAGTTAATTGCTCCTTTTGTGGATTTGCAAAGTCCTGAAAGCAAAGTTATTACATAACATAAAAGATTAAATACACTAATTAAAAGCCGAAAAAAACTCTTCTTCTTGTGTCAAACTGTATTATCAACAGAGCCAGAAATGAGGCCCAGATGTTGCAGCACAGTTTTACGTGTCTCTGGAAGTTTTTGTTGCTTTCTTTTTGCCTGTAAAAGCTCTACAGAGGCCAACATTATCTGCACAATCTCAAAGTTTCTCTTGAGCTGAAAGTCTCAAGCTCCACTTGCACAAAGAGCAGTGAGGAGTAAAATCAAAGGTCCTCCAGTGACAAGGCTCCTTGAGACTCCAGAGAAGCCTTTTCTCCTTTAAAACTCATGATTTTTCATCAAGCCCAAATCTTTTGTATCCCATTTGCATGTGTGTGCTGGGATGTAAAGGTCAAACGGTGATCCTGACTCAGCTGTTTGAGCTGCAGCCTGTTGCCTGTTGACATATGGAGACAATGACGTGTCTGCATGCTGGCAGCTCCGCCGCGTTACCGAAGTCTGGCCAGTGGGAACATAGTTTGTAGATGTTTAAACTCTTTATTGCTTCTTTGCCATTTTTATGTGGGTTTTATTTGTTATTCTCAAACTTGTGCTGCTCAAGTTTAACTAAACCAGCCCAGCAGATGGTTCCTGGCCGAGGACACCATCAGTTACCCAGATAAACGAACCAGGTTTCTTCATCCAACCTTCTCACTTCATATTTGGTCATTTATAGGAGTTTTAACAAGCGTCATATTTTCCATTATAAGAAGGCTAATGTGCAGGATCCACCATGACATCCAGAGACAAACATGCACTCCCTCCCGGGACACTGAGTATGCAGGCTAGCTAACAACAGTAAACCGTATAAACAGTAGAAAGGCACCACTTAAACTGATGTAGAAGCCAATGAAAAAGGGAGTTTTCTGCGGGGATTTAAAGGTCAGTTGAGACGGAGCTGATCTGTGCTGATCTGAGATGGATTTAAAGGACAAATATAGACAGTCATTTCTCCTAAAGCCGTCAAGCAAGAACAGGATGTGAACAAAGTGAATTCCAGGATGATACAAAGCAAGAAAATCCGATTTTATGTAAAGCAGTCCCACGCACACAAAAGCCTTGAATAATTTTTTATTTTTTTTGCTTTGGATACAAAATGTTCAATTAACCGTCTGGGCAGCTTGAATCAGGAGTTGAGCAGAAAAGAAATGTTTCATAAAGGATTTTTATATTGTTCTCCAAATGATTGCCGAAGCACCACAAAGCTGCTTTACCTCATCAATGAAGCACAACTGTTTAAAGGTTTGGATGTGTGAATTTTGGTCAGTAATTAGCATCAGTGAGGGAAGCCGCTGCGGTCCAAAGTATTATTTCATTACATTGTTATCTTCACTGAACATGGGTTCTACAGAGCAGCCATTGTGGCTTGATTCCAGTTATCAATATGAAATTGAGGGTTTAATGTCTTCCCAGAGGGGGGAATTCCTCCATTTTCACACAGCCATCATCACGTGTCCTCAGCCGTACATTTAATAAGGTGGAAAACTTCTAGGTCAAAGAGCTTTAACATTAATGGGGCTCTCTGTAGAACACGCGATAGAGGCTCAGCTCTCAATTCATCATAGATGTCTTACTGTACGGGTTTTCCCTCCATGGATTTACTTTGCTTCCCTCTATTTTCGCTGTAATTATGAAAAAGTCTTAAATAGAGCTCCTCATTAATCATTTTCTGTCTGACAAGCACCCATATTGTACAGAAGAGTGCATCAGGGTCCCAAATGCTGCAGAGAATCTGCAGAAAAGAGATAATATGACCCCCGCCCCGCTGCAAGGTTGTTTTCAAGGTTAAAGTTGTCACTGCACAGAAAAAACTGAATGCACTCAGTTGTCATGTTGTAACCCCCCACCCCTGAACCTGATTACAACAAAGGCTCAGCCTTGCACCGCTGAGTAACGCTGCTCAGTGCTGCCGCTCTTTACATCGCTGCAAATGAGGAATAATGGCATTAATGAGCCACTTCCTGAGAAACACATCAGGGCTGCAGGACCTTTACTCTCTAGGTCCTCTTCAAGGAGGAGGACCTCAAATTCCCAGGCTTTCCTGCCCGCCCTTGGCCCTGTACCATCACCGCAGCGTCTCTTTAGAGACCTCTGTCTCATTTATAATGAATGGGTGCCACAGGAAAAGGCGAGGAAAGACGCCTCAGGAGAACAGCAGGAAAACCGGCCTGAAGAGTTGCATGGTGAAACAGAATGGTAATGCGAGAAAGGTAGAAGAAGAGAATTGGATCATGGTGCTGCATTGGATCAGCTCTGATTAGATCAGCTTCCACTTTTAGAGAAAAGCAGAGTGGTAATCAGAAGGAGGGAGAGAAGGTCAACGCACCTACTTTACCGTGAGTGGACGAAGCTCCAGTGGGTGATGTGGAGAGTGAAGCAGAGTCTGGTGATCAGGAGAGCTCCTTATTTAGAGAACCCACTGGGTCAATGAGGAGAACTCATTTGCATGGGTGGTGTTACAGAAGGTAGATTGGCCTCTTTCCCTGCTCGATGTTACTGCTTTCACAGTCTTATCGGAGAAACCTTTTAGCACATGAACTTACCCCAAATGAGGAAATCTCAGGAGGAGCGGAGGCAGAACACCTGACGCGAGTTCTTCCCACCAGATTGTTCCCGCTGGTAACATTTGGGAACGTCTCTTGTTTTGTTACCGCCACAAGAAGATGAAACTGATTTTTCTCCCGTCGTTTCCCCTCAGACAGATGCGTGAGCCGCTGCGAGCTGCTGAAATCACCTCTATCACCTCTTTTTCCTTCATTTGAATCACAGCACATTTTAGATCAGTTTAATCACATTTTAATCCACAATACAACAAATCCTGAACCCTGGTTCTCCATTCTCTTTCCCATACGGACTCCAGACTCGTTAATTCCCCACACCTCCAACAAAACTCATCTTATTGGGATGCTGGTAATGAAAGGACCAGATACAAACAACCCCACTGCATCGTGGGTAATGTTGGTGAAGATATCCTTGATAATTGAGAGTGGCTGGTGATGCTGTGTCACCCATCGGGCATGTGTAAATTGCATTTCTTCAGCTGGGGACTGATTTTAAAAGGACTCAGTGTGACAGCCACAGAACGAACACACGTGGAGGCGTTCTTTGGGAATAGATGAAAAGATGAGCTCTGACTGAAGGAGAAGTGAAGGAGATTCTCCTCTCTTCAGGTTTCAGCTGACACGAGGAAGGAAAGTGGAGGCAACTTATGACAGGCTGATGGACAGACTGACATCAGGAGGTGAGTCTGCACTGCACCTTCTGACTGAGGCCATCACCAACCCCCCTCCCAGCTGTCAGGTGCACCTGCAGGGGACTGGTCTTACGTGCACATCAAAGAAATCTCCATCATCATAACTGTGAGGATCCACATGCTGCGGATGAGAGCAGGAGCAGGAAAGAAAGATTAAAGGGAATTTGAGAGTGGACCGAAAGAGAGTTGTGCTGTTCTGCTGCATGCAATCAGGAGGGGAGAGGAGAGGAGAGGAGGGGGAGGGGAGGAGGAGAGGAGAGGAGAGGAGAGGAGAGGAGAGGAGAGGAGGAGAGAAGTAAAGGAGAGGACGAGGAG